>NC_133371.1:21794827-22040142 GCF_049309525.1 Garra rufa | reverse complement strand
GTTCCTAATCTTATCAGCCTAGAAAATCACAGCTTTACATTTTCCACCAGTATTAGTACACGATATAACTACAGAAGAGTCAAGTTTTAAATAGGACAAATATCGAAACTCGTTGGTCATTTTTAAACGCGATGCTATTGGTCTAATAGGATTCAATATTCTATGCTAAGCTATGCTAAAAGTGATATCACCAGAACAGGAGAACGGCTGAATGGATATAAAAACGGTAAAACTTAAATTATCAACTCGGGGGGAGTTGGAGAATGAGCCTATTTCCAAAAAAAGTGGAGTGTTCCTTTAAGTACAGCAAATCTGTTGTGTCCAGAACTGTATGCCTTGCAAGACAAAAGAAAATGAGCATGTGTGTGAAATAACAAAATAATGTGTGCTCGTATCATTTTGTGGACAAAATTCCTTGAACTTTGCTCCTATCGGGATATGTGCGTTCATGTATTTTCATGATTTCATGTCACATTCAACTATAACAGGTAAGTAGCCTAACTGCAAAAAAGATGGTCATTGCGACACTATAAAATAATGAAACTATGGCGTTATGTGCTTATTAAAACCTCAGGGTTCAGAGGTTTAACGTTATTATCGGTTGGGAAAATATGTTATTTTGACTAGAAACACCAGAAACCAGAAATGTAAAGCACTGTTTCAGTCAGGCGAGACTTCTTTCTTTTAGGAAAAAGGTGGATACAGGTGGAGCTGGGGAAGGGGGAGGGTTTCAGAGGAACTGCGAAATGCTTTAGTGAGTGCTAACCAGCCATTTAAATGTAAAGCAGCAGGCTCATTGGCTATGTATACAACGTGAACCAATCAGATTGTGCCAAGTTGTTTAACACTGTGAATATTATCAGTCTGCATTAAGGACCCATCAGCCTGTGCCATCTAGAGTTTTATGACAGAACTTGGCGTCAAATTAGCATTAGAGCGCGATTCCATAAAAGTGTTGATGTGAGGGAAAATTCTGCAAGTGATTTACTGACAATGTGCACATTGTAGAAGACAAATGCACTAGATCATTTTCATAATGACCAGCGCCATCTACCAAGAGCAGTGCAACTTACCACCTGCTTTAAGATATGCCTTTTTTGGGTGTTAAATAATAGCGCAAATACCAGTAATTTGACAAGCGCAAACGTTTCATTTTAATACTCTCTTCCTATAAATGTTGCATCTGAAAGGAAGCTCCTACAAATGCATATTCAATAAGGTCAGGCAAAAAAACAGTACTATTTTAATGCCAAAAGGCGTTAGACTGCATTTTTTGTTTTTGATTCATGCTAGCTGTATCGTGTGAAAAACTACAAAAACACATTACACAACAGACAAAACACATCCGTCTAGCATATGTTTGCACTGAAAAAACAATGAAAAAGCAGCACAGTAGCATACAAAAATGTGCATAGCCCCTCCAAAGTGTAAATTATTGGGTAAACAATGTATTTCTAATTATTTGAATGTGTTTTTTTAGTTTTGAATCAAAGAAGATCAACATGTCCGCCATCTTGGGTATTTTTGTTACTGGTCACAAAGCATTCCATTCCACTAAGCTCTCTTCTTAAACTTCATAAACAACCTAGCTGTGTCTGCTTGAAGGATGTCTGGGATTTCGACCTCACGACCTTGTCCTTGTTATGTGCGTCTCTAAACAAATGAATGACTGCTTGAGGTTACTCTACCGAGGCCTGTGAGTTGCTGGGGTTTCAGTGGGGGGTTTATGAAAAGAGGTGGAGATTGAGAGGCAGGTGGCGGTGGCAGAGCTGACCAAAACAAAAAAAGCTTCCGTAGTGATTTAGCCCGGAGAGGACAGGAAAGAGGGAACAATACCCTGTTCTTGAGTTGCTGCTCTCCCTCCCTCTCTCTGCCCTCTTCTCTCATCTGCACATGACCAGGTCACCCAGTGTGAACTCACAATGTGCTGATCAAAGCCTTGGGTTTGATCTGGCAGGCTCTTGTTGAGGCCACCAGGGATGCAGGAAAATTGAGGCTAAAGGTCGCCTGAAACATCTTCAGAGCCAAAGTCATGTATCTGTTTCTCCCCTGAATGAAGTTCACCTCCCTTCAGGGCTTTTACCTCTATTTCATCTGGCTGTTATGCCCTGATCTAAGAATGGTTTCTGCGACTAACGTTCTTATCTATATTTTAGTAAGCGAAAGAGCAAAAGTCTCAGATCAGTGCAAAAGGGCACGATTTTCCAGCGCCAAAAAAGGACATGGACATGAGCCAACATGTAGCTTTTAGTAGCAGAGGAGAGAACAGGAATTTTAATGACCCTACAAAAACCCGCCCAGCAGGTTGTCATCTCACAAATGCCACAGATGTCTCTAAAAAGAAAGCAGAGTGTAAAAGAAGTGTAAAAAGAAGCTTACCTGGCCCTGGCTTTAGGTGCTTTTAAATCAAATAGGCAAACGAAACTGAACGTTACATACTCTTAATACTTTTAATTCTTCAAATAACCATCATTTGCATTTGTAATGTAAGTAACTCCATTTTAACAGTTGACATTGACGCCACTGGAATGATGCATAAACGTGCAAGCTTAAGAAGCATCAGAGCTAAACCAACCCTTGATGACACATTAACCCATGAAGCTGATGACAAACCTTTTGTTATCTCAAAACCAGAGTTGCTACAAAATTTCCAAAGAAACCTCCTGAGAAGGGAAAAAAAAAAAACCATTCATAGTAGGTCTAGACATTATGTATTAGATCATTTAATGACCACTCACTAGCTGGTTGGTGCCAATGTAGTGCCATTGCTTGTTTAGGGAAATGCCATAGCACCTAAACTTTCATTTCTCCATATGCGCATTCATAAACTGTTCATAGGAAAGTTTACAGACACTTCATGACTACTAGCATTGATATGAACATGAGTCTGCTACTTTCCTTTTTCTGTAAGGCAGCGAGGCTGCAAGGGTCTTAAGTTTCCTTTCTGTCCCCCAGGTGAATAAGGGGGCCCTATGTTCTATTTTCTGTTCA
Source organism: Garra rufa (assembly GCF_049309525.1). Lineage (NCBI taxonomy): Eukaryota > Metazoa > Chordata > Actinopteri > Cypriniformes > Cyprinidae > Garra > Garra rufa. The sequence continues at coordinate 22,037,151 of NC_133371.1, read as the reverse complement.
TGACTGGCCCTCCTGTGACAGGGGTTGCGGTACGTGGATCCCTTTTCCCGTCATCTACTTGGAATGTTTTCTCTTACACCACTCAGCGCTCAACTGATTGTGAAATGTACACAAACTATGTGTAGCTTGGTCAACAAACACATATACTGGGTCTGCTTTTTCAGCCTGATGGAGTGGTTTAAGAGGAACCTCCATGACCAACTTCAACCCTGTCTATTAAGAATTTTAAAAAACTAACTAAAAATTACTGAAATAACCTTCTCTTCCAGACAACGTGCTGTCATCCCTAGAGATAAGGTTGCATTTACCTGTCTGGGCTTTTCTTGAAATGGAATTGACAGATCCAACGCTGTTCAGGGACTAAAATGTCTCCCGTTTTAGATGTCTGAGGCAGCTCTTTCTCACTCCGAATATGCCCCTGGACCCCTGCGGGATACTCCTAGACACTGAGACATGAGCTGTCTGTTCTTTAGATCCTCAACAGACTCTAACAAGCTTTCTCTGACAGAAGCACCGGAATGAAGCAGGAAGACTAAAATCCGGCTAACAACAAATAAATAATGGACACAGAAGACAAATAGATACCAGAAGACGGCTTAGGCTGAAAAAGATTTTTTAGATGAAGCAAAAAAAAAAAAAAATGATATTCCCATATTTCCTGGAAGGGAAACAGATTTATGGAACACTGGGTAGAAAGGAAACTGAATGAACCCCAGATGGACAACATGCTGGTGATGCGAGCAAAAATGGGTTGTTGCCACAGCAAAGTTTTTTTGGTTGCTTCCTCTTCGTAACAGTGTGCACTGACCGCAAGGACTGGGAATTACTCTAACCTGTTTTTTTAAAACAAGATGGCTGACACACTTTGAGCCATGTTCTGTGATTTAACAGGATAAATGTAATGATCACAGGATCAGATTAGAATAATAAGTGCCTGGTGCATCCTGTGACCTCTTATGAAATGTTTTGTCTCCATCACATGGCTTTATGTACAAAAACTAATTAGAGCAACTGTCAGGTCAGGAGTGGTGTAATTTAATAATACAGTACATCTCATAACACACACCTCTTACATGTTCAGGTAAACAATCCTGCCATCTATTGGTGATTTAGGATCATATGTGAGTTTCCAGAATGTTTTATTAATGCTACAGTTCCTATCCTCCTCTAACCAATCTAACCACAACCAGAAGACATCTATTAACCAGTTATAAATCTTTATTTAGGATATTTTTAATTGAATTCTGTAATGCATTGCTCACTGCATAGTCAAGTGTTTCATGTCTGTTTCATGAGTGTTTTTAATTGGGTCTTTGGCAACTTCTATTAACATGCAGGCAACCTGTTTGCGGATGAAAGGGAATGTCCAAGTATGCGGAATTCCAAGTAAGCGCTAACACGATAAAGATGCTGCAGCTACTGGCACGTAAAGAAAGTGTACGATATACAGCTGCTTATGGCTTGCCTAACAGACACTGAGCCATCTGTAGTACAGATGTAAGCCTGGGAGTTATTTCACCTCGTCTTGTAGACTCAAAAGTTCTTAAAGGTACCAAAGCCAAACTCAAATAGAAACATTTTAAATACAGTTGAAGTTACATACACCTTGTAGAATCTGCAAATTGTTAATTATTTTACCTATTAAAGAGGGATCATACAAAATGCATGTTATTTTTTATTTTGTACTGACCTGAATAAGATATTTCACGTAAAAGAGTCAGACGTTTACCTATAGTCTACAAGAGAAAATAATAGCTGAATTTTTAAAAATGACCCTGTTCAAAAGTTTACATACACTTGATTCTTAATACTGTTGTTACCTGAATAATTATTCACAGCTGTTTTTTTTTTGTTTTTGTTTTTTTGGTTTGTTTGTTGGTTTGTCTGTTTTTGTCACACTATGGACAACTGAAGGACTCAAATGCTCACTGATGCTTTTAGAAGGAAAACCCGTGCATTAAAGGCCAGGGGTGAAAATGTTTAGAATTTGAAGATCAGGGTAAATTTAACTTATTTTCTGGGAAACATGTAAGTATCTTCTGTAGCTACTGAATGTCAGTACTAAAAAAAAAAAAAAAAAAAAGATATTTAGGCAAAATAAGAAAAATGTACACATCTTCATTCTGTTCAAAAGTTTACACCCCTGGCTCTAAATGCATTTGTTTCTGGAAAAACCATCATTTTGTCTTATAAATGTTTGATTCTCATATTAATAGTGAAAGCACATCCATGTTATTGTATTATCATTTATATAACACTATATTTTTTTAATTCATATTTTAAATTAGCTTTAATTTTATGTTTTAAGTTTTCAGTTATTATTTTTAATATTCTTAAGTGCTTTTTATATTTTATTTGTTTTTTTGTTTTTTTTTTGCTATTAAATATTTAAATATTACAATTTAGGGATATTTAAAACTAAAATCCGAGAGCTTTCTGACCCTGCATAGACAGCAGTGCAACTACCATGTTCAAGGCCCAGAAAAGTAGTAAGAACATTAAAGCAGTCATTGGATGCCCTTTTTCCACAAGTTGATATGATTCTCTAGGGTCTTAATGAGAAGTCTGTAACATACTTTGGTTAACATTTCTCAATGGTAGTGTAAAAACTGTCACGTTACAGCCAAGGAGGTCTGGGTCCAGATGCAGGTAAGTATTTTATTAACAGAAAATAAACAAAACAAAAGGCCAACACGGCACAAACGTAACAAACTGAAACACTAAATAAACTAAACAGGGAACATGATCTTGAGCCAGGAATTCAGGAACGCAGAGTGAACAGACAAAACAGGAGACATAAGACAATGCAGACCTGAAAACGGAATGAAGTGTGAGTGTTCTTATACAGAGTCCAGATTGTGAACAGCTGTGTGTGAATCAGTGGTAATGACAAAACAGACGTGATGAATCAGAGTGCAGTGCAAACAGCGACCTCAGGTGGCTGAGGGAAAACCCACAGCCCCGATCATGACAGTACCCCCTCTCTAGGGAACGGCTACCAGACGTTCCCAAAACAAAATTTCTGGAGGGAGGAGGAACGGTGGAAGGTGCATAAGGGGGAGGGATGGCGGGCCAGGCCCGTGCAGCGGAGGGACGTGAGCGGACACCGCCGCCAGTGGAACGTGAGCTGGCCTCGCCGCCAGAGGAACTTCAGCGGTCACCGCCGCGTCCGGAGCAGAGAGAGCGGTCACCGCCGCGTCCGGAGCAGAGAGAGCGGTCAACGCCGCGTCCGGAGCAGAGAGAGCGGTCACCGCCGCGTCCGTAGCAGAGAGAGCGGTCACCGGCGCGTCCGGAGCAGAGAGAGCGGTCACCGGCGCGTCCGGAGCAGAGAGAGCGGTCACCGCCACGTCCGGAGCAGAGAGAGCGGTCACCGCCGCGTCCGGAGCAGAGAGAGCGGTCACCGCCGCGTCCGGAGCAGAGAGAGCGGTCACCGCCGCGTCCGGAGCAGAGAGAGCGGTCACCGCCGCGTCCGGAACAGAGAGAGCGGTCACCGCCGCGTCCGGAGCAGAGAGAGCGGTCACCGCCGCGTCCGGAGCAGAGAGAGCGGTCACCGCCGCGTCAGGAGCAGAGAGAGCGGTCACCGGCGCGTCCGTAGCAGAGAGCGCGGTCACCGCCGCGTCCGGAGCAGAGAGAGCGGTCACCGCCGCGTCCAGAACAGAGAGAGCGGTCAACGCCGCGTCCGGAGCAGAGAGAGCGGTCACCGCCGCGTCAGGAGCAGAGAGAGCGGTCACCGGCGCGTCCGTAGCAGAGAGCGCGGTCACCGCCGCGTCCGGAGCAGAGAGAGCGGTCACCGCCGCGTCCGGAACAGAGAGAGCGGTCAACGCCGCGTCCGGCACAGAGAGAGCGGTCGCCCTCTCCCGAAAAAACGCCTCCGCCCTGGCCCTATAGTAGGGGCGCTTCCGCTCCGCCTCAGCGTTAATGGCCTCCATCGCCGCCAAACAGGCGTAGATGGTCTCAAAGCGGGTGGCCGACGCTGCCTCCGCCTCCTCAGAAAAAAAATTACTCCCCGCTGGACCCATCAGTGAGGTCTGCATTCTGTCACGTTACAGCCAAGGAGGTCTGGGTCCAGATGCAGGTAAGTATTTTATTAACAGAAAATAAACAAAACAAAAGGCCAACACGGCACAAACGTAACAAACTGAAACACTAAATAAACTAAACAGGGAACATGATCTTGAGCCAGGAATTCAGGAACGCAGAGTGAACAGACAAAACAGGAGACATAAGACAATGCAGACCTGAAAACGGAATGAAGTGTGAGTGTTCTTATACAGAGTCCAGATTGTGAACAGCTGTGTGTGAATCAGTGGTAATGACAAAACAGACGTGATGAATCAGAGTGCAGTGCAAACAGCGACCTCAGGTGGCTGAGGGAAAACCCACAGCCCCGATCATGACAAAAACACTCTTTTTACCTGGACAAAATCAGCCCTTTTTAGAGTGAGCTATTCTGTTGCATGTAATGCTAATGAGCTCTGCTCGCCCCGCCCCTCTTTGCCATGGGATGATGGTCGTAATGTTTACTTTAGCCACATTTAGCAGCGTTTAGCTGCGAAACTTGCTAACTAGCACATTATTAAGAAAGGCCATTTGCAAAGATGCATTAAAAACCCTTATGCTAACTTCTGCTATGGGTGAAGCTGCATCAGGAATGATTCGCACAAACATATTCCACGTTCCAGGCAACCCGTTACCCGTGTTTTTTTTCAACCTTATACCCATGAAAGCGCACTGGAACGGCAATCCAACCCGTGATTTCCCACCCATGAACTCGTACTAGATCGATGTACTCCCAGTTCCACGCTCTGACGCTACATAGCCTGCAAAACAACAATGGCAACCCCTACGGATGTGGTGTTTATGCAAGTGGTACATGGTGAAAAAACAGACTTCAGGACAATATAACATTGCAGTCAAATTAATAATAATATAATAATAATAAATGCGCTCAGGCTGTTCGACGTGACTTGCTACATAGTCATGAGTTGTAGTTTGAAGTCTTGATTTACGGGCTCAAAAACCTGCCTGGAACGCAGCAATAGATGCATATGTAGATCGGGATCGGCGCTTTGCTTAAAAAAAAAAAAAAAACGAAAGTAAAGGTAGTCCTCTGCATCTTCAGAGGTTCAGATGTCGGGAGTGATGACTACTGTTATGTTCATTATTACATCCAACAACATAATTGCTCAATAGGAGAGATTCTTGTCTTCCCCTGCACCTGAGTCGACACAATGGCGATTGGAGTCGGACTGTTTTTAGCTTGGTGAGGGCGGGTCTAAGGTAAGGTGCTCATGTCAATCAACTATCGTGGGAGTGGCCTCTGTCCGTGTGTCGTCGCACCAACAAGAAGCTGAGAATGACCTGATTTTAAAAGGGGGAAATTAATTGAACCACTGATATCACATGGACTATTTTAATGATGTCCTTAGTACCTTTCTGGGCCTTGAACGTAGTAGTACTGTTGCTGTCTATGCAGGATAAGAAAGCTCATAATGTGTGTTCTGAAGACGAATAAATGTCTTGCGGGTTTGGAATGACATAAGTATAAATAATTAATGACATAATTTTTAGGTTTGGGTGAACTATATTTTTAATGTCCTCTGTGTGGATGAGAGGTTGTGTGTATATTCCTCATACATCTCATGCTTTTGGTACATTTTATGTAGAATGTGTTCCCCAAGTGGTACTTAACCCCCTCCTTCCATGTCCCACCTTATCTGGCTCCCAGGTTTCCTTTCTACCCATGTGCAAGCACGTAACTGACATAACACTCAAACAAAGGAATACATGCATATATAAAAACACACCCACGCCTGCCTTGTTGACACAACTTAACATGCACTCCTAACTTCCTATTCACTAATTTCATTAATGCACACCAACAATGAATTACAACAAGTAATGGAAACTGCTGTCAACTCAAAACCGTTCTATAACTAGATCAGTCATTTGCATTTTTGTTGAAACCTGTTTCCACATATGGATTTTAAAATACTTACCTTTATCGACAACACCTCCAAAAACGTCATGGACGTTTCCAGACCATTGCGGAAAAGCAAAACCTAATGGGACCCCTCAAGTTGTATAAAAATAAATGTTCCTTTACAAAACGTACACATAATGAGATAATCTAATATAATAACTTAGCAAAATCTTTCAAGATTATCTCATTATATGAGTATTTATTGTAAAAGCCCTGTTAGACGTAACTCAGAGGTCATTGACCCATTTGCAAAATGGGAAAGATTTGACAGTTACGGAAGCTTTTGGATAAAATTTTCAATTTGTATGTAGGATGCTATTGTCACCATACAAAATAAAATACGTAAAGTGCTAGCAGACACATGATGGGTGACAGCTTATTTGAGGCATCCATGGAATGTCACATAAAAATTTGAAATACAGAAGAATACAGAAGAAAACACACATATGCATTTTAGAGTTGAAACTGGTACTATATGCAAAACTTTTAAATTTGAATTTGTTTTAAAAACAGCTTTTTAGTCGCAGTAACTAATTTCAACATCATTAGTAATATTATTGAGCAAAACTGCATGTAGAACCTGTAATTTGTAGTTGGTTAAGGATTATTCATATAAAAACCAAAGATTCAAATTTCTATCTAATTAGATATTTGGACAATTTGTGATTCTGAAATCCTATACAAACGTTTCTCTTTTAAAACCAGCCAGATTGAACTGTGTAATCACAGGGTGGTTTGAATTCATTTCAAATAAAGTAAATAGACATCAACTACTCCAGAGTTCAGAAGAAGGGGGAGGATCTGGGAGTACAAGTTCATAATGAGGTTCGGGAGGAGTAGCTTGAGAGCATGTGCAAGGTCAATAAATGTATGACATATATTGATACAATTCAAAACACATCAAATACATCTCTCCAAAATACGCAACACAAGGTCTTTCCCATCAATGCAGCAGATAATGAACCGAGCACTCATTCATCTCAACCATTGTGCACATGCCAAGCTGCATTCATGTAGTGTACTTAACAGTCTACAGCAATTGAGAGGGAGCGGTACTTCATTACAATCCGTGATGTTGATTCACTGAGAGAAAACGTGACATACAAGCTCCATTGCCTTTGGCATATAGTCACACCAGTAAAGCAAATCTTTCGAATGCGAAAAGGGGATTTTCCAGCCTTTGAATGTTGGGCGAGTAAAACTGTAAATATGCCGCATCTGGACATACAAAGGTTTTTTACGCAATGAGAAATGGCAGTAAAAGAAGTATCATTTAAACATAGTTCTACTTTAAAGAGACAAGACAAAATGAGAAGATTGTTGACTGCTGTACTATTATAATAGTGTGAACAATAAACCCATAATGGTTATATCTGAAATCAGAATGATTTAGAAATCCCCTACTTATACCAAAAATAGAGTTTTGAATAGGGGAAAATGCAACGTTCAATATGGCCACTTTATCACAGGAAGCCCTGCCTTCTGAAAAAAAAGAGCCAATCGCTAATCAGCAAAGTCGTTGCGCCGTTAGAAGTCCCGGTTAAACAGTCCTACTTAATTCTAAACTTAAACCTAATCTCATGTACCTGTGGTAACATTTTCGCAAGACATGAAATGCGTACCAATATATCACTGCAGTTTCCTCCAGAAATGAACATTCCCTTCATATCACTGATACTAAAATTAATATAGCAAAACTCTTGCTTCATTAAAATTCAATTAATATTTGATTGTTTGAAATACAAATGCAAATATTATGTGACCAAATCTAGTCTTGTTCTAGCATGTCACACATGCTCATTTGCGCTTTTGTGTTTACTCTGTATCACATCTGAGGTATGTGAGTTGATCTGTTGTGAATAAAAGTCAATTAAATCTGAATTTATGAATTGATGCACTCACCTGTCAATCTCTAAATTCGCGTTAAAGATCAGGATTAGCACGTGACAAATGCTTGGCACGATTTGATGTGTTGCCTCCTGTGGCAATACATGATTTTTAACAATGCTTGCATAACAGGTGCAGGTCAACTCTTTCAGTGTTACTATCTTTTGTAAGCAAAATAACGCTATATTTCATTTGTTGTCTTTATTTACTAGTTTTGAGCACATTAATGGAGTATCATGATTCATCGCGTTGTTCTGTTGTCATGTTTACAAATTTTGCAGCAATTTGGGAAACACTGCCTTCAAGAGATGAACTTCGGAACAGCAGCGTATTGATCAAAATGATAGTATCGAACCGTTTGAAATTAAATATGTACCGGTATTTTTCCAGTATAGGCTACAGGTATACTGAGCATCCCTAACGTATTTCGTGTCTTGCGAAAAAGTTCCCACAGGTATATTTAATTTCGTCATGCGACATTCTTACAATTTAAAATAACTTTTTTATTGGAATATATTTTGAATAGATTTCTGTTGGAATACATTTTTGTTGGAAACTGCAGTGATATGAACTGTTACATATTTTGCGTCTCACGAAAAGGTTCCCACAGGCATGTTTTCGTCATGAGATCATGTTGTCTTGGCAAACAGTTTTGGAGAATATGATTTTCCCTATTCACCCAAGAGGTGTTTCAAAGATGGCCGCCAAGTAAAATGACTTGCCTTAAAAAGACTTTGCTTACACATGGTAAGCCTATCACAACTATATGTGAAGCAAACCGTGAAAGCTGAACACCATTAGCTACCCGCTACTTAAGTCTAAGCATAACAAATACTGTTTCTGATAAGCCTCTATTCAGTTTCAAGGGACAATAGAATCTCAACAGCCGAACACTCATGAACACTCTTTATCTATAGCATACTTTTAAATGTGCAGTGTGGAAATTTTAGCGGCATCTACTGGTGATGTTGGGAATCGCACATAGAGAGGCTATAGTGACCAACACAGGACACAAATGTCGTCATCTGAGACAGCATATTAGCCAGTGGTAAATTAAGGAATTATATTTACTTAATTATTCAGTAAACCAAGATCCCTGGTGAAAAAAAACAGCTAAAACCAGCCTAGGCTGGTTGGCTGGTTTTAGCTGGCCAACCAGACTGGTTTTAGCTGGTCAGCAGGCTGGTTTTAGAGGGGTTTTGGCCACTTTCCCAGCCTGGCCGGGCTGGTCAGGCTGGTCAGGCTGGGAAAACACCAGCTAAAATCAGCCTAGCCAGGCTGGGAGACCAGCTAAAACCAGCTACTTCCAGTCTAAACCAGCTAAGACCAGCCAACCAGCCTAGGCTGGTTTTAGCTGTTTTTTTTTTTCAGCAGGGATGTTATTGCAAATATTATTGTTACTTTTTCATCGTGTTAGTGCTCTATTTATTAGTGACAAAACATGCTCTAGATGAGTTTGTCCGTTTAGGGCTCTGTAGAAACATTTTCATACGATTTCCATGTAAGGGGACCCGTGGTGTATATAGATGTAGATACTGTAGAAATAGCTCTATGCTTGTTGGTCACTGCCATCTTGGAAATAATGGCAGATGACAGGTATCCCTGAGGTTACAAGTCGGATGTTTGACTTGGTGCGGCATTTTCAGACGTTTCTTCCAACGTCACATCTCAGCAACTCATATATACTGTAGAATTTAGAGTTCTCCACTTGTAAATATCATTTCACTTGGTTAATCATGTGCTCCACTTGCAGGGAGCACAATATCACATGAGTAAGAGATCAGATTGTCAGTTATCACTCTGTTAAAGAAATCATTCAAAGCAAAAACACAGAAGACTATTGCATGTGAGCAATACACAGTGGTGTTACTCAAAAATGAAAGTATTTATGAATCAGTGAATGATTCATTGGCTCGCCCTGCACAAAAAAGTGACTTATCACTACTTACTGTAACCTGCAGAAATAAGCACAAAAAAAATCCCCATAATACAGAGTGAAAAGGAACTAAGGCATACTTTTTGTCAGGTAAAAACAATGGTATTATTTTTTCTGAAGTGAAACATCAGCATTAAGTATGAACTTCCTTGTAGCTACTGAAAGGTAGAAGGAAGTGCATACTTCAAATAGTAGCCTACTTAGGTTACCTTCAAGAGTCTGTGTATAATGGACATTATGAATATACATTACGTAGCACAAATGAATACATCTCCTATAAAGCTTAACAAATTCTGCAGTTTCTCTTCACATGAAAGACAATTGAAGGTTCCCTGGAGAAATAAAGTTTCTGCAAGTCTGATATTACCATAAAAGAAAATATAAAAAAGAAATATACCATTATGTTTAATGAGGTGTATGATTCTCTTTTTCACACAATCATGATGGAGTAGTCTGAGTGACCCTTATACCTTCAAACTGGAAGGCTTAAATTAAACAAACACCACAAACTTAGCTGTGATTTAGTTCATAGCATCATATGTACTTTTCCAACCATATGAAATGTAAAGATTTCTGCATGTGTCTGTTTATATAGAATATGTGTTTGTTCAGCATATTGACCACATAATAATAGTTCACACAAAACCATATGTTCTTCTTTCCTCATGTGTCTCCAAAGATGCACAAACGGTGAAGTCATTTTGGGCACACCAACTTTGATGACCATAATGTCAAGCTAACTCAGCAGTCATTATTTCCTCCTCATTCTTTCTCGTCTTCAGCCTTTGTTCCGGTCTTTCCTTAGATGAAAAGGTCGATTATAAAGTCAAAGAGCAGCTGAGTTTTTATTTTTTATTTAACCCACCATCTCCGCTTTTTGTTGGAGTCCCTGCTGTGTTGTTTTTGCTTTTTGAGTGGTCACACCAAGTTTGTTTTTCCATCTCCCGTGTTCTTCACACACAGAGTTGACGCTCCACAAAACGCAGTGACCTTTCAGATGCAGATAGACGAATGAGCTTTCCTCTCCTGCCAAAATGTCAGTGTCTTGAGGTTTTTCTTTCCCTCTCTTTTCGTTGTTTGCTTTTGCTAGTGGCCTTGGCAGGTCGGTGTAACCCTCAAGCCTTTGGCCTCAGGCTAAGCATGTGCTCTGTGCTTCTGAAGAACATGACCCCTATTACAAACAAAAAGCCATTTCACATTCAGATTCTGAAGCAACCTGGCCTCATGACGAAACTGTACCTCTGGGAACTTATACACAAGATGCGAAATACATACCACCATGTTTTTTTTCCCCTCCCATCTGCGCTTTTATGAAATTGCGCTCTAATGGTAATTTGCCCTGTTTAGTAAAACTGTCCCCTGGTAGCAACTAGTATTGACCATAACAGGATGCAGTACTTGAGTAAAATTGCATAGACTAAACATCATGAATGATACCTCAAACTGTGCCATTTGTTGAGAAAATTAGCTTTTTTCGAGAAATTAGACATTTTTAAATTTGTGTCCAGCATGTGATAAAACAGACAAACCATCTTGATACCAGTTATAAACCTTGCAAATGCATATCAAAGCAGAAAGAAATCACCCATAACACCAAAGTGATTGCATGCCACGGAAAACACCCAGAATACTAGAAAATATTAAAAAGTACATATTTTTATATATAAGGTATAACATGTAACCCAATGAGTTTTTCATTGAGGAAACAGATAGCCTACATTTGTTTAGAAACCAATAGTATACTATTAGCTTATTTATTTTGAGTTTATTATATTAAGAAATATTCTTTTTTACAGTTGAACACTCGACTGAAATACTGTGTCACTGAAACTTCAGTGTATTTGTTAAACCAATTAAAAACAGAAACATGAAATAAACTCAAATATCTTATAGATTCCTACTAGTTTGCAGTACCACACAAGTCTGTAACTACATTGACAAGTGCTCTTCCTGCTTTTAAAGCGAAAAATTACCATTCGTTAGCCCATCGTTGACCTAGCTAGATGCTAGTATTTAACACAGTGGTAACCCCAAAAACTCATAACGCTTTTACATCAGTGTTACAGAACATTAAACACTCATATTAGTTCTTAGTTGAGTTGTGATAAAAAATAGCAACATGTAACACCAGTAGTTCACAGAGTGCAACCCTTTGAAATCAACCGTAATAACCCTGTTGAAAAAAACAGCATATGCTGATTAGGTAGTTTTGATGCTGGTTTAGGCTGGTCTTTAGCTAGTTTGTGCTGGTCCTTAGCTGGCATAAACTAGCAAAGGACAAGCATAAACCAGCTAAGGACCAGAATAAACCAGCAAAGGACCAGCTTAAACCAGCATCAAAACATACCTAACCAGCATATGCTGTTTTTTTCAACAGGGAATGGCGCCCCCCATAGTGCAAAATATGTATGAAACAATTTGGATTTTTGAAATAACATAAATGTTATTTCAGTGTTACCTACTACATATTTCATTAAGAGACATCATTTATGTTATATTAAGCCATACAAATCTTAATACCTGGGTTTCCCTTTCATGTTGTGCAAAACATAAAATAAGACTCTTCTTTCAGAGTCTAGGTACTAAAATCTGCTGTAACACATTAAATTAAATTATTGTTTTCAAATAACTTTTGACTTGAATATTTTAGTGAAATGCACTAGTAAATTAGACTGTTGAGTTTATGGCCTGTCACAATTTTGAAACTCAACTGTTTTCCTTCCATTTTTTACTGGAGTTTTTTTTATAATGTTCTGAATATCTGAAATATTTGTGGGTCTGGGACAGTGTTCCCAGTTTTTGAGGGAGAAGGAGAGATGAAACAAGTGTAAGTTTTAGTCATATAAGCAAACAGACACAGAACAATATTATTCTCAGAAACTGTAACTCAGTGTAAACACGTTTGGCAAGGAGGGACACCAGCATCCTTCCTTACATCACATTTCCTCTATTGAAAAAAATGAAAAGGTCTTAAAGAGTTAGTTAACCCAAAAATGAAAATTCTGTCATTAATTGCTCACCCTCATGTCATTCCAAACGAGTAAGGCCTTTGTTCAATTTTACAAAAAAAGATGTTTATGATGTTTTGATGTTAAAATAGTCCATGTGCCATCAGTGGTTCAACCGTTATGTTATGAATCTACGAGAATAGGCCTACTTTTTGTGTGCATTCACTCATTTTTCAAACCGCTTATCCTCCTGTAAGGTCACTGGAATGCTGAAAAATCCACACAAAAAATCTAAAATACAGATGCACTGGACTCATGCACAGTTTATGCATCTTAATATAAACCTGATGATTAGTAAAGTAATAGTTCATCCAAAAATGCAAATTCTGTCATCAAAACCAACCCCTGACACAACCAAGCTTTTCTGGACTCCTCTTTCTTTGCTTTTTGCTATAGTCATGATGTTTTCATCTCTCTTTCCAAACAGTTTTAACCTATCCACCACATTTGTTTTTAAATATAGCATTTGGCACTTATCTACCATTTACAAATCCTGCAGTGCATTTCAAACACGCCGTAGATCTAAAAAAATGTAACAGAACAAAAAGCAAGTCCTTCTGACAGAATACACAACACTGTCAGTTTGTGTACTGTCATCCTATGCAATCCTGTAAAGTCGGGTGCTTTCGGATCAAAGCACCGGCACATGAATATCTGGCTGCCATTGAATGGCTCCACCCAGAAATTCTCCAGAAAGAGGTGCAAATGTGATCAAACCAGCTGCCATAACTAGGCTACCAGTCATTCTGATGTCAAATAAAGAAACAAATCCTGAGGTCTACACCCATTTCATAACTGCCCTTTGTTGACCGGGGAAACCCAGGATGCGTTTACCTGAACTTTGCTCTAACTAGTGTCTCCCAGGTGCTTTCTGCTTTCTTTGTCATCTACAACCATTGTGTGATCCTGTGTACTGTCAACTAGTTCGCATTTACTTTCATTCTCATTTCTTTCTCATTTGTGCTTCTGCCTTCACAAACCTCAAAGATGTCAGAAACAAAAGGGATAATGTTTTCAAAGGTGACTTGGTGGTATAAAGTGTAATTTATTCTCTTAAGTAGAGGACAAAAATTCACCAGGGTACATCAAATCTGCTGAATGTCCATAAAAAATATATCTGTCTCAAACTTCTCTTCATGGTGGTTTGATGTCTCAGACATGGGAGAAAAAAAAATCTGCTTTTCTCAGGCATTCAATACTGGTTGGCAGGCTGAGTTTCTTCCCTAAAGTAACTGGATGATACTTCAGTCTGGTCTGTCAAGTTGAAAAAGAAAAGCAAACGGAGACAGCGAGACTAAAGAGACTTTGCTATTGTCTCAATAAGCAGTAAAAGTCTACCTTTCTTATATTACGAGTTAAATTGCAGAATAATATACTTGCAAACCTTTCAGTATCACATATTGTTTTCAATTTTTAACAGCCTGCCCTGGGTTGGAAAAAGTTTAGGGTTTTTTATCCACAGTGTATCAACATACAACAAATGAGATAAAGCAAAACCGAAACTTGCACATTAGGGTTAGAGCACTTCACAACAAATATAGAACACATCTAACGGAAATATACAAATACACATTTGTGGAAAAGAGTTGGGCCTTTTAAAAAAATTTGGCATAAAGAATTTAACAAGAATTAATATACAGTTTAGGATATATTCATTGGTATTCTTTAAAATATTTCCAAATAATGTGTACTATTTAACAAAGGTGCATAAATAGGCTACAATAAAACACAGTTCAGACTAAAAAACAAACAAACAGTATTTTGAGGTTTAGCCTCATAAAACCAAATTCAAACATTTTAATGTTTAACATTAATATTGCATAGACCAGAGAATAATTTGTTTATAAGGGCAAGATTTAATTAATTTGAATTAATTCAGATTAATCTGAACAAATCTCATGTAATATTCCCTACCAAGATAATAACAAAGAAAATACTAGTCAAACGTTATTAAACTTTTCAGTAAACTTTAATATCTGTTTCCATCTAGTGGTCAACGAATATAAATGCATCTCAAATATTTTTTAATACAGTCAAACCAAAAATTATTCAGACACCAGATATAATTTTTGATATTTTTTTACTAGTGGGTGCAGGACACTATAGTTCATTAATAGTGAATATAGCAAAATAAAGTAAACTGTGACATATCACACCTCAAAATTCTTCATACAGTGGACTACCAGTCACATTGATACAAATTCGGGGCCCAAAAATTAATTTGACACTTTGACACCTGACCATGTTTTGTTACCTTTCTATCAAAGTTATCTGACATTATCAAGATGAATTTGTTCTTACACAGTTTAACAACTGTGAGTTCTTGTCATATTTTACTACCATTTTCTAAACTATAGCAAAAAACTGATAATGTCAGAAATTTTGAAGGTGTCTAATTATATTCTGATTTGACTGTAATACATCTGTGATTATCAAGATGAATTTGTTCTGACACAGTTTAACACTAAGATCTTGCCAGATTTTAATAGCAAATAAACTGTGATAATGTGGGAATTTTTAAAGGTGTAAATAAATTCTGGGTTGAATAATTCATTTGTGATTATCTAGATGAATTTGTTGGTTTAACTGTGAGTTCTTGTCATCCCTTATGAAAAAGAAGTGTGCTATTATTAGTATACTTCTGTTAAACTAAAACTAGGTAAGTATACTTTCATTCTACTTTTTATGTACTTCTCAGAAATGTGCTTTGTATACTTCTCAGAAATATACTTAAAATGATATTTAAGTATACTTTGGCATACTTAGAAAAAGTCTTATTTGAGCTATACTTGTGCTCTGAGAATCCGTGTTTTCATTGTTATACGCTAGGGGCGCTATTACACATAGTCTGTGCAGAACTTCGAAACACAAGTGAAGAAAAAACTGACACAACAAATGCTTCCACACGTAATCTAACAGCATCAAAACCATAGATTTGTAAAACTTTGTAACATTCTGGAATAAAATGTTGACCCATAAAGAAGTAATTATGGTGACGCATTGCTGCCACACACATATTTATTTCCCACTCAGCTATGTCGTTATAAAGAGATCTTTTCTTGTAATAACGACATCTTTTCTCGTAAAAACGAGATGTTATGTCGTTAAAACGACATCTTTTCTCGTAAAAACGACATAATTATCTCGTTAAAACAACATCTTTTCTCGTAAAAACGAGATGTTATGTCGTTAAAACGACATCTTTTCTCGTAAAAACGATATAATTATCTCGTTAAAACAACATCTTTTCTCGTAAAAACGACATAATTATCTTGTTAAAACGACATAATTTTCTCGTTAAAACGACATCTTTTTCTCGTAATAACGACATATTATGTCATAAAAACGATCTGATGTTCCTGTTACAGATGATATGATTATATTATGTGAGCGAGCTAAGCGTTTGTCTGCGCTACGGTGACGCATTGCTGCCACACACTTATTTTTTTTCCCACTCAGCTATGTCGTTAAAACAACATCTTTTCTCGTAATAATGAGATCTTTTCTCGTTAAAATGACATCTTTTCTCGTAATAACGAGATCTTTTCTCGTTAAAACGACATCTTTTCTCGTAAAAACGACATAATTATCTCGTTAAAACAACATCTTTTCTCGTAAAAACGAGATGTTATGTCGTTAAAACGACATCTTTTCTCGTAAAAACGATATAATTATCTCGTTAAAACAACATCTTTTCTCGTAAAAACGACATAATTATCTTGTTAAAACGACATAATTTTCTCGTTAAAACGACATCTTTTTCTCGTAATAACGACATATTATGTCATAAAAACGATCTGATGTTCCTGTTACAGATGATATGATTATATTATGTGAGCGAGCTAAGCGTTTGTCTGCGCTACGGTGACGCATTGCTGCCACACACTTATTTTTTTTCCCATTCAGCTATGTCGTTAAAACAACATCTTTTCTCGTAATAATGAGATCTTTTCGCGTTAAAATGACATCTTTTCTCGTAATAACGAGATCTTTTCTCGTAAAAACGACATCTTTTCTCGTAAAAACGACATCTTTTCTCGAAATAACGAGATCTTTTCTCGTAAAAACAACATCTTTTCTTGTAATAACGAGATCTTTTCTGTAAAAACGACATCTTTTCTCGTTTAAACGTCATCTTTTCTCGTAAAAACAAGATCTTTTCTCGTTAAAACGACATCTTTTTCTCGTAATAATGACATATTATGTCATAAAAACGATCTGATGTTCCTGTTATAGATGATATGATTATATTATGTGAGCGAGCTAAGCGTTTGTCCGCGCTGCCTTCGCCTGACCTAAAGGAGGATGCACGCTGCCGACGTTATATAGAAATACACTGTTTTAATCATTTTAATGTAATGGTTTCAATTGTAGTGTCATGTTTATTTGGATTAATCTCCAATCTGTGTACAATAACTGCCCTCAGACCCAGAGGATTTAAGATGATCATATCAAAACTGTTATTTCTGAATAATCGATTCGCTTGGAATATTATTTGGATGAATAAAGTTGGATTTTACAGAACATTTAAATACTAACAGAAATAAATAAATAAAAATGACACACGGTTTGATCGTGTTATAATGATGATGATTTCGTTCTGTTTAAAAAATGAAAAATAAATATTTTTTGCCAAATTTTTTGTATTTTTTTATTTATTTTTTTGTTCATGAAAAGAGTGCTTATGCTTTAATATTTGTGTGTGAGCAGCCCTGAAAAGCCACTTTTCAACTCAGCCTATCTGTCTCATCATGCAGAATACATGTTCGTCTGATGTACCGCTCTGCAAATTAGTCACAATAACGTTTCTTTGCAAGTCTCATATAAGCGCAACACTGCATTACATAGCGCAACACTAGCGCGATTACATACAGAGGAAAGAAATATAAATGTCTGCTTTATTTTATGTATTTCCACAATAACAACAAAACGTTACATAATATGTCATTATTACGAGAAAAAGATGTTGTTTTAACGATACAATTATGTCGTTTTTATGAGAAAAGATCTCGTTTTTACGAGAAAAGATGTCGTTTTTACGAGAAAAGATCTCGTTATTACGAGAAAAGATGTCGTTTTAACGAGAAAAGATCTCGTTATTACGAGAAAAGATGTCGTTTTAACGACATAGCTGAGTGGGAAAAAAAACAAGTGTGTGGCAGCAATGCGTCACCGTAGGTAATAATGACTGCCAAGCTTTAGGGAGTTGATCGACTCCATTTACAGTTTGATTATCATTAATTTTTTTTTTTTTTTTTAGCTTTTTGTTCAAAATGTTATTATTATTATTTTTTTTAATGAAACTTAGATTTAAGTGTGTGTTAAAAAAGAATGCATGGAGCTAGAATACAATGTTTTAGTTTACAAACAGAAACCATGTTCTTTCTTTTGATGTTTTGTTTGTTCCGATTTTCATATAACAAAATATATACAAATTAATAGCTAAATAAAATTCACATAAAGAATGATGTAAAATTCACATAAAGAAAACATATGAGTATACTAGCTGTATAAAACTACTAAACTAGTAGTTTACTGAGAGACTATACTTCAAAGTGTACAAAAATGCATTAAAAAGTATTTAATTAGTATATCGGTATACCTATAAGTTCACTTTTAGTATACTTGCAGTACAATCTAAAAACAGATGTAAACTAGTTGTGTACTCAGAGTTTACTACTGTTTTAAGTGTACTTAAAAGTATACTTTTATATACTAGAAAGTGGGCCAATTTAGTCCAAATGAGTATTGAAATAGTAGACTTGAAAGTATACTGTAAGTACACTGATATTTGTATACTTACAACATAAAGTATACTTAAAAATATACTAAAATGCATTAAAAAGTATTTAATTAGTAAACTATCAGTATACCTATAAGTTTACATTTAGCATACTTGCAGTACAAACTAAAACATAGATGTAAACTAGTTGTGTACTCAGAGTTTACTACTGTTTTAAGTATACTTAAAAGTATACTTTTATATACTAGAAAGTGGGCCAATTTAGTCCTAATGAGTATTGAAATAATACACTTGAAAGTATACTGTAAGTACACTGATATTTGTATACTTACAAGTATACTTAAAAATACACTTGAACTTTACTTAAGTATACTTAATAAAATAAACTTGAAGTATATGTTTGGTATGGGATATTTGATTACCATTTTCTAAACTATAGCGAATAAACTGTGATAATGTAAAAAATGGTGAATTCTTCTGAATAAATTTTTGTTTGATTGTACACATTTTATACAACTTGTATGTTCAATCATAATCAAATATGTGTTTTTTGTTCGTTTACTTTAGGCGTTTGACAGACCTTCATGGTTAAGCTACTACAACTGCTGAACTACGGCAAGATGCAAAAAACACCAACAAATATCAACATAAAGTTTTGAAACAACATGAGTGTAAATAAATTATGATCTAAATGTAATTTTTTGGTGAACTATTCCTGTAAATGCGGTTGCTCCTCCCGTACCCTAGAGGTGCAGCAGCTCTGCGAGACTCCTTGAGCTCCTCGTCTGCGCGCATCAATTCTACGTCACTGTTTGTGCTGACGCGGCGTAAGCGCTTCATCCATTCGGATCACATACGTGTCTGTCTCTTTTCACTGAAGCCGAGAATCACAGAGGAGTACAGACCGGAGACATGGCACCCAAAAGCGGCAACAAACAGCAGTCAGAAGAGGATCTTCTCCTGCAGGACTTCAGCAGGAACCTGTCGGCGAAATCTACGGCGCTATTCTACGGCAATGCGCTAATCGTGTCCGCAATTCCTATCTGTAAGTTCCTCATCTCTTCCTGCTAATAAGACTCACAACATTGCTCCTGACACGTAGGTTGTGCCTCAAAAGTGAGCTGCCTACCTAGTTCTATTCTATTCTATTCTATTCTATTCTATTCTATTCTATTCTTTTGAGTTTGCTACATTCTCACTTAATGCGTTAACGCTACACTTTATTTGTGGTCTCTCTGATGGCTGATGACCACTGCTGTTGACTTACTTGTTTATAGTCATAGTTTAATGAATAAATAATAGAAAAGTCCTGTATTTTGTTCTCATCTGGTTCTTTCATATGCATTTTTCTAACAGGGCTGTTTTGGAGGATCTGGCATATGGATTTGGTCCAGTCTGCAGTGCTGTATGCAGTTATGACTCTAGTCAGCACCTACCTGGTTGCCTTTGCTTACAAGAACGTCAAATTTGTCCTCAAGCACAAGTAAGAATACCTGAATAAAACCTTAACTCAATTATTTTTGTTTTCTCTTTCTCTCAAGAGACTCTTATGGTTTTTGTCAACTTTACTAGAAGACTGAATTGATAAATGTGGACTGTACTTTCAGGGTTGCTCAGAAACGTGAAGACGCCGTGTCCAAGGAAGTGACCCGCAAGCTTTCTGAGGCCGACAACCGCAAAATGTCCCGTAAAGAGAAGGACGAGAGGTATGTTAGTCTTAATTGTGATTAATTCTAATGATTTAGTAAGCTGTAATCAAAATTATTTTAATATTGTTTATAGTTTAGTATATGTGTATTATTTTAAATATAGCTTTTATTTTATATGTTCAGTTTTTGATTGGTTTTATTTTAGTTTTGGTAATTCTAGTACTTGTAGCATTTCTAATTTAATTTGTAGTTTCATGTAATATATTTATATTTTACTTTATGTTAGATTTACTTCAGTTATAACAATGACAATGATTGAATTAACAGCTTTATTTATATTCTGTTGATCTGCTGTCTTAAGAATGACACAGAACATGCTTATTCTGTCATTTTGGAAGTTCTTTGTTGCTAACGGTGAGTTTTTTGTTGCAGGATCCTGTGGAAGAAAAATGAGGTTGCTGATTATGAGGCCACCACTTTTTCCATCTTTTACAACAACACTCTGTTCCTTTTGATTGTCATCATTGCCTCTTTCTTCTTGCTGAAGAACTTCAATCCAACAGTGTAAGTTTGCTGTAATGTTTAGTCTTTGTGTCTGTTGAAGCTTATGGATTGATCCAGATGTTTAACGTTTACCTTCTGTGTCTGTTACAGGAACTACATTCTGTCCATTAGTGCCTCTTCTGGTCTGATCGCCCTGCTGTCCACAGGGTCCAAATAAAAGACTGATTGCGTTAAGAGGAGAAGCTTGAGGAACAAACAAATGAGAGGATTATGGGATTGGGGGGAGGAAGGGAGGCAAGGCAATGTGTTAAAGGAGGTTTGTTAAATTTTAGGAGGGTGTTATCATTTCATCTGTTAAAGTTTCATGAAATTCATGATTGGTTAAGGCCTTTTTTGTCTGGTCTTCTCTTGTTTTTGTTTTGTACCAATAAAAGACTGTTTACTCATGTATTTTGTCATATTTTACTTGAGGGAATAACAGCAGATGATGTGACCATGTGCCAGTTACATAAACCTTTAAGACTGATCATAACATTTTAAAGTTGGTTATAAAAAGATAGGCTAGCCCAATTTGAATCAGAAAAAAATACAGATTTTTGCCATTTTAATTGCTATTTGGTTAAATTAGTTCTTAAGACACGGTCTTAACATAGTGGCTGTGTTTATGCAACTGGCCCATATTAATGTTAGATCACAATACAGTATAGTTATTTCAGTTAGAAATATGGCTTTTATGATACCAGTAAGACATATAAATACAACAGAACAAAGATACAAATGCAATAAATCCAAATCACTTTATGAATGAAAGTTTAAACTATGGTTATATTTTCCTTTCTTTCTTTCTTTCTTTCTTTCTTTTTTAATTATTGACAGTGTAGGTACAGAGTGCTGTAGAAATTACGTATTTACGCGAAACGCGCAAGTTCAAAAATCTGAACTTTGGCGAAAATCCGCGCCGCGTTAACCAATCAGGAGCTTGCTCTAATAGTGACGGTGGCAGAAATCCGAAACAACAATGGAGGACAAATTCACCGTTGCTGTCTGTGGTTACTCGGAGCTGTACGATAGATCTTTGGACTTTTGTAGAAACAGGAATAAAAAGGATCTTGCTAGGAAGAAAGTGAGGGAAGAGGTCGGACAATCTGGTAAATTTAAAAAAACGCTCTTTACTCAATTTGACCTACATATACATACATATTGAGACTACAAGCAAGCTAAAGCTGGTAAATTGAGCTCATTCACCTATTTTACAACTACTTTCCCGCTGACGAGTGGCAGACGCCCCTCCCATGACGCGAATTCGCGTCTGTTGTGAAGAAAATGTCACGCGCGAATGACGCAAATTTTACCGCGCGAGTAAACTCAAATGTTCAAGCGTTCAACTACGCGCGAATAGCGCGTTTTTTCCGCGCAAGTCGCTTCCGGTGTGAACCCACCGACTGGCAAGAGCAGGTTCCAAATCTTCAATACTTATCTTGCAGGATCTGTCCGCTGCTTTTGACATGGTTAACCACCAGATCCTCCTGTCAACCCTATTGGCAAAAGGCATCTCAGGAACTGCTCTCCAGTAGTAGGTGGGGGGAGTGAATGTACAGCACTCTCTCCACCCTCAATACCACAACTGAGGTGAGTCCCTTGAGCAAGGCACCGAACCCCCAACTGCTCCCTGGGCGCCGCAGCAATGGCTGCCCACTGCTCCGGGTGTGTGTTCACCGTGTGTGTGTTCGTTCACTACCGTGTGTGTGCACTTGGATGGGTTAAATGCAGAGCACAAATTCCTAGTATGGGTCACCATACTTGGCCTCACGTCACCTCCTTTCCTTTCCTTCCTTTCCTTCAAGGTCTTGGAGAGGTGCGCTATCCAAGTCACAACATCTAAGTACTGGAGTACCTCAGGGCTCAGTTCTTGGTCCACTTCTCTTCTCTGTCTACATGGCATCACTAGGTTCTGTCATTCAGAAACATGGCTTTTCATATTACAGCTATGCTGATAATACTCAACTCTACCTCTCATTCCATCCTGATGATCTGACGATAGCTGCTCGGATGTTAGCTTGTCTAACAGACATGGATGAAGGACCATCACCTTCAGTTCAACCTTGCCAAGACAGAACTGCTTGTGGTTCCATCAAACCCATCGTTTCATCACAATTTCAGCATCCAGTTAGGCACATCAACCATAACTCCTTCAAAAACAGCCAGAAACCTTGGAGTTGTAATTGATTATAAGCTGACTTTCTCAGACCACATTGCTAAAACTGCCCTAAATCCTAAATCCTGCAGATTAGCTTTATTCAACATCAGGAAGATCAGGCCCCTTCTTTCGGAACATTCTTTACAACTCCTTGTTCAAACTCTTTTTCTGTCCAGGCTGGACTATTGCAGTGCTCTTTTGGCAGGCCTTCCAGTCAGTTCTTTACAATAAATCCAGAATGTGGCTGCAAGATTAATTTTTAATGAGCTGAAAAGAACGCATGTCACACTTCTTTTCATCAATTTGCACTGGCTACCAATAGCTGCTTGCATAAAATTTAAGGCATTAATGTTTGCCTACAAAACCACCACTGGCTACTCCTTTACCTAAATTCATTACTTCAGACTTATGTGCCCTTTAGAAGATTGCGTTCTACAAGTGAATGGCACATTATTGTGCCATCCCAAAGAGTCACAAAATCACTTTCATGGACTTTCACATTAAATGTACCCTCCTGGTGGAATGACTTGCCCAACTCAATCCGAACAACTGAGTCCTTCTTCAAGTCCCATCTTCAAGAATCGGCTAAAAACACATCTCTTCCATCTTTATTTGACTCTAACTCTAACACCCTGTATTCTAATTCTATTCTTTATAAAAAATAAATAAAAAAAACTTGCCCGTTTAGACTTACACTCATTTATTCATTTACTAACTAGCCTTTCTGTTCTTTTTGAACTCTAGTTTTATGCCTCTAACACTAGTTTGCATTTTTTATTCTATCCATTTTATTTTTTTTATTAATTATATAATTAAAAAAAAAACCTTGCTACTGTGTGTGTACTATGTTAGGCCAAATTAGACTTTTCATAGCAATCTTTTGTTGATTTTTGTTGCTTCCATTGTCCTCTTTTGTAGGTTGCTTTGGATAAAAGTGTCTGCTAAATGTCTAAATGTAAATGTAAATATGATTTTCAGATACAATAACCAACTAATAATCCTAACATTAGTAACTTACTTTTTGCGGCATTAGTCGCGCATACACTGGAATAGGGGATCCCCAATTCTTGTCAGACTTGTAAATACAGACTGCCTCTGAATTAGCGAGTGAATTGTTTGTGCGATTTGTAAACCAATTTAAAAGGTTCATTAAAAAGAATTAGCTCCTTCATGAATCGGACACAGCATCTCAGAGCACAGATGATTTCTTCATTTCAAAATAAGGAGTAACAATAGGTTTTATGAAATGTAGTGGAGTAAAAAGTATGATCTTAAACTTTGAAATGTAGCGAAGAAAAAGTAAAAGTTACTCAAAATGAAACTACTCCAGTAAAGTATAGATTCTTGAAAAGTGTACTTAAGTATCGTAACAAATTAAAAATAGGACAGTTGAACTGGAACTGGAAGTGCTGAACTGGAAGTGCTAAAATGCTAACTCATTTTCGGGTTGTGGCCTACAAAAATATTTCATCCTTGCAGCACTCTTAAATTTATGTACAACAAAACAAAACTATTTTTAAAAGAAAACTATTGAATTACTGTTTATACATTGAACTCAGATTCTCCTGCTATCTAGCTTTGAAATACATCATGGATCCTGGGTCACATGACCATAAACAATCAAATTACTTCCTTGAAGTGACCATCACATGTATCCTTTTGTAATGGGCTTGTGAAGGGGACTTGTGTGAATGGATTTACTTCATTTGGAATGCCACTATAAATGGGGTCCCCTTATCGAAGTGCTCTTCATTCACCCTATATTATGCTGCTGTCACTTTAAGACCTACTTCATTTTAACTTATGGATTTCGAAAAATAGTGTTGCAAAACGATATACATTTCAGTTTGACTGAATGAGATGTACATTTTTTGCTCAACATTTTTTCATGCTCAATTTTTATCAGTCAGGAAAACGTGACTTTACTATTAGGCTACATAAATATCTGTGGAATCCACTTTTTTCTATCTACAAGCTGTGTTCTGTTTCTCTGTTTTGCTGTATTAATATGAGTAATAATGTGAAATTAATATGCCAGGTTGAGAAGATTAAGCAAAGCACTGGCCAGAAAATTTATTGATTTAAGAAAAAAGCTGTGAGGCATTTAAACTCCTGACATCTGGCAACCGCAACTATGAAAGCTTGTTACCAATGCAACATAACACACATGCCAAATTAAAATGAAATGCCTTCAGGCAAATATAGCCGACAACTTAATAAATCAAGAGAAGTAGAAATCATGATCATGATTACAATAGCTACAACTTATCGTGCAGTTCCATCTGAACAGAACCAGCTGTTCCTCACATTTCCTGAAAAGTAAAGCCAAATCGTTTCAATCGCCCCCTGATGGATGGCTGCAGTATAGATCATGCTGATTATTGTTTTTCTAAAACGTTTTTTTTTTTTTTTTTTTTTTTTTTTTTTACAGTTTATGAACAGAGCCAACACTGACTTGGGCTAAATAATAACAGTGCTGTCTTTTGTCATGCAAACAAACAAACTGTTATATTGCCCAGCCCTAATAAGGAAACACACATTGGTTTACTGGCCAGATGCGCTTTTATTTCAAGCATATAATCTACCTCTATGTACTGTTTACATATTTCTATTTACAGAAGTCACTGCTGCCATACAGGGAGAGAGATGCATGATAAGATAAAAGACCCTGATGCAGAGATTCAGAACAGCCTGTGTATCCAACAGCTCACCTTTTCTCGGAAACAATGTTACAAACTTTAGAAAACAATATTCACCACGTGGTGTGATTTCTTCGTTTTTGTAAAAATTGAGAAAAGCTCACAGTATTACACTCATGGACCCATGGGAGAATGGGCAAGCCCTAATGTTCATGCAGGTGAGAATCAAGGCACTCCGCAGGGAGACTAAAGGTAACACTATGTACACAAGGATCTCATAAAGCCTTCTGTGTTTCTCTGAACACTAGTTTTGAAGTTTCACTCTTTATGTTTTCTATTTCATCAAACCAAATTCCAACAGCTTTCAAATGAATCTAAACACTTGCAGAATTTAAATACTACAGGGTAAAGCAGCTCATCTGTGTTTAAATATCTAGGGCGTGATAAAGTATGGCTTTCAAGTAGGGCGAACAAGAGCTATAAAATCAAACATGAGGCACCCGCAAACAGTAAATCATATTCGCTCCCATTATATCTTAACGCTGCCATGCATATCAGGAGCTCCTTGATTCTTAAAGGGACAGTCCACCCCAAAATGAAAACATGTCATTCACTGACCCTCATGTTGGAACCTGTATGAGTTTCTTTCTTTTTTAACATCTCAATGTACAAAATATCTTTTATAGAAGAAAGAAAGTAATTCAGGTTTGGAACGACGAGGTTAAAGCAAATTATGATAAAATGTTTCTTTTTGGGTGAACTACCTTTGTGAAAAAGAAGAATACTTTAGAATACTTTTAAAAAGAGTACGTATTATAGTTGAAATTTTTATTAAATGCAGAACTTTATGTTCTATTTAAGTGGACCAAAAAATGCTCTAAAGTGTTAGTTCACCCCCAAATGAAAATTATGTCATTAATTACTCACCCTATTGTTGCTCTAAACCTGTAAGATCTTTGTTCATCTTCCGAACACAAAATAAGATATTTCTAATGAAATCCAAAAGCTTTCTGGCCCTCCATAGACAGCAACGCAGCTGACACATTCAAGGCCCCGAAAGGTAGTAAGGTTGAAATAATAAAATTCTAATAAAATTATTTTAGTTTTCTTTGTGCACAAAAAGTATTCTCGTAGCTTCATAAAATTAAGATTGAACCACTGATGTCCTGTGGACTGTTTTAACAATATCCTTACTACCTTTTTGGGCCTTGAACGTGAGTTGTGTTGCTGTCTATGCAACAAAAATATCTTAATTTGTGTTCCGAAGATGAACAAAGGTCTTTGGAATGACATGAGTTTTTAATAACAGATTTTTCATTTTTGGGTGAACTACCCCTTTAAGTACATCTTTCATAACTATTTCTTTTGTCTTTGAACTATTTCTTTGTGGTTAAAATGTACTGACAAGCATTTATGGTAAACTAAATATATATTTCCATCTAATTTTTATTGAAACCTAAATATAATGTATTTAAAAATATATGTAATTACACATTTGTATAAATAAATCTGCAGTTCACTACATAATACATTTAAAATATACCAGCTTTAAATGTAATAACACTACACACTATGCAAAACACATGTCAGTTGAAATTATAATCAAGTACTTTAAATGTGCTCTAATATGTTCATAAACACAAAAATAAGTGTACTTATTTAAAGCACGACAACTGATTATTAAAACATAATGATTTAAAATGCACATGTATGGCTTAATATAATGTAAATGATGAAATGTGTAGGAGAAAACCCATGACAGATTTACGTTAATTAAAAAACAACAACATTGTTTTATACATATTTTGGATTATGGGGGCGCCATTGTGACATGAAATGGAGCTACTGGTGCTACCTGTTACACAATTCAGAAAACACTCTGAGAATAAAATACTGATACAATGACCACAGCTACTGAAAGAGTCTAAAAACCAGATATCGAGTAAAATCCGTGCAGAGAAACTCCTTCAGTGGCTGTCATGACAAGTGTCAGCATGTTTACATCCTGTCAGAATGGCATCTAGCGTTTCTTATCTTTGCCGTTCGTTAGCTCTTTCAGTAGCTGTGGTCTACTAAAAGCCTCAAATGCATCAGGGCTAAAGTGGAGAGAACAAAGACGCAGGTTTTTAAAAAGTTTTATTAATCCACAGGCATCTTCCCATTCTTTTCTTCTCTTCTTATCGCTAGGCCAGCACTAAAGACTTACATTGCTTCTCTTGTTGTTACAAACAAGAGCCACACAATGTGGCATCGTATCAGTATTTTATTTTTATTTTTAAGTTGTGTTGTGGTAAAAAGACCAACAGGCAGTGCCAGTAGCTCGAAGAGTAAAACTATTTCATGTCATCGAAAGTAACGGCGCCCCTCTATAGTCCAAAATATGTATAAATTGATTGTGGATTTTTTAAAATAACGTAGGTCTTTCATGGGTTTTCTGCTACATATTTCAGTAAGAGACATTGTTTACGTTATATTAAGCCATACAAGTCTTACTACCCGGGGTTTCCTTTAAAGTAAATTGACTTTTTAAATTCCAATTAAGTGTATTAAAAATATGGTCATGAAAATATACTCTATTTGAGTACACTTACATGGCTAGACTACTTTTTGAAGTACACTAAAAGTGCATGTTCAACACAATTAAGCACACTTCTTTTTCACAAGGGTATCCCTTGAAGTTGTTTTTCTCTGAATATTTTCCACACTGTTACTAAAAGGAAAAAACAAGTCACTCATTTATAATCAAACATTACCATGAATGCTGGCATAATATACTCTACGCATGTCAGATCAACTCTAATACTGAATATTTATACTGCAGTGCGGCTTGAGGTCGGTTTATAATACAGTTGCATGTTCAGTAAGCATGTATTCATAGATTTATTACCCTCGTTCAAGTAATTTCCTATAGGTCAGATGTGTGCATTTATTTATTCTTCTACCACATGTACCTGTAGCTCACATTGTAAAGCAAACACGCATGATCTTTTTAAAATATCCCTCATAAAATATCAACACAGGCATTCTTGCACAGGCAAAACAGCTTGAATCTTGATAAACGCACGCTGTTCCACTGAGTCTGTGCTCTAGTCTGTGAAACAGGTTTGCAGTTGCTGCGTTTGAACACAAGAGGGCGACATGCTTTGTTCCTCCACTCTGTGTGCTAATACCGCCAGATACCCGGTGGCTGATGGTTTTGAGAGCAGAGGCCAAGCATGTGTCTTTCTTAGGTTCGTAGATCACATCTGTGAGTGAAGCTCTCCCGCAAGGTGCCGTTACAAGATGACACCTGGACACCAGTCGTGGGGATTCTTGCTGTGGTGTTTGGGTGCAAAGGCACACTAGCAAAAACAGAGGGAATGAAGGTACAGGTTATGGAGGACGGCACTCTAAGGCTTCAGAGAGAGGTCGGACCCATGATGAAAACAGATTCAGAGCAGGAACCACTAGGGCACTAACACTGCTACACACATATCTCTTGTCACCCTGAGCCTGTGTCCAGAGACCCTAGGACCGATAGTCCTTCTTACTGTATGGCCTGTTCCCAAGTATGTGATCGATGTCTGAAACCACGTGGGATGTCATCTTTGGAAGAACCTAAATGTGCAGAGAAATTAGTCAGGGAGCTTCTGGAAATTAACAGATGTTTGGAAAGTCAATAGATTCATTGCTTACCTGTATGGCTCCCAGGTTTTCAGTTAGCTGCTCTGCATTTGAGGTTCCTAATAGTACCGAACTTACTCCCTCGTTCCGCAGACACCAGGCTGGAGAGGAAAAGTGACAAAAAGTTTTCAAAACTATCTTTTTAGCAGTGATAGTTGTCCACGAGTCCCTTCTTTGTCCTGAATAGTTAAACTGCCCACTGTTCTTGAGAAAAATCCTTCAGGTCCCACAAAATTGAATTAAAATTATTAGGATATGCAACTATTACAGAAGGTTCAAAGAAGGAAAACATAATGCATTGAGAGCCAGGGGGTGAAAATTTGAAGATTATGGGAAAATTGAACTTATTTTGTCTTTTAGGAAAAATGTAAGTGTCTTCTGTGGCTTCTGAAGGGAAGTACTAAATAAAATAAAAAAAATGATATTTAGGCATAATAAGAAAAAAATGTATTTGGTTCAAAAGTTTACACCCCTGGCTCTTAATGGATAGTTTTTCCTTCTGAAGCATCAGTGAGTGTTTGAACCTTCTGTAATAGTTGCATATGAGTCCCCCTCAGTGTGAAAAGATGGATCTCAAAAGCATACAGTCATTGTTGGAAAGGGTTCAAATACACAAAAATGCTGAAAAACCAAAGAATTTGTGGGACCTTAAGGATTTATCTAAAGAACAGCAGCTGCTGGCAGTTGAACTGTTTAGGGCAAACAAGGGAAAATTTTGTAAATTATTCACCCTTATGCCGTTCCAAACCTGTAAGACCTTTGTTCATCTTCAGAGCACAAGTTAAGATATTTTTGATGAAATCCAAAAGCTTTTTGACCCTGCGTAGACAACAACGGTGCTACTATGTTCAATGTCCAGAAGAGTAGTAAGGACGTAGTTAAAATAGTCCATGTGACATCAGTGGTTTAAAGTTACTTATGTTGCCTTTGCAAACAAAAAGTATTTTCGTAGCTTCATAAAATTGAGATTTAACCACTGACCTCACATGAATTATTTTAATGATGTCCTTACTACCTTTCTGGGTCTTTAATGTGTCAGTTGCTTTTCTGTCTACAGGGCCAAAAAGCTCTCTAATATCTTAATTTGTGTTTCGTAGATGAATGAAGGTCTTACGAGTTTGGAGTGACATGAGGGTGAGTAATTAATGGCAGAATTTTCATTTTTGAACGTGAACATGTTTTACCTATTGCCATTTAGAATGCTTACAAGAAATGCTAACAAATAGCTTTTTTATATATATAAATTTGTACAACTGTCAATGCAGCAAATTCTTTTACAACACCTCCTCAGCAATAATTTAAGAACAAGAAGCAAGAACTGCATGAGCTCTGCTAGCTCAAAAGTCTACACTGAACTGGCAGCTCCACTGGTAAGACAACCCTGTAAAAGTGTTGATGGGAAAAGTCTTACCTACGGCGAGTTGAGGCAAAGTGCAGCCTAGCTTCTCAGCAATATGACTGAGTTCTTTTAGCTTTGCCTGCTGCTTTCGTCCATCATCACTGACTATCTTGTCTTTCAGCCACTGGTATGACTTCAAGGCAAAAAGACAAAAGACGTAGACGAGTTGAGTTAGGTATGAAGAAGCATGGCAGAAAATAAATATTTGATTTGTCGTTGTGTATATGCAGCAGTAAGTTTCTAGAAAATTCTAGCAAATTCTGATTTTATTTGCCTTTAACTCTGGGTACCTTCATAGCTGCCCTGGAGGAATCTGGGATACCGTTTTCATACTTTCCACTGATGATCCCACAGGCCAATGGAGACCATGTCATGGCGCCAACACCTACAGTCCCCAACAGACACAAGGTCATATTTATGACCAGGATGAGCAGCTGCTGCATGCTCTCACTGATGAATTCTCTAAATTTGACAGTATCATATTCACTGAGATTGACTGAGTAAAT
Organism: Garra rufa; assembly: GCF_049309525.1. NCBI lineage: Eukaryota > Metazoa > Chordata > Actinopteri > Cypriniformes > Cyprinidae > Garra > Garra rufa. Next base: position 22,006,037 of record NC_133371.1, on the reverse strand, counting down.
GATGATTGATTGACACCTGCCTATCTTATGGTAGAGCTCAGGCAGCTGCACTTCAACCTTCTCCCTTTGGAAGAGATGATATTCAGCCTGCTCACACACTGGAGGAATGAGGTTAAACTGCCTCGCTACAGAGTATGCCTCCTTAAAAGACAGAGAAAAAATTACATTACACTTTCATCTTAAATATGTGCTGTCACTTGCTCTTGAAATACTTCATCATTTTTGGTCATACAGATAAAAGTAATACATCTTTGGAATCTGTAAAGACTATGTTTATTTGTGTGCACTCACAATAACAACGAAACGTTGCACTTTTGTAAAATTATTATAGGATGCGCTTTCTGCCATCTCAATCTCTGTGAACTTGAGCGCAAAACTTCAAAACTCTGTGTATACTTGCCTTACAGACATGAAAAATATATCTATGAGCCAATTGTAATAGAAAACAAATACTCTCATTATGCGCAAAATTGGAATATCGCATAAAACATTTGCGAGTAAGCTCTGTTTCCATCCAACAAGTCAAAGAGAACAAAATAGTCACTTCCTGATAAACTGGCACTATATATCACTACTAAAGTAGGAGAAGCCACTGAATATAATAATTTTCATATATAATAAATTACTTGCGCCTCGCAGTAAACAGACGAAACACAGTAAATGCGGTCGTCGCTTTTAGAGGTGGATGCCTGCATGTGAGCGTAAAAACTTTTTGCGAATTAAGGGATTTTTATTTGAAATGTGGCGTTTCCATCACTTGTTTCTGATGCAATACTTCAACATAGCTAGTGTCGCCGACTTCATCTCTTAAGCCGAAAACGAAGAAAGTGCTAGTTTATCAATAAATTATGAAAATGTTAATTAAGTTTCCTTGCTGTTTTTTCAAGTACTAGACAACCAAAAAAATCTTTAGTTGAGGGCAGTCCTAATTTTTACTATCGCCGTTGGGTAAAAAGTGAACAGTAAAGCCACATTCAGTCTGAAAGGTAAAAATGTCTTCTTATATAAAAGTACAGTTCAAAAATTTGGGGTCGTTAAGATGCTTTTGGAAGCTGGAAAGCTGGTTGGCTGGTTTTAGCTGGTCGTCCAGCCTGGTCATAGCTGCTCATAACTCGTCAGGAGGCTGGTTTTAGAGGGGCTTTGGCCACTTCTTTAGCTGGCCAGACTGGTCTTATCTAATCGGCTGGAAGACTAGCTGGCCAAACAGCTAAAACCAGCTTGGCCAGGCTGGGAGACCAGGAAAAAACTGGTAATTCCAGCTTAAACCAGCGAAGACCAGCCAAGCAGCTTAGGCTGGTTTTAGTTTTTTAGGCGATTCTCTCTTATGCTCACAAAAGCTGCATTTATTTGATAAAAAAAATTAAAACAGCAATATTGTAAAATATAAAACTAGATGTGTAAAGTTTGTGAACAAACTTTGAAGTTGAAACTTTGAAAGCCTAGCCTGAAAGTTTGAGGCAGTTGTAAAAGCTTTAAGTTTGAAAGTTTAGAGACAGATGTTGATAGCATGCTGCTGGCATGATTTAGCACATTGCTAACATGATTTAACATGTTGCCAGCATGTTTTTAACATGATTAGCATGCTTTTAATATGATTAACATGTTGTTAGCATGTTGCTAACGTTTTTTTAACATGATTAGCATGTTGCTGGCATGTTTAGCATGTTGTCCTAGAAAGTCATTAAGCTTCGCTAATAGCCAGCTTAACACTTTGTAAAGTTTTACTGTACAAAAGTTTTGACACCCTTAAAAAATGTCTATGGGACATTTCATAGTTTTGATTGTCTGTTTAACGAAAAGTTCGATCAGGTAGAAAAGATATAGCAACCCAAGGTCTGACCCAAGTTTGGAGTTTGTGATTTTAGCATACTGCACTTAATTGAATTCACCCCCCCCCATTAGTAAATACATCTTAATTTAATTTTTTTAGATATTTTGACTAAAAACAAGACAAAACTACTGAGTAAGATAACCCCCTTTTTTGCAGTGTAGAATAAGAAGAACTTAACTATCATTTCAGAAAGTTGGATTTCTCAAGCCGACTTAGTAACTGTGATAGCAACTATAACTGTGATGGAAAAGCTGAATTTTCTTCAGATCCTTCAGAAATAATTTTAATACATCTGTACTAACATTGTTGAAAACAACTGTGATGTGTAATATTTTTCGTAAAGACTGTGATGCATTTTTTTTTTCATTATTATTTGATGAACAGAAAATTCAGAACAGCATTTAATGCAATTTAATGCTAAATAAAAGTGTCACAATGGGGGACTCGGGAGACAGACGTTCGGATCCAAGTGCAGGCTTTATTAAGAAGGCGTGGTACACAGACAGGGTCAATCACCGGCAAACAACAACAACGAGGATAATCCAAAGAGTAGTCAAACACAGGCAGAAGGTCGGGGCTGGCAGCGAGAATCAAAACACGGGGAGGAGTCCAGGAATCAAACACAGGGCAAACAAACACGGAAAGAAACGCTCGGAATAATGACCATACGGAACAATAAGACTTCGCCCAGAAGTGTGTGTGTCTGTGGCTTAAATGCATGTGGGTAAATGTGAAACAGGTGTGTGCAGCAATCAGTGCAGTGGAAAACGAGGAGCAGGTGTGTGCAGTGATTGGTGCAGTGGCTTGTGGGGAATGAAGTCCAGAATGTGTTGTGCAAGAGTTCATAATGACAGGATAGACCACATACGTGACAAAAAGTATGTATTATTATTATTAGTATTATTTATGTATTATTAAAAAATATATAATAATATAATATAATATCCCTTTTCCCATGTAATAATGGTGAAACTGTTCCAATAGCTTTTCTGCACTCAAGTCTTTAGGTAGGTACACACTGAGAAATAGTGACTAAAATAAAAGTGACAGCTAGTCTCTCTATATAACGTTTATATTAATATCACACGACTGCTGACAACCCCATTGACTCCTTGTTTGCATATGCATGCACAGAGCTCATTTCAGGCTGTGAACACAAGTTCCAGTCGTGGGGGTGTGTTTACGTGGGATGGATCTGGCGTGACACCAGTACATGGTATTATCACAGTCACACAAATTACAGGTCATCAGTGTGTGTCCTCTCTGTAAAAACCCTGATCAAGCCTTCATTTATCACCCATGAATTAATAATGTCAGTGCTTAATTACAACATATCAGTTTGGGCCAACTTGCTTTGTGCTACACTGCAATTATAGCCACATACAGTACTGCAAAACACTGGGCTAAAAATATGTGATGTGGCCAGTATACTCCAAAGGAGCTGAGATACATGAGGATACTTTGTTGTAGGAAGTCAATGATCAGTGACAACACTCATCTCATATACTGTAAGTGATACACTTGAATGCCCTGCAGGGTGACACTTTGAATTAAGTTTCTCATGACAAATGCTGTTTAAAATGTTACTTACCATTATTTCCATAGCTGTCCATCGCGAGGTTCCCCAGTACATGGACATGCCTTGGTTTATCACGTAAGTCATAGCTCTGACGATCTCTGTGGAGACAAAAAAAATCACAAATTCTGTTATTAAAAAAGAAGCCATCATAATTTTATAACTGTGAATTTGTAGTGTACTTCAAATTGAAGTGCACTTTTAAAGTGCACTTTGTAATAATGTCAAATGATTTACTTTACAGTACATTTATACTCATTATGTTTTAATAACCTTTTGTCATGCTTAAAAGAAACACACTTTCAGTTGAGGTCAGAATATGCAAAATGTGAATTATTTTTTCAAAATATAAGGGATCATACAAAATGCATGTTATTTTTTATTTAGTACTGACCTGAATGAGATATTTCACGTAAAATATTTTTGCATATAATCCACAAGAGAAAATAATGAATTCATAAAAAGTATCCAGACAGAAATTGTGTTTAAATGTCTATAATGCCTGTAAATGTAACATTTATCAGTCCTGGCAGAAAGTTTCCAATACCTTATCTGTTTTTCTACTGAGTTCTCTTATTCTTACAGTGCACCTGTGCGTACTTTCTCAGACTTCAGGTCGTGACTTAATCTGGTGTAGTACAATATAGTTTCATTCACTGTGAGTCTCAGCTTGGGTGGATTAAGTTCAGCTTGACGTTCTTTTGTGTAGTTTCCCTTAATTGAATAAGTGCACTCAAGAGGAAAAATTGAATAATAAAGCACTGTGTAACTTTATATTCCCTTCAGCTTTTACCCTTCATGCAGATGAAATTGTAATCAGGTAAGAAAAGTGAGAAAGCAGAGTCAGGGGACTGCAGAGCCACTGAGGAACTTTAATATGCACTGCACACAGTGAGGAGTGCTAAACTCTGGACACTTTTCGCATCAATGCAGCAAAAAAGCACTGCATAGTGATCTGCCTGCCCATGCCTATGAGACAGACACAGAGAGAGAGAGAGACGTCCACATCTGTCCCATGTTTAAAGATAAGAACCAGAGATGATTAAGGAGTCTAGGCTTGCAATTTTCACAGCACTTTCAAAATAGAATGTGTGGTGAGTGATGGTAATGCTTTATCACATTTGAAAACAACGTATAACCTTCACTAAACCCTACCTAAGCCTAACAGATAGTGTTAACAAAAGGAAAAATGAGATAAAAATACATTTGTTACAGCAACCATGCTTTAGCTTGCTTCTGTAAGCTTTGAGCTCTTCTGTTGACTCTTGTTTCACAAGTGCAATGCTGTACCAGGTGAGCTATTGAGCAAGTTTACTATGTCAGAAAAAGGAACTGGTTATGTTAGCTGAAAGGGTTACTCCACCTCAAAATAAAAATGTTATCATTAATCACCATGTCGTTCCAAACCCGTAAAAGCTTTGTTCGTCAAATTAAGATATTTTGGATACAAACCGGGAGCTTTGTGACTGTCCCATTGACTGCCAAGTAAATAACACTTTCAGGCCCAGAAAAGTATGAAAGACATTGTCAAAATAGTCCATCTGCCATCAGTGGTTCAACAATCATTTTACGAAGCTACGAGAATACTTTTTATAAGCAGAGAATTAAAAATAACAACTTTATTCAACAATTCATCTGGACGCAAACAGCGTACGCTGTTCTCTGTCAGCTGCGTCACGTGGATACGCTGTTTTCGTTTGAATCAAAGCATAAATACATGTAGAAAACAAATCTGTGTGTTGTGGCTGACACCCCTTGCTAAAAAAAAAAAAACCAGCTAAAACCAGCCTAGGCTGGTTGGCTGGTCCTAGCTGGTTTAAACTGGAAGTAGCTGGTTTTAGCTGGTCTCCCAGGCTGGTCATGCTGGTTTTAGCTGGTGGTCTCCCAGCCTGACCAGCTAAGACAAGTGGCCAAAACCCCTCTAAAACCAGCCTGGTTGACCAGCTAAAACCAGCCAACCAGCTGGCTTACAAAAAGTATTCTCGTAGTTTCGTAAAATTATGGTTGAACCACTGATAGCAGATGAACTATTTTGACGACATCTTTCATACTTTTCTGGGCCTTGACAGTGTTATTTACTTGGCAGTCAATGGGACAGTCACAAAGCTCCCGGTTTTCATCCAAAATATCCTAAATTGTTTTCCGAAGACGAGCAAAGCTTTTACGGGTTTGGAACAACACGGGGTAAGTGAATCATAACAAAATTTAAATTTTGGGGTGGAGTAACCTTTGAAGTGTTTTGAGATCATTATATAGTATTATGCAAGGAACCATGTGAAAATGTTTTTGTTTGATAATTTGCCCTTATAATAATAGTTGGTTGAAAAGGAATAAAACACCAGTGTTAATTTAAAGGGATAGTTCACCCAAAAATGAAAATTTGATGTTTATCTGCTTACCCCCAGGGCATCCAAGATGTAGGTGACTTTGTTTCTTCAGTAGAACACAAACAAAGATTTTTAACTCAAAACCGTTGCAGTCTGTTAGTCATATAGTGGCAGTGAATGGGCACCAAACCTTTGAAAGTAAAAAAAAAAAAACATGCACAGACAAATCCAAATTACACTCTGCGGCTTGTGACGATACATTGATGTCCTAAGACATGAAACGATCGTTTTTTTTTTTTTGTGAGAAACTGAACAGTATTTATATCATTATTTACCTTTTATTCACAGCAATGTCCAACTGTTCTGAGCGCATGCTCAGCCTCCAGCGTATTACCTGTGTACGCGCTCTACTGTAGTGTATGGGTGTGTTGGTATCCAGCCAAAGAGCAAACAACCATAATTTCAAGCGATCAGGCTCAGAATCAGTGAAAACTCAACAGTCCCGGATCACTTCCGGCGTTTGCGAATACTACACCAGAGCACGTACACATGTAACGCGCCAGATGCTGAGCACACGCTCAGGACAGTTGGACATTGCTGTGTATCAAAGGTAAAAAATGATATAAATACTGTTCAGTTTCTCGCAAAAAACGATCGTTTCGTGTCTTAGGACATGAATGTATCATCACAAGCCGCAGGGTTTAATTTGGATTTGTCTGTGCATTTTTTTTTTTTACTTTCAAAGGTTTGGTGCCCATTCACTGCCATTATATGACTAACAGACTGCAACAGTTTGAGTTAAAAAATCTTTGTTTGTGTTCTACTGAAGAAACAAAGTCACCTACATCTTGGATGCCCTGGAGGTAAGCAGATTAACATCAAATTTTCATTTTTGGGTGAACTATCCCTTTAAGTGCGAAACTGCAGTGAATTGTATGATTTTTGAAGTTTAGCAAAACTGTAGCTACAGGCATGTTTTCCCATTAAGCCTATGTTGCATTTAAGATTGTTTTCATGTTCACTGCTATGGTTTATGCTGGTCCTAAGATGATAGGACCAGCACATGGCCATCTTAGGACCAGCTTAAACCACCTAAGGACCAGTTTAAGACCAGCATTTTTTAACAGGGTTTGTGGGATTTCTAATAAGGCACTGAACGAGCACTAATTTAATATTATTTCAGCCAATGGGATTGTTTTACAGTCCTATACGGTTGTCAAATTAACTATGAATTTGTGACAAATTAACATTTTTATCTCTTTTGTTTGGGAAGATGTAAAAACAGTAAAAGGATGTAGCATTAACAAATAATTCAAGGCAAGCAGGTTGGCAGGCACTGTGTTAAATTCCATGAGTGAGAAGTGATGGAGTGAAAGTTGAAAAGCTTGTTAAAGTAGTGAGGTCTGGAACAAATGGCTGAGTCAGGGTGACCTTGGCATCCAGCGCAGAGCTTTGAAATATTACTAAGCCCTGAATGCTACATAACAGAGCAGCTCTAAGCGGTACATACATTACCAGAGGGCCATACTGATCCCCCCAACACGAGAATATTGATTGAGCTCATGAAAAGAGAGTATGAAAATCTCTCTCTTTCGAAAGTCTTTTTAGCTCTACAAGATGCTATTTCAGCCATTTCGCCAACTTTGCTAACTCCAAACTCATCAAACACGTCAGCAAACCTGCACTGCATTCAAATATGCAAATTTTCCTGCTATATGGCAGTCACATATACATTACAAATTCTCAGGACACCTATTTCAGTGATATCTGCCAGGCAGTAATGAACTTTTTATGCTAAGTCTAGCATCTTTAAAGGGAACTCTGGGTATTAAAACTTGTATACAGTAGGCTCAAATTATAACAAAAATGATGTCTCTTACTGAAATATGTAGTATAAAACCCATGAAAGTTTTACATTATTTTTTAAAAATCCACACCGTTTTAAACATATTTAGGACTATGGGGGCGCTATTATTCCAATGGTGTGAAATGGTTGCACTTAGCTACTGGCGCTACTTATTGCTATTTTTATTGTAACACAATACATTGCAAAAATGATTCTTGCAATGTATTTGCATCTATTTCTGGGTTTACTCCTTGTTATTAATCAGAAGAAAAACTATTTTGAAGCCAAATGCTCTACTTCTATCTTTCTTATTCTACATCTTCCTCTACTACATCTGTTCTTCTCTCTTCTCTGCATGTGCTTAAGCAAATGTCTAGACTTAATAGGATGGATAAATGAAAGAGGATGTGTTGTTACAAGAGCTGGTAATTTCTTTATGAGTAGTGAAGGTCAAAGAGGCTCAATTATCTTTCTTCTTCTCATTTTGCTCTTCTGCGAATAAAACTTTCACTTTAAAAAAACAGCATCAGCAGCAGATACTCATTTTAATGAACTATCTTCACATTTTCTCTAAATCACTCAGTGCAGTTGTTTCTCTCTGTCCCATTTGTTGTAACCGATTTATACTGTTCAAGAGATTTTGCTATCCTGTGGTTTGTACCAAAAGCACATTATTAAACAGTAGATTAGATTTTCAGGCTGACTGCACTTGAAGCTTTGGGCGGCACAGAGCTTTAACAGCAGCGTTGTAGCCTGCTGGCTGCATTGCGTACTTTGGGTACAAGTAAGAAAGGCTGGTTATTCAGAATTTTTACCGTGATGGCACCCCAGGGACTGCACTTAATCGTAACCCTGTTATCACGAATACATCTTTCAGAGAACATAGACCTCAGATGGATGTGCCTGCAGGACACCAACCCTTTTAGTCTGACACACTCATTCCTTTGTACATGGCAGTATTGTCATTGCTAACTTCGCAGCACTTTCCAGAGAGTTTCTCAAAGTGCTTTGTTGAAGGTCAAGAAAATTCCTTCAAGGGGAAACTTGTATGAATGACTAAACCTACCAGTCTACTAAAGTCTTCAAAATGTACCCAAAACAATGTAAATGCACTACTGTTCAAAGGTTTGGGGTGAGTAAGGTTCTTTTTGTTCAATATTACTTTTATTCAGCAGAAAGTGACACTAGCTGTTTCCATCACCTTGTTTTTATGCATATTTTGAAGTATCGCATCAGAAACAAGTGATGGAAACTCCAAATTTCAAGAAAACTTTGCATAAAAGTTTTTAACAATCCCTTGAGGTGGTTTTTGACGAGTTAATGCGAATAATGGGAGATGGAAACACATTTAAAGAATGAATTCAACCTGATCTCATGATGAAAACGTACCTGTGGGAACTTTTTTCTGCAAGACGGGAAATACGTACCTTTGTGAATGTTTCATGAACAAAAATGAATGTGTTGTAAAAACACAATCGCAAGCATGCCGTTTCAGCTTGTTTTTCAATCTTTCATCTTTCAGCCTTTTCATCATGAGTCATGTTTTTCATGGGATTCTTACCCACAGATTCCACATTCTAAGTCCAACTTGGTGCCGACTGAGCTACTGATTACAAGTGCTCGCTGTTTTACCACCTCTAGTGTTCATTTTTGTTGGAAACTGCAGTGATATGTACTAATTGGTACGTATTTCACGTCTTACGAGAAAAGTTTCCACAGGTAAGTTTTCGTCATTAGATTAAGGTAAAATAAATTCCTCCATGTGCTCCAAAAATCAAGTGACTTTGTGCAGTGGGATGGCATAACTTGACAAACCAGTGGACAGACCTCATTGCACAGCATCTGAAATGTTGTTATGGTCATTCTCAAATGCCAGAGCAAAGTCTGTCATCAAAGTATTTTTGTATAATTGCCTCCCAGAACTTTCTTACAAGACTGCATTCCCAAACAGCAGGCATCCACCTCCAAAAGCAATGACCGCATTTATTATGTTTCATCTGCTCGCTCTAAGGCGCAAATAATTTATTATATATGAAAATGATTATATTCAGTGGCTTCTCCTACTTTTCTTAGTGATATTTAGTGCCAGTTTATCAGGAAGTGACTATTTTGTTCTCTATGACTCGTTGGATGGAAACTATGCTTATTTGCAAATGTATTATGTATTATTGCAATTTTGTATAGTTAAATTTAGATAAATTCATAACTTTGGATGGAAATCCAGCTATTGAAGACATTAATAATGTTACAAAAGATTTCTATGTTAGATAAATGCTGCACTTATATTATATTTATCAATGAATTATGCAAAAAAAGCAACTGTTTTTAAGATTAATAAAATATATTTTAATTGTCACAAATCCGGTCCATGGTTTTCCATCTGTTCACCACCAGAGATCGCTGTCCAATTACATTTGACTATTACACTACACAGACTGTTGCATGTCATCCTGGACTACATTTCCCATCATCTATTGCACTGATTACACACAGCTGCAACCACTCACACACACTATTTAACACCCACCCAGATCACCCAAACCATCTCGGATGGCCGAGTATTGTCTGCGTTTAACACACTCCTAGTGTTAGCACTCTACGGAGCCATTTCCTAGTTTCCTTAGTCTAAATTAAGTCTTGTATTTAGTCTAGTCATCCGTGTCTTGATTCCCTGCCTGGATTATCTCATCCTGTCTGTTTCTCTGCCTGCCCTGGATTTCTCGCCTGTCTTGGATTACTCTTTGTCTTGCCGTTTCACACTTTTGATTGTCCCTCGTCTGGACTATAGTTTGTCTGTGGATTACCCGTTTGCTTTGCCCCCTGGATTACGTTCTCCGTTGATCGACCCTCGCCTGTTTACTGGACTTCTCTTGTGTCCTGTCCGTGTCATATCTGTCTGCCTTTCATCTGGCAACCCATTTTTTAATGGCCAAACTTACCCTCCATTGGTGTGTTACTATCAGGTCGGTTGGCGAAGACCACATCTACATATTCCAGCTGCATCCTCTGCAAGGATCCTTTAAGACCTGAAAGTCAAGATATATATTGTGAGTCAGTCTTGGCATTTGTTTGTCTTCCCCTTCAAAACAGGAATCTGTAGCATTATTAAATAGGCATACATTAGGGACATGTTAGTGCTAATTGAAAAGTTGCATGCTCTGACAGACAACAGTTTGTTGAGGACTCTTCATAACATGAAGAATTTCAAGCCCTCATAAGATCAGGACAAGCTTTCCCACTTAATCAAGCTCCACAGACAAGGGACGCCCAGCTGCGTGAGTTTGGTAGACTCTGTAGTAACCAAGTTCGTCCTGTAGCCTACTGGGCCCTAGTGCTCGTTCATTCTTTAATTCGGTAGAATGCTGGATTGATCGTCAAGCGTAATGAAGAGAGTTTGGGACTGGATTCCCTCCAGTGTCCACCTCTAGAGGTTCACTTTGACAGGGTCAGCATCTTGAGGTCAGCTAAAGCTTTAGCGTCAAGAAATAAGGGTGGTTGTCAGCAGTTTGAGACACAGCCAAAAGAGCCAAAGAGAGCTATGTGATTGATCAATTATATAGTGCAAAGTAGCACAACAGTTAGTAGAACTGACAACATCCTATTTTTCCCCATCACACCCCAGTGTAGATTTATTTTGTTTGTTTCAGCACAGCTAATAAACTAGCTAGATGAACAAAGGTCTTACGGGTTTGGAACGACATGAGGATGAGTAATTAATAACAGTATTTTTTATTTTTTTGTGTATTTTTTAATAACTTAATTCAGACTGTCATACTGTGAATGGTTGTCACTTCATTTCACAGGGCCACACACACTATATGTATTTATACAATATATAACAATATTTCTATATACTAAAAGACAGATTGTGTGTCTGAAATTGTGTGCCAAAAAATATCAAAGTCTCAAAGTCTCTGTCCACCCTTATCTTTGTGTATATATTTATGTGTGTGTGTGTGTGTGTGTGTGTGTGTGTGTGTGTGTGCTTTCCAGCCTGACCAGACCAATGACTGAACCAAATCCAGTGATGTAAAATAATATGCCCGGCGTGTTCACAGACATGCTCCAAATGCAGGGAGCTGCAGGTGGGCGAGAGCAATGTGTATCCTGAGCTCTATGTTTGTAAAATAGGTGTCTGGCCCCAAACTTGCTGGTGTGGAAGAAAAATAAGAGCCAGTGTGGAACAGCATACACAACCAATCATTCATCCTCCCTGTAACCCTGAATATCTAGGCCAGGGGTGGGAATTATTTCCGTACTTTCACATCAAATGTAACTCTGACCCTATTGATAGCATCTACTGTATGCAATAGAACATAGAAACTATTTTTTTTTCAAGCAAGTACTTCATCCACAAATAAAAAGGTCTCATTATTTTCTTTTTTTCATTAGGCTTTTAAATATTTCCTCTACATCTTACAGTGCCTTGCGAAAGTATTCACACCCCATTCATCTTTTCACATTATGTTAAACTGCTTTGAATAACTTTTTCCCACATCAATCTACACTCCATACACCATAATGACAAAGCAAAAACAGGTTTGTAACAACATTGCAAATTCATTAGAAATAAAACACTTACATGAATTCATTGCATAAGTATTCATACCCTTTTCTGGAACATCTAAAATTTAGCTCAGGAGCATTCATATCACTTGTAGATATTACTACACTTCAAGTGGAGTTAACCTGTGGCAAATTCAATTGAATGGGTATGATTTGGAAAGGCACACATATTTTAATAAAAGGTCTAACAGCTGAAAATGCATATCAGAGCAAAAAACCAAGCCCTGAGGTAAAAAAAAAAAAAAAAAAAAAAAAAACTGCCTGTAAAGCTCAGAAACAGGACTGCGTCAAGCCACACATCTGGGGAAGAGTTCAGAAAAAAATCAGCTACAATGAAGGTTCAGTGTAGCATGTAGCCTCCATTATCCATAATGAAAGAAGTTTGGAACACCTAGGAGCTGGCCAAACTGAGCAATTGATGGAGAAAAGCCTTGGTTAGACTGGTGACCAAGAAGCTGATGGTCACTCTAGTTGAGCTCCATGATCATATATGCAGATGTGAGAAACTTACAAGGACAGACATCACTGCAACACTCCACCGATCTGGGCTTTATGTTGAATTTGCGAAAAAGCATCTAAAGGACCCTCAGATTGAGAAACAAGATTCTGTGGTCTGATCAACCTCAATTCTAAGCATCATGTTTGAAGGAAACGAGACACTGGTCACCACCTTCAGAGTACCATCTCAACAGTAAAGTGTGATGGTAGCAGCCTCATGCTGTGGGGCTGTTTTTCATTGGCAGGGACTAAACGACTTGTCAATGTAGAAGAAAAACTCAACACAGCCAAAATTAGAGATATCCTTAATGAAAACTTCCAGACCATTCAGAACCTCAAACTGGGCGGAATGTTCGCCTTTCAACAGGACAATGACCCTAAGCACACAGCAAGTGTGGCTTATAGACAACTCTGTGAATGTCCTTGAGTGGACCAGCCAGAGCCTGTGCATTTCTGGAGAAACCTGAAAATATCTGCCAGACCCCATCCAAGCTAACAGAGCTTGAAAGGTGAAGAATTGAGGAAAAGAATGCCAAATAACTGCCAAATGCAAATGCAAAGTGCAAAAGCTTGTCAAATCTTACCGAAAACACTTGAGGCTGTAAAGGTGCTTCAACTAAGTACAGCGTTAAGAGTATGAATACTTATGCAATGTACTTATTTCAGTGTTTTATTTAAAAAAATTTTTACAAAGTCACAAATCAGTTTTTTTGCTTTGTTATTATGGTATATGGAGTGTAGACTAATGTGGGGAAAAAGTTATTTAACACAGTTTAACATATAAGGCTGCAAAATAACAAAAAAAAAAGTGAAAAAAAGAATACTTTCGCAAGGCACTATACATGTAAGTACAGCTTGCTGAAATGTAACATCATAATACAAGATGTCTATTGGTGTCAGATGAAAATCAGTCAGGGAAAAAAATATGCTATTTTTCACTCAGATACTCATGATGTTCATTCTCAGCTTTATTATGTGCAATGTGTGTTCAGTTACTGATGCCGTTAAGAGAGTCACTTGCATCTACATCGTCTTTAGTCCTGCAGTCTGTTAGTTCTGCCCGCCAGAGCGACACTAACACTAAATCCACTCAATCAATGCCCAGCGAGGAGCTGAACATGTCACACATACAAACACACACACACAAGCAATGATCACAGAGTGAGAGTATTTAGAAAGCACATAAATGTGTACTTCACCTTCAATAATGTGTTTCCTAGAAAGGCCTCGTTCAGTCTCAGCTCTGTGGTAAATAATAGAAACACACAGAGACAGATGTACATCAGAAAGCAAAATTTCAGACAGCCGAATTCAGTCTAGCATATGAGACGTGTCCTCCTTCTGCCAGAGTTTCTTGCTCATCTTTTTCTTCTTTTCAAACTGTCCCTCTTGCGTGTTCGTTTTTTTTTTTTTTTTACTTCAAATAAAACTCTGGCATATTTAAATTCTGATTATTATTCATGAGAGAGAGAGGATTTATGGGGAAATGGGACAGGCCTTTTCTTTAGTCTTATCAGGCTCCGCAGCTGCACTTCTGCTCACTTACTTGGAGAATACTTACTCATACAGAAAACAGCTAGGTCAGCGCTTGACCTAAACGGAAGTCCGTAATTGCATTTATGAAATGTGGGAATCCACAAATGTCTGAATTAAGTGTGCTGCCCTTTAGAATGTGCAACAGTGTGAGAGTTATGAAATAAAAGTTGTCATGACAGGACGTGACATGCACAATGAGCGAAATGACAGTTTACTTACTTTCCACCCCAGTAGAGCTTTGTGGTAATAACCAGACTGGATCGTCTTGAGAAAAGATGGGAGCAGAGAGGGAAAAGCAAAGTTAATAATGTGAATTTGCAACATAAAATTAACTGTAAGTATATTTACATGTGCAATTATAATCTAACCATAGTAGGTTTTTTGTGCAGTCAAGCTACAGTTTTCAGTTATGGGTCAGTTTTTGGAGTCACTTTGATTCTTTTTTTAATAAATGAATACATTTATTCAGCAAGTATGGATTAAATTAATTAAAAGTTCATTGGATTTATTACTTCATCAAACAGGAAGCACACTCTAGAGGCAGAACTGCAGAAATAGTGATGCCATTGCTCAGTGATGATACATGTGTAACCTTCGCCTGTAGCTGTTTTGGCAGTAATCTGCAGGTCTCTCAGAGTCACTCTCATCTGCATTGTAAATGGGTGTAAATGAGCTTTCACTGGTGTAAACTCTTGCTGTCCTCTAAATTTTGGCCTTACAAAAGAAATTTTAAACAAGAAAGCCAGGCTGTGAAATTAAACAGATATTTTAGGCCAGATGTCATATTATAAGTGAATTCAATGGCTTTGGGTTTCACACCCAATTGTCACTGTGTAGCAAACGAGCAGCTGGTGTAAAAACACAAGAACTTCACACCATCATCTCCACAGAGGGAATGAGTTGGTGAAAAAGATGACGGAAGGAAAGAGAATGAAAGAAAAGCTGGTGGGGAGAAACTGGGTTATGAGGGAAATGGGGAATGGGATATGAATTAGAATACTGGAGAGAGAGAGAAAGAATGAACTGGGAAGATATAAAAGATTGAGTAGGAAAGTAAACTGATGAAAGAAGAGAGGGCAAACTAGTCCCACAGCGTACCGTCTCTGCTCTGTTCATTAAAACTGTGGATCTCGGGGGTCGCTTCAGTTTTAATGTATATCCATCAAACATTTACAGAAGAGATCCATACAGATGCATTCTTGAATTTTGATTGGAGTCATGGGATATTCATGTATGTTCGCTGCAGTGGAATGAGCAAATTTGTCAGCATAACAGCGTGGTCTGTAATACAGATCTTGGATCTGGGAAGATTGTGAGGCTAATAAAGGTGGCCAGATTAAATTGGTTTGGGGACAGAGCGGATCTGAACCCTACAAGTCTGATGAGATATGTATCAAGGGGAAAGAGAGAGAGAGAGAAAAAGAAAGAGTCTATGGCAATTTTCGGAATAGCATTCTACCATAATACGTGTGCATGGCATACAGTATAAAAGATACCTGGTACATTTACACTATCACTGAAAAATTGGAGGTTGGGTTAAATGTTTAAAACATTTTTGAAAGAAGTTTCTTATGCTCACCAAGGTTGCATTTATTGGATCAAAAATACATTAAAAAGAGTAATATTGTGAAATATCACTGCAATGTAAAATAACTGTTTTCTATTTTAATATATTTAAAAAAGGGAATTTCATGTTTATTCTATTTAAATGTATTGCTGCGATGGCAAAGCTGAATTTTCAGTAACCATTATTTCAGACTTCAGAATTGCATGATCCTTCTAATCCATGGAAAAATGTGGGTGCTCGAGACATATTATTTATCAATTTCGAAAACAATTGTGCTGCTTAATATTTGATACAATAAACCATGATATACAGTCAAACCAAATTTTACTCAGACACCCTCAACATTTCTATTTCTATTATCACAGTTTATTCACTATAGTTTAAAAAATGGTAATAAAATATGACAACAACTTTGTCAGAACAAATTCAGCTTGATAATGTCAGATAACTTTGATGGAAAGGTGTGTAATCGATTACAATCAAGTATGTGGTGTAAAAAGGTTGCATTAGCAATTAAAGAAGAAACACTTAAGCAAAACATGGTCAGGTCAAAGTGTCTAAATAATTTTTGGTCCCAAATTTGTATCAATTTTATATGTTATATTATTATCATATATTATCCACTATATGAAGATTTTGGGTATAAAATGTCACAGTTTACTTTATTTTGCTATCCTCACTTAAAAAAATTATAACTGGTGTCTGAATACATTTTTGGTTTGACTGTATTTTGTTGCCAGTTCAAAAGTAACATTATAATTGTTTTAATTTTTCATAAGTTTAATGCTTCCTAGCTAAATAAAAGTAATATATCTGGTAATAAATCAAGTAAAAAGTAACCAATAAATCAATGAAGTAATAAATCAAAACGGACCCAAAAGCAGTGCATAGTAACTGTGAATGTCAATATATGTCAGCGTTAATTGCTTATAGATATCTTGCAAACTTATTGCCTAAAATCTAGTTAAGGTTGCTCAATTTATTCAAACTTACTCAGAAGCCAATTTATGAAGACTTGAATATACCAAGTAAACTTAAAGGATTGGTTCACTGTAATGGGAGCTAACGGTTTGGAGGTCCGAATTGTAGTTTCAATGCAGTCCCAAAGTGCTTTACATGATCTAAAAGGTTCAAAAAGGTAGGGTAGGCGAAAAACTCTCTCCATCTAATTTTCTTCTCCAACTTCAAAATTGCCTTCTTTTTAAAGGCCGTTCAATATTCTTCGCATGTTTGCTTTGTAAACTCTGGTTTGGTACTTCTGCCAGTGGTTACTATGTAATGTGTGAAGTCTAGCTAGTGCAAGATGAGGATTTTTGGTTAAAATTTGTGGTTTATAAATGTTGTTTTTATTGTATTTTTTTTTTTTTTAGAAAATTACCTATCGTTTTGCTAGATAAGACCCTTATTCCTCGGCTAGGATTGTGAAGCTGCATTAAAACGGCAGTTTGGACCTTCAACCCATTGGCTCCCATTAAAGTCCACCATATGGACAAAAATCCTGGAATGTTTTCCTCAAAAACCTTATTTTCTTTTCGACTGAAGAAATAAAGACATAAACATCTTGGATGATATGGGGGTGAGTAAATTATCAGGAATTTTTATTCTGAAATAATGATTTCTTTTTTTCTTCCTTTCTTAACTAACTACTTGTTAGAACTGTCAAGAGTTGAGGCACTTTTTATTTTCCAGATGATAACTGGTTGCCTGCTGAGTTATGGCTGCCTTTATGTATATGAAATTATTCTCAACATAATTTTTATGTTGTACATGAACGTCCTCTCAAATCATAGTTACGACTGGGAACAAACTGCATATAGTTTCCAATACAACTTTTTAAAAATAGCAGGTTAACAAGTACTCTGCTTTAAACTTTTCTTTTCTAACTCTTTATCCCAGCTAATGTGGAAACTGCTGTGAATCTCACAGCGAATGATAAATCTCACTTCAAGTGACAAATCAGCTGAGTAATTTTTCATAGTTTTCATAGTCAGCAAAAGCACTGTCATTCCAGAAGTCATGGCGATCACAGTGGGTTGTCATCTGTTGCTATGGCAACAGCCCTCACCAGGATGCACTCATCTGCTGGCAGTGATTAAGTGATACAAACTGAGCAGGATCCCAGAGATCAAAGCCTCCATCAAAAGTGTGTGTAAGTACAGACACATAACCAATGCTTGAGCCAGCAGGTACTACAAAGAGAATAAAAGCTCCAGTTTCACTCATATTTGTTTTGTTTGTACCTCCTTTATCTTGTATTACAGTTATACAGGTGTGCTTGACATACATACAAATCAAACATACCTCCAGCCCTTCTTTTTGATGATGTTCCCCAGTATGACTTCAGCTCTGTAACAGACAGAGGTGTTAATAATGACTCATGGAGTAAAGTGAATTATGGGTAATCTTGCTGATGCTGAGTCACACTCACTTTCCAGCAGCATACACCTCTGCGGTGTCAAAAAGGTTCACCCCACTCTCATACGCGATAGTCATCAGCTGCTCTGCCACCTGGAAGACACACACACACACACACACACACACACACACACACACATAAAAACAGAGATAGAAGGGTCAACCTATATCCAGTTCAGCGGGGAAAATAATTATTTGATCCCCTGCTGATGAAGAAATGATCAGTATATAATTTTAATGGTAGGTTTATTACAGTGAGAGACAGAATAACAACAAACAAAATCCAGAAAAACGCATTTCAAAAAAGTTATAAATTGTATTTGATCCCCTATCAATCAGCAAGATTTCTGGCTCCCAGGTGTCTTTTATACAGGTAACAAGCTGAGATTAGGAGCACTCTCTTAAAGAGTGGTCATCACTGTCCTCTTCTAATAGGACCAGCTTGGTGGCAAAAACAGTGCTAGTAGTATCTCAAATGTATTTGGAATCAAATAATAACTACTGACCATAGCAAAAGATTTGAAAAAAAAAAGTTTTGAGTGAGGAAAAAAAGGGGTTAATTCTGGTTTACTAGCAGAGGGATAGGGTGAGCCTGAGGCTGCTTCCATCCTAAATTCTTCTATCCAGTTTATAAGAACAAGGTCAAGCTGCAGACATTGGGACAACAAAGCTACAGTCAGGCAGAGAGGGTAAAACAAATCTCCACTGACCAGGATAACCGCAAACTCATTCGAATGTCACTCAACAACCATATAGGATGACATCAAGTTACCTACAAGAAGAATGGCAAATGGCAGCTAGCGTGAAGTGCACGGCTAGGACAATTTGTAACAGGCTCTTAGTTGCAGGGCTAAAGCTGTGCAAAGGTAGAAAAAAGCCCTTCATAAATGAGAAGCAAAGACAAGCCAGG
Organism: Garra rufa; assembly: GCF_049309525.1. NCBI lineage: Eukaryota > Metazoa > Chordata > Actinopteri > Cypriniformes > Cyprinidae > Garra > Garra rufa. Next base: position 21,986,965 of record NC_133371.1, on the reverse strand, counting down.
CTGAGGTTTGCAAAAGACCATTGGACTGTCGAGGACTGGAGTAAGATCATATTCTCTGATGAGTCCAATTTTCAGCTTTGCCCAACATCTGTTCGTCTAATGGTTAGATGGAGACCTGGAGAGGCCTACAAGCCACAGTATAAATTGATGGAGGATCAATGATAATCTAGTGGTTCTTTAGCAAGGCTGGAATCGGGCACATTCATCTCCGTGAAGGGTGCATGAATCAAGCCATGCACAAGGTCCCCAAATCTGAGGATTGTTTTTTCCAGTAAGACAATGCTCCATGCCACACAGCCAGGTCAAGCAAGATGTCGATGGAGGACCACTAGATAAAGACCCTGTCATAGCCAGATTAATTTTCAGACCTGTACCCTATTGAAAACCTCTGGAATGTGATCAGGAGGAAGACAGATGGCCACAAGCCATCAAACATAGCCGAGCCTGCTTGAATTTTTGCATCAGGAGTGGCATAAAGTCACCCAATAGCAATATGAAAGCCTGGTGTAAAGCATGCCAAGATGCATGAAAGCTGTAAGTGAAGACTGAAGAAGGGCTATTCCACCAAATACTGATTTCTGAACTTTTCCTAAGTTTCCTCGTCTTAAACATTAGTATTGTGTTGTTTGGACTTCTTTTCTTTGCATTATTTGAGGTCACAAAACTCTGCATTTTTTATTATTTTGACCAGTTGTCATTTTCTGCAAATAAATGCAGTAAATGACAATAGGTTCATGTTGGATTTGGAAGTAATGTTGTCAGTAGTTTATAGAATGAAACAAAAAATGTTCATTTTACTCAAACACATACCTATAAATAGTGAAACCAGAGAAACTAATAATTTTGCAATGGTCTCTTAGTTGTTTTTTTCTAGAGCAATCAAAGGAATTATAATTACAGGAATTTCGTCTTAAAAACGTTGCAAACCCCTGAAGTGACACTAAAATAAAGTGTTTTGTTGTCATTCTTTAAAATTAAATCATTGCATAGAAGTACCATTTGTGCTTTACATCAGCTTTTAGTCCATATTTACCAATATGAACTGAAAATGTTTGGTTCCATTGCAAATTTCAACAAGACCAGGCCAATCATTTTACATAAAAAAACATTAAGAGAGAGTTACACTTTAAAACTTGTGTGTCACTTGCATATTTTTGCCATTGGCCAGCCTACGTTGTTCAGATGGTTGTCTTTGGTAAGTCTCACAATGGCTGTCAAGCGACCATTAACCTTTTTTTCTGTGTGATTTGATGTTCAGTAGGCTACAAATTAATATGCAGCAAAATCTGCTGGGTAAGAGTGGGTTTGTGGGTGAATATTTTTATGCGTGCATATTTGCATAAGTATGGGTGTGGGGGCTTATTTGATTGTTCTCCTGCCTTCTGAGTCTCTCATGCTTTCCCTCAGGTCTAAAACACTTGATGAATCAGCATAAAAGGGGCAAAAGCAAATCACTGGATAAAGGAATGAAAGCTTTTTAAAAAAATTAAATACAGAAGATAGAAGAGCATGAGGTTTTAGATATTCAACTTAATTATCAGTGTACAGTAATGTAACATTTAAGAGTAGTGATGTAAATGGGTTTGTGATATTCTTAGCTTTGTGATTCAATTAAGTTCCTCCAAAAGTTTTCTTAAGGAACACCATTAAAGGAGCTCCAAACTTAGTGTAATTAAACTTTCTTTTCTCTGTCAAGTTCAACAAATCTCCCAGCTCATCAATACAGAGCTACTCAGCCAAGAAGGTGACCCTCAGCAGAAAGTAAAAGAAGCAAGGGAGGAAATGGAAAAATGCCAAATACTTTTACGAAAGATTAAAGACTGGGAAAGGTTAATGATCAAGAACATACTGTGATGATGTTGCTGATATAAGTGGCAACAAGTTAAAGGATATGTTTACACAGTCAGTGTTTTTGATTGAAAACCATAAATAACATCAAATTATCCAACAGGAGTGGATTGAATATTGTCTGTACAGATTGAACAAGTTTGAACCCTTTTCAGGATACTTTCTTCTCTTAACAGAAGTTTTATTCAGTCAGTATTGCTATTTTCTGACAATTTCATTAACCTAAAAAGGTTTTCTGTTATGACTTAATAATCAAACTATGTGAATGAACAAAATGAAAATTTTGTCATGAATCACCCCCATGTCGTTCCAAACCCGTAAAAGCTTAATATTATCTTCAGAACACTGATTAAGATACTTTTGAGGGCCATTTTGGAGAGTATCCACTGAACGCAAACAGCGTACAGTATGCTGTTTTGTGTCAGCTGCGCTACACTGATACATTTTTTTTAAACATTTATTTACCCTTTGATTTGAATGGAAAAAATGTATCTATGTGGTGCAGCTGACACAAAACAGCAAATTTAAGTCTTATTTTGATGTAATAAAGTGGTTCTAAGTGTGTGAATTGTAGGGCTGCCCTAAATAGTCAACTAACCGTGAGTTGATGAGAAAAGGGCTTGGTCGACCAAAATTCGCTAGATTTTAGAAAGTCGCTTAGTCGTAGAAAAAAAAATCCACAGGAAGTGGTGAAGTCACGCAAGTCTTTGACAAACAGATCATTAACAGCTGGTCTATGTGGTAATATAGTACAGTGGTTCTCAACTCCAGTCCTTGGTGCCAACTGCTTTGCACATTTTGTATGTCTCCCTCATTTAACTCACCTGATTCAGATCATCAGCTCGTTAGGAGAAAGATCCATGAACTGAACTGAGTGTGTCAGATTCAGAAATATACAAAATGTGCAGAGCAGTGGGCCCCAAGGGCTGGAGTTGAGAATCACTGATATAGTACATCAGGCAAGACATCCAAACACTCAACTATCATTCATTGACCTCAAATATGGCTTTTCATCTGAAACATGTAAGTAGTAGCAACTTTACATGGACACTCAATTTAATGTTAACCTAGAAAAATGTGTGCTATTGAAGTTTTTTGATGTGCGGAGTGTGGAAGCTGAACACTGAATAATAAAAGGAGGCGCCAGTGCAGTCACTTATTCTTAATATACTCTCAAATTTGTCATAATTATAAAAGTAATACATCTTTTGAATCTATGAAGAATAACAACGAAACGTTGCAAATGTGTAAAATAATTAAAGTAAACTGCTCTTTCTGCCACCTAAGTGTCTGTGAACTTGAGTGAGAAACTTTGAAACTCTACAGAGAGTGAAATGTCTACTTTTAAATGAACCAATTCAAATAGAAAACGAAAATGATCATATTATGTAATCTGTCTGAAAGGCAAAAACAAAGGAAGCACTAGTTTATCAATAAATTATTAAAACTTTAATGCAGTCTCCTTGCTGTTTTTCCCAGACACATTCAGTATTATTATATCTGCCAGTGCACTGTGGCAAGTTTTTTTTTTTTTTTTTTGTATGTGTTTGAGTGCTGATTAGGCGATATAGGCAATTAAATGCTAATTTTAGGATTTATATGGTTTATTAATAAACGTGACTAATAGTCGTCTAATGCTTAAAATGAATATCAACTAGTCAGCCAGCCCTAGTGAATTGTTTACTTACTTTTTAAATTAGTCTTCCCATTAACACCATTATATTGTTCATTCATATATTGCCACAAACACAAGAGGTGCGATTTATTGCATGAACCAATCACAGTCAAACATAACCAGTCATATCTAATCGTATCCCGATAGAGGCATTGCCTCCTCTCACTTGACTTTTCCCCTTTCTTTCTCAATTACCCCCCACCACACTCACTGTATGCTTTAGGAGATCTGTTAAAGGTTGTATCAGCGATTTCTAGCCTAAAACATAAAGTGTCAAATTCAGCTGACCTTTCATCACGATCCGCTCGCTGCCTGCCCCATAAATTGTCTGTGAAAAAACCGCGTCTCTCTGGTCAGCCTAGGGTCCGAGATATGCCAAAAAAACAATCGGCACTACCAACCTTTCCACACAAAAACAAACAGTGTTCCAACCAATCAGCGTCAGGGATTTGGTGTTGTGGATTTTCGCCCCGCCTCCCTCACATCCCTGCACCAGTAGGAAAGTCCACAACACCAAACCCTTGACGCTGATTGGTTGGAGCACTGTTTGGTTATCTGTGGTGTGTTGATAGCGCCGATTGTTTTTTTGGCATATCTCGGACCCTAGGCTGACCAGAGAGACGCGGTTTTTTCACAGACAATTTATGGGTCAGGCAGCGAGCGGATCGTGACGAAAGGTCAGCTGAAATTGACACTTTATGTTTTAGCCTAGAAATCGCTGATACAACCTTTAAAACTCAATGGGCTCAGGGGAGGCAAGAGAGACATGGACTCCCACTGTAACTTTCCCACTGCTGGTGTCAGCTTTTGACAATGTTATTTTAGAAAAACTAGTGATTTGTACACTTTGTAATGTTGCTAATATTTTGTAGTATTGGTGTTAAATCCCCCCGATCTGTACTAATTTACATACTAATTTGAAGCACAACCTAAATGCAAAGAATATTTTTAGGCCATATAAGTAATATTTCACCTGCCTCAAAGCATACTTTTTGGATTATCTGTGGTATTCCCCTTTTCAGTGAGGTAATCAAGTAAAGCTCAAATATAAAGGCTGGTATTCAAATCACAGCCATGTGTGTTCATCTATACAAGAGGAACTGAGAGAAGAGCAGTTTTCACAGTCTGTAGCCTCGCATTTAATACAAACGTCAACTCTAGTTCATTTAACAGAAGCCTCTTAACACTTCCTTTAATCCTCCTCCTACTTCTTCCACACACACGCTTACACTCCAAGAGTGTTACTCACACAAAGTGCTAACATAAAGTCCTGATTCAGACGTTGCCCTCTGACATCCCAATGCCTCAGAGAAAGCAAATCCCTTACGACGGCAGAGAAACAAACTGCCCTGTCACTCTACGCTAGGAGTCCAGTCAAATCGACTCAGCTGACAGGACACTGAGTCATTCCACTGCCGAGGGGAGGTGAAAACTGTGTGTGTGCGTGTGTTTAGGACGGGGTGACGATTCCAACATTTCATGCTCTATCTCTCGACAACCAGCACAGAAAGGAAGAGGCTGTTTGACCGCAGAAACTGGGGGCATTTTAACCCTTCCATCAAGGCAGAAGGACAGCAGGCTGTTTTAAATAAACTTACATGCCCTCAGAAGCAAATTATCATCCTCGCTTGTCCTCCAGTTTGACGCGACTGTCCCTTCCACAACATCTGCAGCTGTGTGCTTGTACGTTTTACACAACGTCTAGAACAAAATGTCAGGGTTTCTTTTTTTGCCATCTGCAGGCTTTTCTTGTCACTCTTGCTGTTATTTTCACTACACTCTGATTTTAACAGTTTCATACTTTCAGTGCTTAAGGTAAGTGCAGTGAAGAAAGCAGAATGATTTTCACTTACTTCATCTGAAATCTGTCCTCCAAATGTCACCCATGTGCCTGTAAATAAAAAAGAAAAAGAGTATTGAGCGGTTCTAAGAATAAATTGTGATATTTCTTGCAAAAGCACTTCAGTCTCAATTAATGATTATCACTTGGAGAGCAAAAAGCAGGGGGGCAGAGAAAACCTGCTCATTTGTGTTTTCTGTATTGTCAGAATCTTTCTCCACAAGGCTCTATTAACTATGCAATTAAGCAGGCAATTCTTTCTCGACCTTTAAGATTTTTGTGTGTGGTGTGGCTGAACATGTACAAATTACGGGTTGCCAAATGTGAAGTAGAAATGCTTCAAATAATGGCTAGTTGAGCCATATTTAACTCAAATAAGCTTTAAAGAAGTATTTTTCCAATGACATTAATATAAATTATGGCTTGCCAAATAACACTGTAGCAATTACAGAGCTTATATATAAAAATAATCTAAAATTTAAAGGGATAGTACACCCAAAAATTTAAATTCTGTCATTAATTACTCTCCCTCATGTGTTCCAAACAGGTCAGAAAACTCTTGAATTTAATAAAAAAAATAATCTTATTATTTGTGTTCCGAAGTTAAACGAAGGTCGTCCCTATCCCTATCTCTAAAAAATGCCATTACAACAATATTGTTTTCAAGTGTTTTCAATGCAACATTTATTTTTTCGTTTATCATTTTTTGATTGTTTTCAAGAAGTTTGATTGTCATGATTTTCAAATAGTTGTTTTTAATTCATACAAAATAATTTTAAAAAAGCTTTATGTTCACTGTATATTAATTTGGAGAATTTAAAGTGTAAATATTTGAAATATACACTACCAGTCAAAAGTTTTTGAACAGTAAGATTTTAATGTTTTTTAAAGAATTCTCTTCTGCTTAGTAAGCCTGCATTTATTTGATCCAAAATATGGCAAAAGCAGTAATATTGTGAAATATGTTTACTATTTAATATAACTGCTTTCTATTTGAATATATTTTATAATGTAATTTATTCCTGTGATCAAAGCTACAATTTCAGCATCTTCATTTCAGTCTTCAGTCACATGATCCTTCAGAAATCATTCTAATATACTGATTTGCTGTTCAAGAAACATTTTATTATTATTATTATCAATATTTAAAACAGTTCAGTACATTTTTTTTCAGGATTCTTTGAATAGAAAGATCCAAAGATTAGCATTTATCTGGAATCAAAAGCTTCTGTAACATTATACACTATACCATTCAAAAGATTGGAGAAATTATAGAAATTAATACTTTTATTTAGCAAGGATGGTTTAAATTGATCGAAAATGATGATAAAGACATTTATAATGTTACAAAAGATTTCTATTTCAGATAAATGCTGTTTTTTAAGCAGCAAATCAGAATATTAGAATGATTTCTGAAGGATGATGTGACTGGAGTAATGATGCTAACAATTCAGCTTTGAAATCACAGGAATAAATAACATTTGAAAATATATTAAAATAGAAAGCAGTTATTTTAAATAGTAAAAATAGAAGAGACTTTAAAATACATTAAGAATGTCACTGTTCAAAAACTTTTGACTGGTAGTGTATATATAAGTTAAAAATAATTCTCAATTAATCATCAAAAATTGAGACATAATTGCTTGAAAATCACAATAAAAAATGTCTACTCTATCAATCACCATCTTAAATAAAATTCAAATAAATATAAATGTAAAAAGCAAATTGGTGATACTTTGACCACTGTCAACAAATAATAAAAAACACTTTTAGCAATACGAAGAGCTTGTGAAAAAACGTCTCGGGTTACGTATGTAACCTCGGTTCCCTGAAGGGAACGAGACGCTGCGTCACAACGCTGGGAACGCCTCCTGCGTGAGCACGTCCTGAATCATGTGTGCAACTAGTCCAATAGGAGTGTGAGACGTCACGGGCGTCATGACGTCACCGACCAGGAAGTATAAGAGCACGTACGGTGAAACACAGCGCTAGCTTCTGGAGTCAGCAAGCGCTGCAGGGGTGCCGAAGTATGGCCTCGAGAAGAAGCGTCTCATTCCCTTCAGGGAACCGAGGTTACATACGTAACCCGAGACGTTCCCTTCCAGGTAACTCGAGCTGCGTCGCAACGCTGGGAACGAGAATACCCACGCTGCCATACTGAGGATAGTCCCTGCCAAAGAGGCAAGGAGACGAAGGAACCATAAGAGGCTCGAGAAAAAGGCCCGAAAGCAGGGCTTAGAAGAAGAAGAAGTCTCTGCTGATGTCCCAGCTGATCAAGGCGAGAGGACGAAGGAGCCAGGAGAGGCTCTAAGATCCAGGCCATAGTACCTGTTAAAGGTTAGGGGTGTAGACCAGCCCGCTGCATTACAGATGTCAGCAACAGAAAGGCCCGAAAGTAGGGCTTTAGAAGAAGAGACACTTCTAGTAGAATGAGCCTTGACTCCCAATGGTGAGGGGAGACCAGAGGACTCATAGGCTACTGTGATGGAATCCACAATCCACCTACTTATGGAAGGCTTAGCAGCTGGACGGCCTCTCCTCGGAGGGCCATAACAGACCAAAAGGGTTCCCGAAAGGGAGGAGGATGAAAGGCCTGCAGCACGACAGGCGGTGGTGCTACTGTGGGGACCTTCAGAAGGTACCCCACTCGGGGGTATAGAAAAGCTTTGGCCATGCCGGGCGCAAAGGCTAAAAAGGAAGGGGCCACTGAGAGGGCCTGAAGATCCCCAACCCTCTTGTGGGAGGTAATAGCCAGCAGGAAGTCTGTCTTAAAAGTGAGAAGACGGTCGGAGACCTCTTCTAAAGGCTCAAATGGAGGCTTACACAGAGCCTCAAGCACCACAGCCAAGTCCCAAGGAGGGACGCGAGAGTGTACTGGAGGTCTCAACCTCAGCGCACCACGGAGGAAATGTGTAACCAGGGGGTGTCTGCCCACTGAAATGCCACCAAGAGGGATGTGGTAAGAAGCTATGGCTGCCACATACACCTTCAGGGTGGAGTGTGTCAGCCCGGTGGAAAGACGGGCCTGTAAGAACTCCTGTACTGTACCAACTGGGCAGTTAACTGGGTCTAACTGGCGATGCCCACACCAAGAAGTAAAAAGTTTCCACTTCGAGGCGTACAGTTTCCTCGTAGAGGGAGCTCTGGACTGGAAGATGGTCTCCACAACCTCGGCTGGGAGACCAGAAGCTATGAGTTGTGCCCCCTCAGGGGCCACACCCACAGTTTCCATCACTCCGGGCAAGGGTGGAGAATCTCTCCCCCTGCCTGTGAGAGCAAGTCCGGTCTGACGGGAATCTCCCATGGAGAGCCGTCTAGGAGGGATATCAGATCCGAGAACCAGACTCGACCCAGCCAGCACGGGGCTACTAAGAGAAGCTGAACCCCGTCCTGGCGCACTCTTGCCAGAACTCCCGGGAGCAGAGCAATCAGGGGAAATGCGTACAGACGTAGCCTCGGCCAGGTCTGTACCATAGCGTCCAGTCCCAGAGGAGCTGGATGATGAAGAGAGAACCAGAGAGGACATTGCACATTCTCCTGAGTCGCGAAGAGGTCCACCTGAGCCTGACCAAAAACTCTCCAGAACTGCTTCACCACATCTGGGTGAAGCATCCATTCCCCGGGCCTCAGCCCCTGCCTCGACAGGATGTCTGCTCCCAAATTGAGGTGCCCAGGGATGTGTACTGCTCTCAGCGAGAGGAGTTTCCCTTGGGCCCACACAAGGATCTGGTGCGCCAGCTTGTACAGACCTCCCTGGTGGTTGGTATAAGAGACCACCGCTGTGTTGTCGGTGCGCCCCAGCACCTCTCTTAGGTCTGGGAGAAAGTGCTTCAGAGCCTGAAGCACGGCCATCATTTCCAGGCAGTTGATGTGCCACGTGAGATGATGGTCCCTCCACCGACCGTGGGCTGAGCGGCCACTCATGACCGCTCCCCATCCAGTGAGAGATGCATCTGTCGCAAGCGTGATGCGGCGACAAGGAGCTCCCAGCACTGGGCCCTGAGTCAAGAACCAAGGCTTCCTCCACATGTCTAAAGCACGAAAGCATCGCCGCGTGACTTTGATCATGCAAAGTTGATTTCCCTTCGGGGAAAACCCCTTGGCTTTGAGCCACCACTGTAGGGGTCTCATGTACAGCAGGCCAAAAGGAATCACGTTGGACGCAGCTGCCATCAGACCTAGCAGTTTTTGAAACTGCCATACAGTGAGTGACCGGCCCTCTTTCACTCTCGCGACTTTGGTGCGAATTGACTTGATACGAGCGGGGGACAGGATTGCCCGCATCGTGGTAGAATCCCACACCACACCGAGATAAGTGGTTCTCTGTGCTGGAGAAAGCACACTTTTCTTGGCATTTAGTCTTAATCCCAGCACTTTTATGTGTGACAGAACAACATCTCGATGTTGAACTGCCATCTGTTGTGATTGGGCCAAAATCAGCCAATCGTCTATGTAGTTGAGTATGCGGATGCCCTGGAGTCGCAGAGGAGCCAGAGCTGCATCCACACACTTCGTAAAAGTGGGGTGAGAGTGCTAGGCCGAAAGGAAGGACCCGATATTGGTATGCTTCTCCCCTGAAAGCAAACCTCAGGAACTTCCTGTGTTGAGGAAAGATGGAGACGTGAAATAGGCGTCTTTGAGATCTATAGTCACAAACCAGTCCTCGGACCTGATGTGTGAGACCACCTGTTTCACCGTCAGCATTTTGAACTCCCGCTCCCTGCTCTGAGGGGGGAGACGGGAGGCGACGCTCTGCTTTTGTGCCTTCCTGTGTGAGGAGCTGACGCCTGACGCCCAGCGGCCCCCTGAGCTGGAGGACGGCAAGGAAGAAACCGCTGGAATGCCGCCGCTTGACGTGGTGCCTCCTGATGCCTGTCGACGACGGCGCTCACGGAGTCGCCGAACAGACCAGAGGGCACAAGTGGGGCGTCCAGAAGGAAGACCCTGTCTTTCTCTTTAATATTAGACAGGTTCAACCATAAGTGTCTCTCCGCAGCCACCAGGGCTGCCATAGACCGCCCAATGGAGTGAGCGGTCTCCTTGGTGGCACGGAGAGACAGGTCAGCGGTCTTATGGAGTTCGGCTAGATCTTCAGGCCGAACTCCATCGCCCTCATCCAGCTGTTTCAGCAGGTCGGCTTGGTACGCCTGTAACACCGCCATGGTGTGCAGACACGCACCAGCCTGACCTGCTGCCGCATAACCCTTCCCAACCAGAGCGGAAGTTGTTCTAAGTGGTTTGGACGGAAGGGTTGGAGCCTTCAAAGAAGATGCAGCGTCGGGGGACAGATAGCTCACAAGCGTCTGTTCCACCCGAGGCATCTCCTTATAAGCACGCTCTGACAGCCCCGCCACGTGAGAGTAGTGAGCGGCCGACGGGCTGTAGAGACGCGCCGAGAAGGGTTTTCCCCATGACCTCGACACCTCAGTGTGGAGGTTGGGGAAAAATGGAAGGCTCCTGCGGGGAGGTGACGGCCGAGATCACAGAAAACGCTCATCCAGTTTGCTTTTCCGCGATTCAGCCTGTTTCTCGGCTGGCTAGTCTAAACTGAGAGCAGACACGGCACGGGAAACCACCTCTAACAGCTCCTCAAACTGGGGGGACTGGGGGTGTGCTTTGTCATCGACACCCTCCACATCAACCTCCTCGGAGGAAGAGAGGAGAAGTGCAGAGCCTTCTCCTTGGGGGGAAGAAACTGCAGAGCGGGCTTCCGAACCCAAAGAGAAAGCGACAGATCCAGCAGGTGAGGAAAGAGATAGGGACTCGCCCGTCTCCATTCCCTCTGCTAGAACTATTTGCGAGCCCCACGAGTGTAATCGCCACTCCGCCTCAGCGGAAGCGGGACCAGACCCGCGAGGAGCACTAGTGAAGACTCCCTTCTCAAAGAGAGCCTTCCTAGAGTGAAGCACCCACAATGGCATGCACAAGCAGTGCGGGCAGTCAGTCCCCTCGAGGGCTGAAGCTGCATGCTGTGCACCCATGCAAGCAACACACAAAGTGTGTGTGTCCTCACTCGTGGTGAAGCGAGTGCAAGGAGGCACACACATTTTGTAGTGCTGCTGCTTATCTTTATGGACAGACTTAGACATCACTCTCAAAACGAAAGCTGTGCTAACTTGCACAAAACGGAGAGTGATTGACAACACACAGACACAGAGCGCTTGCTGAAACGACAGAAGCTAGCGCTGTGTTTCACCGTACGTGCTCTTATACTTCCTGGTCGGTGACGTCATGATGCCCGTGACATCTCACACTCCTATTGGACTAGTTGCACACATGATTCAGGACGTGCTCACACAGGAGGCGTTCCCAGCGTTGTGACGCAGCTCGAGTTACCTGGACGGGAACTGACGTTTTTTCAAAGGGATTACACCTGTGTTTTTGCTCTTATATACTGAGGTTCTTCTACTCTTCTATTTGCCAAGTGCTAAAGGTCACATGCATAATAACTCTCTCAGTTCATTTAATGCTAAATCTACCGTCTACTAAACTGCATCCACTTTTACATTTAACATTTACATTTCATTAGATTGGAACATTTCAATTTATATTTAAGATTTATACTCAAAACCTTCAAAATATTTACTCAACCCCAAATGTATTAAAAAAGTGTGACATTTGAAAATGGCACAATCTCCCCTAAAGCACGATCAGGCTAATTACGGTGTCACTTCAGCTGAATTATGGATCAGATGTTTTTAGCCGGTTACGGGCTCCAGCAGTGGGAACCTACAGCGAAGAAGCTTTACCTCTCTCTAACAGCTGCAGATTCAGAGAAAATACTCCAAAGAGCTGTAAATCCAGGCCAGCAGAACAGAAGTTACAAGCTCAGCCAACAGAGCTTATAAATAGCAGCTGCTGTCTGACTCAGAGATGTAATGCTGCTGTGGTTTGACAGTGGAGAAGACCCCGAATTTACGGCCCATTGCTTATGAAGCACCGGGATATTGGGAAATGTTCTGCGTCTCTGAGGCGGTTACGCTATGAGTTTTAATGAGGGATGGAGATCTATTTTAGTGCAGGGAATTATCATAACTTTATTCCTGCCCACTCACTCACTACTGCAGTGGGGTCAAGTAAAGCTGTCCTATATTTAATTCAACTCTTCTACAAAATGCTGCTGACATCAGCAACCACCTTCCTATTTCTAGATGTCCCAATAGGTGGTTTGAGAAAAGCAAAGCAGTTATGTGCGGCATTTGTACTCCAGGAGGTGGCATTTCTATTTCAAACCAATGTGATTTACTTTCTTCAGCTCGAAAAACTGTTACTATTTTCTAACGCAGTTAGAAGCAGAAGATAATGATCTTATAAGTATCATAATAGTAATCCAACTCGTGTGCTACATTCTGATGATATACAATAGCTTTAAATCATTATGTACTGATAATATTCCCCTTCAATGAGCTGTTATGCAACATGTACGAAGTGTATCAACTGATTAGTTTAAAAGAATGAACATTGCTACATTTATCACATTAACCTTGATGAACAAGCGTCTGATCTTTGCATACAGCTACTGAATGCCTTGGACATATGGGTCACATTTGTAATACTTTATGGTGTTTGTTTGATTATAATTTCTTAAATGTTACATTTTGGAGGCTGACAGCCCCATTTACTGCCATTATATTACAAGAAAGTGCATATGATATTAAGAAAAATACTTTTGTGTTCTATCCAAAAATATTCACACTGAGGAAGACATTAGGGAGAATAAATGATGACAGAATTGTCACTGTATTGGTAAATATCTCATTAAACTGTAAGACTCTTTTAATCTAAAGTCAAACAAAGTCATTTCTCACAGGATAGGAGTTAAAAGTAAATTCTACTAATAATTGGCCATCTTCATGTCGTTCCAAACCCGTAAGACCTTCATTTGTCTTTGGAACACAAATTAAGACATTTTTGATCAAATCTGAGAGCTTTCAGACTCTGCATAGACATCAACACTACTGACACATTAAAGACCCAAAAATGTAGTAAGGACATTGTTAAAATACTCCATGTGACATCAGTTTTTCAATCTTAAATTTGTTAAGCCACGAGAATACTTTTTGAACTTTATTCAGCAATTTCTTCTCTTCTGCCACGGTCTTTGACCAGCATACATGAGAGTTCCATGATGCATGACTATTTTAGCAATTTCCTTACTACCTTTCTGGGCCTTCAATGTTGTGTTGCTGTCTATGAAGGGTCAGAAAGCTCTCGGATTTCATCAAAAGTATCTTAATTTGTGTTCCGAAGATGAACAAAGGTCTCAAGAGATTGGAATGACATGAGGGTAAGTAAATACTGACAGGATTTTCATTTTTGAAAACTATCCTTTGAACTATACTTGTGAACTATCCTTTAAATAATGGTGCCCAATATCAGTAAACACAGTCACATTATTACATATGTAGCTTTCGTTTCTATACAGCTGAGGGTAGAAATGTCATAATATGCATATAAGAGGCAAGGTCATTTTAAAGAGGACAAGAAGATGGGGAAAAAGGCCAGCGGGTCAGTGACATGCAGGCGCTGTGCTGAAGGCAAGCGTGAAATTGTGAAAACAAGGGAGCAAATTAACTCACTAGAAGTCAGATATATGACGAGCAAAGCAAACATGTCACTTATGGGTAGAACTGACAGCGCTTTGAGCAATAACAGTCTTTCAAACACAGACAAACTCAACATTTCATAAGCAGAGGCTGACAGGAGGACACATACAGTGCATCCGGAAAGCATTCATAGCACTTCACTCTTCCACATTTTGTTATGTTACAGCCTTATTCCAAAATAGATTAAATTCATTATTTTCCTTCAAATTCTACAAACAATACCCCATAATGACAACTTTGCAAAGAATCTTTGCGAAAATAAATAAATAAATAAAAATATTCACATGTACATAAGTATTCACAGCCTTTGCTCAATACTTTAAGCACCTTTAGAACCAATTAAAGCCTCAAGTCTTTTTAAATATGATGCTACAAGCTTGGCACATCTATTTTTGGGCAGTTTCTTCCATACTTCTTTGCAGCACCTCTCAAGCTCCATCAGGTTGGATGGGGAGTGTTGGTGCACAGCCATTTTCAGATCTCTCCAGAGATGTTCAATCGGGTTCAAGTCTGGGCTCTGGCTGGACTACTCAAAGACATTCACAGAGTTGTCCCATAGCCACACCTTTGTTTTCTTGGCTGTGTGCATAGGGTCGTTGTACTGTTGAAAGATGAAGGTCTGAGGTCTGAGGTCCAGAGTGCTCTGGAGCAAGGATGTCTCTGTACATTAATCTTTCCCTCGATCCTGATTAGTCTCCCAGTTCCTACTGCTGAAAAACATCCCCACAGCATGATGCTGCCACCACCACCACCATGCTTCACTGTAGGGATGGTATTGGCCAGATGATGAGCGGTGCCTGGCTTTCTCCAGACATGACGTTCAATCCGTTTCATCAGACCAGAGAATTTTGTTTTTCATGGTCTGAGAGTCCTTCAGGTGCCTTTTACTGAGGGGTGGATTCTGTCTAGCTACTCTAACATATAGGCCTGATTATTGGATTGCAGCAGAGATGGTGGTTCTTCTGGAAGGTTCGGCTTTCTCCACAGAGAAACGCTGGAGCTCTTTTAGAGTGATCATAATGTTCTTGGTCACCTCCCTAACTAAGGCCCTTCTTCCCCGATTGTTCAGTTTGGCCAGAGCAGAATCCTGGTAGTTCCAAACTTCTTCCATTTATGGATGATGGAGGCCACTCTGCACGTTGGGACCTTCAATGCTGCAGAATATTTTTCTGTACCCTTCCCCAGATCTCTGGCTCCATACAATCCTGTTTCAGAGGTCTACAGAAAATTTCTTGGCTTGGTTTGTGCTCTAGCATGCACTGTTAACTGTGGGACCTTATATAGACAGCTGTGTGCCTTTCCAAATCATGTCCAATCAACTGAATTTACCACAGGTGGACTCCAATTAAGTTGTAGAAACATCTCAAGAATGATCAATGGAAACAGGATGCAACTGAACTCAATTTTGAGTGTCATAGCAAAGGCTGTGAATACTTTTGTACATGTTATTCATGTCAATCATGTCAATCAAACTTCTTTCCTGTTGTCATTATGCTGTATTGTTTGTAGAATCTGTAGTAAAATAATGATTTTAATCTATTTTGGAATAAGGCTGTAACATAACAAAATGTGGAAAAAGTGAACCGCTATGAATACTTTCCGGATGCACTGTAAACATATTTTGCACTTGCATCTCAGAGTGCAGAAACATTTGAATAAAATAAATAATTTTATCCAAACAGAATGAACTGCCTGACCGGTTCGATTTCACATCCTTGACCTTGATACCAAACTCACAGCATTTATAATTGAATAGTCTAGTTGAGTAGATCATCCATCTGATTGACACCTCTGCTTTAGGCAGCATGTATAAGGTCAGTATGACTGTGCAGAAACTCATTGTTAATTCCTCTCTCTCTCTCACTCTTCCTCTTCAGGAACATTAGTATGTTGCTCCAGCACCCCGGATGTCTCAGCTTTAAAATGTTAATAGTCTGGCGTTAACCTTTTCTGTCTGATTTTGTCTTTGCGCAGGTTGAATAATTTTGATGGGGTTTCCGATAAAGACTTTCCTGAGAGTTCCTTCAAACTGACCCTTGAGAAATGAGGTGAGAATGAACTAAAGTGAAAACCAGTCCAGAATTAAATAGTATTGACTTCACTTATATTCACTGAAGGTGTGGCCACATTAGTGCAATCTGAATGAATCAATGTCATTCAAGAATCATTCATTTGACTAAATGAAACATTTGCATATTTTGAATTGGTTGGCTGGATTTCAAACTCCATGCTTGTGTATTTTGTTTCTCATCTAATTAACACAGGAACTCAGTCTGACGCAGGCCCAGTTCCAGAACTAAATCACTGAGGGTGCTTCTTAAATTAGTGAGGGTGCTCTTGTCAGGAATATGTCTTGTTCTGTTCTGTTCTCCCAGTGTTTTCTCCCCTTCTGTTTCTAGTCATTTTGGTTTAGTCCTTGTCTCCCCCTTTTGGTTCATGTTCAGTTGGTTTAGTCTTGCCCATATTTGTATTTCCCCCTCGTCATCTCATTATCTCATTTGTAACCATGCCCTGTCTTCTGTGTATTTAAGTCTGTGTCTGCTCACTACCCTTTGTCCGTCGATAATGTTACATGTTCTCTGTTCATGCTCCTGGTTTTTGTTTGTTTGTATATTCAGTGTTTTATTTAATAAACTTTATATTTCATTTACTCCGGTTCTCCATCTCCACTTCTCAACCCGCCTACATTGTGACAGCTCTAACAAGATGGGGTGGGGGGACAGTTTTAGAAACAGTTTGTCAGAATTCACCCACCGCTGAAAGCTTACGGTTTTGCTGGTCATAAGTGCAGACGCGATAAATACAAGACTCTTTGTGTAGTTTGAGCTTTATTGATGATAATAAAGGGACCGCGTATTGTAGCCTGGAGCACTTTCCAGGCTACAGTCCATTCAGAATTTGTACGAAACTGTCTTTTTTCGGACACATACTGCTGCCATGTTTTGGGGATTTCATCTGCATATTTATGCTGGATTCATTCTCAAAATAGCGGTGACTAACACAGTGATATCAAAGCAATGTACGGCACAAAAATATAAATGTGAGAGCAGCCTCAGGGATTTCATTCTGGAGCCGGTCTACCACTGACATCGGACGTCCTAAGCCAGATTTTAAAATAAAAATGGTTCAGTTTTGTATGTAATTGCAAATTGATTATATTTAGGTTTTTTTTTTATTAAGTTCATTTAGAAAAACATTTGGAGCATTTTTTGTTAAATATAAGTTTTTTTATTATTACTTTTTTTTAACAAACAGCGCCAAGCGGTAGACTGATCAGAGTTTGTTTGCCTCCTCAAATCATCACGATTTGCCTAAAATCTATAGATATGAAACAGTTCAAGTATAAACAATGTTAGTTTAAACGTTAAACCTAGAGATAAATGTGCGGTATTAGGCTCATATCCAATAGTTTGTGCAGAGAGTGGAAGCTAAAGCCGCTTTGCATGACATCGAGGCACCAGCGCGATCACTTGCATTTTTTTGAGTGGAAGCAATTAAAAATGATCTGTCATATTTGCTCACAAAGGTAAGAGGAATACATCATTCGGTACTGTAAAGGGTGTACTTTTATTTGTGTGCACTCAACAAAACGTATAAAATAGTTTAAAATTATTACTTAACGAAATAAAACAAATAGAAAACAAAAACTCTCTCATGTAATCCGTAAAGATGAATTCTGGCGCATCCAAAAAGGAGATTGCCAGTCAGGATCTTAATATACACTGACTCAGAATACACTAGTTTATTAATATATACTTTAAATCAGCTTTACTCTTTCTGCCCCGACACATTCATTGTTATTTATTTTTGTGGCAAGTTTCAGCATATTGTGTGCGCTTGAAAGCAGATCTGTTCTAGCTCCATTGCCGTCCGAGCCGGTCTCGAAAGTGAAAGCGAAAATCTCCTGTTGTTTTCATCAGCGCAGCATTTTTTTCTTCACCATAATTAATGGATGTCTAAAATATAAAAATAAGAAGCCTAAAACAGATAAAACCGATGCCCACCGCCTCTGAACTACCTCTTATTTACATCACGTCTACGTTGTTATAATGAGATGATTAGTGCTTAACACAATAACATTACCTCAACAAAAACTCCGGCGATTTGAACGATGAGTGGATAACGCATCTGACTCAAAAAAATCAACAGATATGTGCGTGATTGGCTACATTGCTTACATTGTTGTTAAAAAACAACAGAAACCGACCTCAAGAGCGCAAACCATAACACACTGGATTGTTATCTAAATCTGCAATAAAATGGCATTATTACAGCTTTAACTGAGGGTGCTATTGATTTCGTTTGAGGGTGCTTAGCACCCTCAAGCACCCCCGTAGAACCGGGCCTGGTCTGACGCCAAACACATTGATCCTTATCCTGCCATCAATCATTCTTGGGCATGACTGAGCTCCCGAATGCCACACCACATTCAGATCCCCTGCTGTTAGGCAGATCCATACGCAGCTAATGTAGACTATATATGGATCACTGTTTTATACTGCATTCTAGACACCTCCGAACAATGGGCGGTCAACCTATTAGGTCCTGTCTCTTGGGGCCCTCGGTTTACCAAGCTGCATATACAGAGCGTGTAAAGCTAGGAAAAGTTTAGCCTTTCCCTGGTGTATTACAGTTAATGTCAAAAGTTTACATACACCTTGCAGAAACTGCAAAATGTTAATTATTTTACCAAAATAAGAGGGATCATACAAAATGCACGTTATTGTTTATTTAGTACTGACCTGAATAAGATATTTCACATGAAAGACATTTACATATAATCCACAAGATAAAATAATAGTTGAATAGTTGACCCTGTTCAAAAGTTTACATACACTTGATTCTTAATACTGTTGTTACCTGAATGATCTACACCTGTGTTTATTTTTCAAAAAACATTTATTATTAATAGAAATGTTGAAAACAGATTTGAAAGTAGAAAGTAACAGTAACAGCATTTATTCTTATTTATATTAACTCTTACTGTGTGTGTGTGTGTGTGTGTGTGTGTGTGTGTGTGTGTGTGTGTGTGTGTGTGTGTGTGTGTGTGTGTGTGTCTGTGTGTGTGTGTGTGTGTGTGTGTGTGTGTGTGTGTGTGTGTGTGTGGGTGTGTGTGTGTGTGTGTGTGTGTGTGTGTGTGTGTGTGTGTGTGTGTGTGTGTGTGTACCTGGTATTCATCACGTTGTGGGGACCAAATGTCCCCACAAGGATAGGAATACCAGTAGATTTTGACCTTGTGGGGACATTTCTCAGGTCCCCATGAGGAAACAGGCTTATAAATCATGCACAATGAGTTTTTTTGATGAAGTAAAAGTATGCACAATCTCCTGTGAGGGCTAGGTTTAGGTGTAGGGTAGGTGTAGGGCAATAGAAAGTACGGTTTGTACAGTATAAAAACCATTACGCCTATGGAATGTCCCCATAAAACATGTAAACCCAACGTGTGTGTGTGTGTGTGTGTGTGTGTGTGTGTGTGTGTGTGTGTGTGTGTGTGTGTGTGTGTGTGTGTGTGTGTGTGTGTGTGTACACCCTCACAATCAACAAAAAAAACCTTGAACTTGTGAAGAAGGCATTCTCCACTGGATTTCCAAAAAAACTTTTTATCTTGACACTGCCAAGAGGTTGCAAATCAAGCAGGATCCGCACTGCCTCATGAATAGGCCTACATGAAATCACTGGTCTACATCCCTTAGTAACCTGTAAGGGGATCTAACTTATCCCTCTTGCTCTCTCAAAAAAAAAAAAAAAAAAAAAAAACAACAACAACAAAAAAAAGATTGTTGTAATGCACCTCAAGTCTGTTTAACCTAACCTCAGGGACGTGATTACAAGAGCAGCAGGATGACAAAACTTTTATGGTGATGAAATTCTGAGGTGTTTACAGAAATAAACATTTCTGGGCCTCTGAAACTTTGTTGTGAGTGACATTTTGAGGTGAGTAGGCTTTCTCCTCAGGGTGTGGGAAATGATCCAAAGGCCAATGTAGGAAAGAATCAAAGGTTTCTTTTTTTGTGTACACACAAAAGATACACATTCACATAGTGATCTTATCCCTTAGAGACAGACCTTGAATTTACTTTACAAACCATTTTACAACTACGTCCACCTGCAGAATCTCTTAGATTCGATCAATGAGCTGACAAGGAATAAATAACCTGGGAAAAGAAGAAAAAGTCAACTTCTTGGTACTCATTTTTGCCCATCTCATTAGCTTTGATTACACTACATTAGGGAATTGCTAATATCCCCAAGTCTGTTTTATGCCCAAAAATGCCTACTACATCTCGCATATCTAAGCACGATCAATAATATGCTCACGCTGCAGACCTGGGTTGTGTTTCACATAGAATGATGTAACTTGCTTCTTAAAGTGATTAAGCATTAAGCAAAGGTAGGCAACAGCCTTGGGCCCCTAAAAGCCAAGGGCGCCCTAAAATGCTTTTCATATACCAGATGCGCATTAAGCACTGATATATGTGATAAACTGATGCATACTTTGAGAAGGACCAAAATAGAAGGCGCATATGTAGTTACTTTTTTGGATTATATAATCCTTAGGTGTGTAAATGTATACATTTCTGATGTTCCAAAAGCTCCTCCTACTGGCATGAATGTGCATTTCCAATAATCCCGTCTGCAGTTTTTGTTCAGACCAATGCAAAAATCCACCCACATAATGTTTTAAATTAATTCAGGGTACGTATTTCACGTCTTACAAAAAAGTTTACAGAAGTACATTTTCGCCATGAGACCAGATTGTAATAAACTGATTTAATATTACAATTAATGTTACATTATTATTGTTCATTTTCATTTTTTTCTGTTACAACAGAAAGCTGTTAATTTGAAAATAAAATCATGTTAACATGCAGAATGTAATTAGTGTACTCTTTACTCTAGTATGCATGCAGTTCATTAATTCTGTTGTAACAAACATGCATCTGAGCACTATTTTACTATTTTATCTTTTAATTTTTGTTGATTTTGTCACTCTTCAAACATGCCGTTAATCTTTGACATCCAAATATATAGAATTAAATATTTATATCTATTTAAATGGAATGAAGGATACAGCATGTACTGCATTTTAGCTTGCTCACTGTGCCCAAGAAAATCATCTATTGTCTGCATGTCAAACAACTGAAAAAATATTTTTCTAACCACAGATCGAGAGCTGTAGTTTCAATAACACAAGTATTCAACAATGTTTGTGATGATTTCAAGAAACAGCATCATTGAACTAACAACAGAATGTCATGAAATCATAGTTGGCTAACTATGCTTATGGGAAATGCACCCCAGCTGAACTACGTCTTCGGTCCTGTTGTATCCTGCACATTCAGTCCACTGAGAAAACTTTTCCAGGAGTTGAAAGAGACTACTGAACCTCACATTTTCTCTTGATTAAGAGAAATGACTTGAGAACTTTTACTTTCTAAAGGTGTATGCTTTTAATAATATGCTCTACTAGCTCGTCTGATCTGCTCTTCAGATTTGTGGAGAATTGTGAGAAGCTTTTGGTGTGTTGAGGTGTTCTTCTGCTTTGCCTAATGCAGTTTGACAGGATCCATGGTGGGCAGCCATCTCTGAGCGTGTTCCTCGCCTAAACATTGGTGTAGAACCACCCATTTTGTGCACTTGTGGCATTATGGAAGATGGTAAGCAAGCTGACCTTTGCATGAGACGGCTTCCTGGGCGGCTGCTCTCAATTTTGCTCATACAAAATTCTCCTGGACTACTACCTCTGTCAACTCCAAGTCATCTTCATCCAAACCTTATCCAAAGAATCTTGTTCCTGTAACATTGACTTTTTTGGCTTATCACGATTCAAATGTAGTTGAACATCGACTTGCTTGAAATTTAAGCAGAAATGTGACAAAATGCTAATAAATCATTTCTGCAACTGCCAAAGTTACCTTTAAAGAAGCTCTGTGAAAATAAATAATTAAAAGAAGGTATATACTCTCAAACTGTAGTTAGCTACACAAGCCCTGTCCAGGGACTTCTGGAAACAATCACTCCAATGTATCACTGAATCAATTCTTCAAAGGTCTGGTATGTCTTCTCCCTCTTATATTCAGCAATTCAATTTTAATTTAATCTCCATTTTACTGAATCTTGTCATTCACACGGATATATATAAATAGATTTGCTCATCATATTGATGAATCACCAATAAACGATTTATGTTTGTTTGTGTAAAAAGAAAAAGACAAACTCAGACCACCAGAAAGACATAATTATATAAGTCTATAGTCTTTCGTTGAATAAGGCTGAGGTGAGTCTCCTTCTGTGTTCTCCAAACCCACATAGTCTCTCTGCTTTACGCTTAACCTGCCTTTTTCTATATTTAACTCCTTATTTTCCTTCTCTACAAGAGTCAGATATCCTTCTCTCTTTTTCTAGTGTTTGATTCGAAAACTCCGAGTTACATAAAAGATTCTTAACTTGTTGTGGAGGCAAACTTGACAGCACTATCACCTCGACCTGTCTGGTGTGCTCTGTGGTAAATACAGATGTGACACAGCACATGAGCCATCAATTTGTCTCAGAGCTGTGATATGACTAACATGCACTTTATGTTCTTGGAAAATGATATCCGGACATTCTAGTCTCAATCTGCATGTTTTTGCTGTTCACATTTGAATTCAGGTTAAATTGAGCAATTTTCTGTTAGCTATCTCAGTGACAAAAGTGGCTCAATTCATTTCACACAAAATAGCTTCATTAAAAGGAATGCAATTATAAAGTGAAGAGCTTTTGACTCAGAATCATTCATGCTCTGTACTGGATTTCTTAGAAACAAAGAGATGTTTTAGATCAATGCTTCTTGATTCAATAAATCATCACTGCTTCTTGATGATTTACATCAGACATCACATGGCCCAATACAGTCATGAAATTGTTTATCTTATGTAAAAGTGCTCTTTTGATGTTTTTAAAAAACAGACAAATTGGGTGGATTGGGTAAGTAATAAAGTTCACTGATGAATAGTTCGTAGATGAAGTCCGTGGATGAGTAATGAAGTTTTTCCCTTGCAGGAACGACGGGAGGAGAACACCAGAATGCCACTCTTGCGGTGGCAAAGGACCAGGAGACTTACGGCACACACACACACACACCGTTTGACGAACGGACAGGCTTACGGCTCGCTCGCCGCGGACGACTGGATCTGGACAGAGATGGAGAAAGACGTAATACAGGTAAGTAGCAACAGGTAAGTATCTCAGAGTAGCTTTCGCTGAGAGTAGCAATATGAGTCCGCTTCGTATCAACGAGGCTGGACAATGAGTGGTGTGTGTGGTGACTATTTGTAGCAGCGTGGTTGATGAGGTGCAGGTGCAGCTAGTTAGAACTCTGGTGATTGTGATCGTTGAGTGATGGATGTGGAAGAACCTGGCCAATCCGTGACATTACCCCCCTCCCCAGGGCCCGCTCCTGAGGGCCGAAACCTCCGGCGCCGTGGTGGCCTGCCTCTTCCCCGAGGTGCCGGGTACTCGGGGTGGTTGGCATGGAAGTCCTCCATCAGTGCTGGGTCAAGGATGTCACCTCCTGGGACCCATGATCTTTCCTCTGGTCCGTAGCCTTCCCAGTCCACTAAATATTCCAGTTGACCACCACGACGTCGGGACTGCAGGATTTCTTGGACGGCGTAGACGGATCCTTTCTCTAGAAGCAAGGGGGGAGGGGGTACCTCTTCTTGGCCAGGTTCTGTGGAAGGAACAATAGGTGGGTGACATGGTTTTAGTAATGAAACATGAAACGTGGGATGAATTCTGTATTGTGGTGGTAACTGAAGTCTGTAGGTGACGGGATTGACCTGTTCCAGGATTGTAAAGGGACCAAAGAGTTTTTTGGAGGGCAGTCGCAGACGGATGTCACGAGTGGAGAGCCAAACCTTGTCTCCAGGGGCATAGACCGGGGCCGGAATCCTTCTCCTGTCGGCTACTGACTTGGATCTGCGGACTGCCCTCTGAAGATGGTGGTGAGCTTCGTCCCAGACTCTCTCGCTCTCCCGGAACCAGTAATCCACTGCGGGAACCTCAGATGGTTCACCATTCCAGGGAAATAGCGGGGGTTGGAATCCGAGGATACACTGGAATGGTGTGAGGCCGGTGGTGGCTTGCCGCAGTGAATTTTGGGCATACTCCGCCCAGCCCAGAAACTGGTTCCAGGAGTTCTGGTGAGCGTGACAGAAGGTCCTGAGGAACCGCCCCACTTCCTGGATCTTCCTCTCCGTCTGGCCGTTGGTCTGCGGATGGTAGCCAGAGGAGAGGCTGACGGCCACACCTAGGAGCTTGAAAAAAGATCTCCAAACCCTTGAGATGAATTGGGGTCCCCTGTCTGAGACAATGTCTTCGGGGATGCCGAAATAACGGAAGACATGATTGAAAAGGAGTTCTGCGGTCTCGAGTGCCGTAGGAAGACCCCTCAACGGCAACAACCTGCAGAATTTGGAAAATCGGTCCACGATGACGAAGACACAGGTGTTCCCATCCGATGGCGGTAAATCAGTCATGAAGTCAACTCCTAGGTGTGACCAGGGGCGGTTAGGAATGGGCAAGGGATGGAGTTTCCCTGCAGGCAGGTGTCTGGGAATTTTTGATGTGGCACACTCCTTGCAGCCCTGAACATACCTCCTCACATCCCTTGCCATGTCCGGCCACCAGAAGCATTCGGATAGCAACGAGAGAGTGTTGTTGGCCCCAGGATGTCCAGTGCCCGGAGAGGTATGGGTGGTGTGAATGAGATCTACCCGTTGGATCCTAGGGATGTACTGACGATCTGGAGGACAGCCCGGCGGAGGTCGGGGTTAGGAGTGGCGACGGCTGGAGGAGCTGACCATTCTATGGGGCTGATGACAATGTCCTTGGGTATTATGGTGGTAGTTATTTCATGAGTGTCTTGGGAGTCATGTAACCGGGACAATGCATCGGCTCGGATGTTCTTTGGACCAGGGCGATAAGAAATGGAAAACTGAAATCTGGAGAAGAATAAGGACCATCTTGCTTGGCGGGGACAGAGTCATTTTGCTGCACGGAGGAATTGGAGGTTTTTGTGATCAGTGATAACCTAAAATGGATGGTTTGCGCCCTCCAACCAGTGTCGCCACTCCTCCAAAGCGAGTTTGATGGCTAGGAGTTCTCGGTTCCCGATGTCGTAATTCCTCTCCGCTGGGCTGAGCTTCCGGGAGAAGTAGGCACATGGATGGAGTCATTTGGGTGTTCCATGAAATTGTGACAGAACGGCTCCAACTCCTGAGGTCGAGGCGTCCACCTCCACTATGAAAGGGAGACCGGGATCCGGATGTGTGAGGAGAGGTGCGTTGGTGAAGGCTGATTTGAGGGATTGGAAGGCTGCGGCGGCTTCGGGAGTCCAGATGAGGGTTTTGGGTTTACCCTTGAGGAGATTAGTGAGAGGAGTGGTGATGATGCTATAACCTTGAATGAATCGTCGATAGAAATTTGCGAAACCGAGGAATCTTTGAAGCTCTTTGATGGAGGTTGGTTCTGGCCAGTTGGTTACAGCGGATACCTTCCCCTCATCCATGCGGACCCCTTGCTGGTCAATGATGTATCAGAGGAACTGAACTGAAGAAAGATTAAAGGAGCATTTTTCGGCTTTGAGGAAGAGTTGGTGTTGCCTGAGTTTGTGGAGGACCTCCGCAACGTGGTGACGATGTTCTGCCTCACTCCGGGAGTAGATCAGGATATCATCTATGTAGACGATCACGAAGAGATGGAGAAACTCCCGGAGGACTTCGTGTATGAAGTTCTGGAATATGGAGGGGGCGTTGACCAGTCCGTACGGCATCACCCGATACTCGTAGTGACCGGTAGGGGTCACAAAAGCGGTCTTCCATTCGTCCCCCTCACATATTCTCACCAGATTGTAAGTGCTGCGGAGGTCCAGCTTCGTGAAGATGGTAGCGGTACGAAGCTGTTCAAGGGCCGCAGGGACGAGAGGAAGGGGATATTTGAAGGGTATGGTACTGCGATTGAGGGTCCGGTAATCGATACACGGCCGCAGCCCTCCATCCTTCTTGGCAACGAAGAAGAAGCTGGACGCTGCGGGTGATGTAGAGTGACGAATGTATCCCAAACTGAGAGCCTCCTGGATATACTCCTCCATGGCCTTGGTCTCCGTAAGTGACAACGGGTAGATCTTACCTCTGGGCAAAGGAGCATTGGGAATCAGGTCAATCGCACAGTCCCATGGCCGATGAGGTGGTAGCTGGGAAGCTCTCTTGGGGCAGAAGATGTCCTGGAATGACGAGTAGGTGTCAGGAATTCTTGTGGATCGTTTCTCCACGGGACTTTCAACAGAAGTTACATAGACTGGGACAGGTCTTGGAATGGGACGTGGAAGATCCGGGAAACACTCCGCAGAACATTGATTTCCCCATCGCATCACTTCGCCGGAGCCCCAAGAGATGATGGGATCATGCTTCACCAGCCACGGGCGCCCCAGAATGATGTCCATATGGGCACCCTCCAGAACCAGCAGCCGAATGTCTTCTTTGTGAAAGACTCCGATTTGAAGTTGGATGGGTTCGCACTTGCATTGAATACATGGTCGTACAGAGAAGGCGTTGGTTATAGGTTGAATCTGGTAGACGTTGGCCGAGGCCTTGGAAATTTCCTGCTGACCCGGAGTCGATGAGCGCGGGTACTGAAACAGAAGAGGTAGTGGTGGTTAACTGAACACAGATAGTGAGAGGGTTCATACTTTCTTCATCCGAACGGATGACACTCACCGTGGCTCTAACAGGACGAAATGGGCAGTTTAGTCGGACATGTCCACTGGCTCCACAGTACAAGCAGAGACCCCGGGCCAGCCTCCTCTGTCGTTCAGCTGCGGAGAGTCTACCAGATTCGAGGATCATGGGTTCTGGTTCTGGAGGGTTGGCGGGTGCAGATGGAGGGAGGAGTGCAGTATTCCTGGAGTCAGTATGAGATTGGTAGGACCGCATCTGATCTGAACATCTGAGAGATTGTTGGATGAATCTTTCAATCCCCATAGTGTTGTCCAACGCAGCCAGTTGGAGACGCAGAGAAGGTTCTAGACCGAGCCGGTAGGTGGTCAATAACGACCGCTCGTTCCATCCACTAGCGGCCGCTAGGGTGCGAAAACGAAGTGCATATTCCTGAGTGGACATCGTCCCTTGAGAGAGATGATAGAGCTGCTCACTGGCTGATATACCACCATCCGAGTGGCCAAACACTTCTTTAAAGTGGGAGGTAAATGCGTGGACAGAACGAGTGGCCGGTCCGGCTTGGGTCAGGATCATGTCGGCCCATTGGAGAGCGGGTCCGGAGAGCAGAGAGACAATAAAGGCGATCTTGGACTGATCTGTGGGATATAAAGCAGGTTGCATGGTGAAAATCAATGAGCATTGTAACAAAAATCCACTGCACTCCTCCGCCCCGCCAGAGTAGGGCGCCGGTCGAGCCATGGGACTGGAAATTCCGGTAGTCGAAGAAGTGCTCGGTGGTGACGGTGCCGGAGGTGCGGAAGGTGTAATGGTGTGAGGGACTAATAACACCTTCCTCAGGGAATCCACCAGCTCTTGAAAGGGATCTTGAGCACTCATGCTGTTCACTGTATTCGGTCCGGGCTTACTGTTAGGGAAGCAGACGGACAACAGGGTGAGTAACGGTAAGAATGGTTTATTTAAACAGCAGAGAGTGATACGTGGTTCCGGATGGTGGATTGGGTAAGTAATAGAGTTCACTGATGAATAGTTCGTAGATGAAGTCCGTGGATGAGTAATGAAGTTTTTCCCTTGCAGGAACGACGGGAGGAGAACACCAGAATGCCACTCTTGCGGTGGCAAAGGACCAGGAGACTTACGGCACACACACACACACACTGTTTGATGAACGGACAGGCTTACGGCTCGCACGCCGCTGACGACTGGATCTGGACAGAGATGGAGAAAGACGTAATACAGGTAAATAGCAACAGGTAAGTATCTCAGAGTAGCTTTCGCTGAGAGTAGCAATATGAGTCCGCTTCGTATCAACGAGCCTGGACAATGAGTGGTGTGTGTGGTGACTATTTGTAGCAGCGTGGTTGATGAGGTGCAGGTGCAGCTAGTTAGAACTTATATATATTTATTTATGTTTTTTTTTTTTTTTTAATTCAGAGAAAAACTTTTTTTAACTAATTTATTTATTATTATTTATTTATTTATTTATTATTATTATTATTATTATTTTTTTTTATGTTTGATTCTGTTCACCAAAATTATTGTTAGTTTAAATTTGTTCACAAATTCCTTCCTTTCTGCAGGACACATTATTATGAGTGCGTCACTGATTCATTTACTGAACTGATTCCTTAGTCATCACAAATAAACAATTGTTTTTCCTCAATGAAGCAATTGAATCTGTTCACCAGAAAGATTTATTCAGATCTTTTTGGTGATTTATTCAGTAACTCGTTCTGCAGGACAGGTCACAATAATAAGCTCATCACTGATTCATTTTCTTGATTTTTAAAACAACAGAGATTAGTGAACAAAACAATTTCTTCTAAATTAAACTTTCACCAATTTGTTCACCTAAATAATTAGTTCAGATTTGTTCAATGATTTGTTCAGTGACCCATGGTGCAGGACAAGTTATATTATGAAACTTCACTCTGATTAATTCCCTCAAATGCTGTGTTAAAAACATATGGTCAGTTTATATATTTTTTTTATAAAATGTGCATGCCTACAAGTCTGTTATGCAGCAATGTTTCTCCTGCTGTCTGTGACAGAGTAAAAAAAATAAACCTGCCACCCACCAGTTGTGAACCACTGTTATATAGGAGTATACACATGATTGTTTTATTTTGGGCTCTGTCACTTTTTTATTGACAAACAAGTGGAGAGAGAGAGAGAGAGAGAGAGAGAGAGAGAGAGAGAGAGAGAGAGAGAGAGAGAGAGAGAGAGAGAGAGAGAGAAAGAGAGAGAGGGAAATGAGAGAAGAATGGGATCATGACCAGACACAGGCCAGATTTAAACCTGTATCTCCTACATGAGCATTGCATTTTGAGCTATTTATCTTCCAGGTCTGGTTATTTTTAAATTTAGTAACATGCATACAACGTAGTGCCCATATTTTAAAAGACACACACAGGCATATGGAGTCCCTGTAGCATTGGCCAGCTTCACTCTGAAAGCTGAGTCTGCCTTTTGTCGTCTCTGAGGTACTGAAGCTGACTGGCCCACTCCGGTTACTGGAGTTCAGCTTTTGTAATTGCGTTCATATATCCCACTGTTTAAGTCCCAGTACTCCTTTCCCAGACATCAAGAACCAGATTGTGTGCGTGTGTGTTTGTGAAAGAGGGAAAATGCTAGAGAGAGACAGCGTGGTGTCATGATTAATGAACTGTTAAACAGAACCGAACTCTGCAAAAACTGTCTGTGCTGTTATCTGCTGATTTACTGCACCAAAAACATACAGCATACGTAAATCTCTTTTTGGATATAATGTAACACTCACCCAGACCGAGGCATGATACTCGCAATCCAGATTTCCCAAGGTTCCTAAACAGACAGGAGGATAGAAAGAGAGAGAAGGGAGAGAAAATAAAACATTTATATTAGATATAATATAGGCTATTGTTGAAGCTGTTGAAGCTAAACAGTATTTCTCAATGTAGATTCTATAGTTGAAACATATACAAATCCAAATACAGTTGAAGTCAAGAGTTTACATACACCTTGCAGAATCTGCAAAATGTTAATTATTTTACCAAAATAAGAGATTAAATTTAGATACATTTTAGATTAAATACTTAGAAGTGATGAATAAAGGATATTTAAATGTTTCATCAAAAGACAAAAAAAGACTAAACAAAATTAACACTGGGTTCTATCTAAACAATAACATTGGGTTGGCAACACTTTACAATAAAGTCTCATTTGTTAGCGTAAGATAATGCATTAACTAACATGAACTCACAATGAACAACATTTTTTTACAGCATTAATTCATCTTTGCTAATGTTGTTTCATAAAAATGTTCATGTTAATTCACAGTACACTAATGTTATTTTAATAATTAAGATTAAATAATATATAAATATTGTTCATGTTAACTAATATAGTTAGTTAATGTTAACAAATTAAATCTTATTGTGTGTTACCAATGGGTTTAAACTAAAACCAAAAAAACATATAGTTACAGTAAACACAAATTAATCATGGTTTTGCTTAATTTGGGTCTAGATAGTGTATAGTAGCTACAGAAATCTGACAGCAGAGGTTCATGGTTCAAGCTAACAAGCCAAACTTTGAGTTGAATAGCAAAGGCACTGCTAAGTATCTGAGGTTATTAACACCACAGAAAACAAAATCACTGGCAATGTGTTGAAAACGCATAAGTTATTTTTCTGGTCATAGTCTAACACAGCATCACTTAGCATCAGTAATGCAGTGTGCTAAATCCCATTTTGTGACTCCACAGCAAGTGTGAAGACTTTCAGGACAGCTGTGTGAGTACCATGAACCAGATGAAAGGGAATTAATTGTTTTTAATAAGATTTATTGATATCAAATGGGTTGGGATTAGCGACAAACTTTGAAGGGAACACAGTAAAAGTGCTGACAGAGAGCAAAAATGAGGATGAGCAAGAGAGAGAGAGAAAATGCAAGCGGGTGCATTCTGCAGTGAGAGTGTATTACCTCTGTGCTACTATCAGTATGAATTTATTTCTCTGCATCAAGGCCAGAGAATGAAGGTACGGGATAATAACAGATTCACCGTGCTGCAGATAATAAACTTGCATGTGTGACAGATTACACATGGCTAATGCACAACCAGCACCCAAGAACTTACACAGCACGTTCTGTAATATACAGCCTGTCGCTGCCATTAGTTTCCAAGGATCCATCTGTCAACTTGTGACAGTTCATAACAACATTAAGTTGAAGAGTGTGACCGAGGAAATAGCACAATCCGCTTTCAAGACCCAGACCAAGGTAGACACAAGCAGAAACAATAACATGGCTAAAGGCTTAAACACACCATGGACCAAATATTTCTTGCAAACAGCATTTTCTACAGGAAAAAATGGTTTCCTACAGACCTACAGTACTCAAAATGGACACAGAAAGTCATTCATCAAATTTTTTTTTCTAGTACTTTTAAAGGGTAAAATTCTGTCATTAATTACTCACACTCATGTTGTTACAAACCCGTAGGATCTTTGTTTATCTTCGGAAAACACAATATAAGATATTTTCATCGCAACTATGTTCAAGGCCCAGGTAGTAAAACCATTGTTAAAACATCAGTCTTGTCAGTCTTCGACACACATTCATGAGAGTACATGAGAGAAAAAAAAAAAGTTGAATAAAGTCATTATTTTTGCTTTCTTTGCATACAAAAAGTATTTCCATAGTTTCATAAAATTACGGTAAGGCAACTGATGTCACATAGACTATTTTAATGATGTTTTTACAACCTTTTTGGGTCTTGAACATATCAGTTGCGTTGCTGTCTATGCAGGGTCAGAAAGGCTCACGGATTTCATCAACAGTATCTTAATTTGTCTTTGGAAGATAAACAAAGGTCTTACGGGTTTGGAATGATAAGAGGATGAGCAATGACAACTTTCATTTTTGGGTGAACTATCCCTTTAATATTAGTTGATTAAAAGGATGATTAGGTATCATGAATAGCAACTGTTGCAAAATTTAATAATCCAGGTTTTGTAGGAACGTGGGGAAAAAACAGTATTGTATACAATGTTGCAGTATATACAGTGTCATGCAAAAGTATTCATACCTTTTCATTTTTCATGTTTCTTTATGTTGCTGCCTAATGTTAAAATGCTTTAAATTACTTTTACAAGATTGATTCCACATCAATCTACACTCCATACACCCGAGTGGCAAAGCAAAAACCATCTTTGCAAATTTATTACAAATAAAAACTAAAATGATTCCATTGCATAAGTATTCATACCCAAATCTGGAACAGTTAAAATTTAGCCCAGGACCATTCATATCACTTGTAGCTGTTACTACACTTTGAGTGAAATTAACCTGTGGCAAATTCAATTGAATGGGTATGATTTGGAAAGGCACACACCTCTTAATAAAAGGTCTAACAGCTGAAAATGTCCTTGAGTGTCCCAGCCATAGCCTGGACTTGAACCTAATAAAATATTTCTGGAGAGACCTGAAAATGTGCGTCTGCCCCCATCCAAGCTGACAGAGCTTGAGAGTTGAAGAAGTGAGGAGAAGAATGACAGATAATTGCCAAATGTTGATGTGCATCATACCCAACAAGACTTGAGGTTGAAAAGGTGCTTCAGCTAAGTACTGAGTTAAGGGTATCAATACTTATGCAATGTACATTTTTCATTTAAAATTTTAAGAACTGTACAAAAGTTGTAACAATTCTGTTTTAGCTTTGTCATTATGGTGTGTGGTGTAGATTGATGTGGGTAAAGAGGTAATTTAGTTAGTAATTCAGTTTAACATAAGGCAGCAAAAAAGTTGAAAAAATGAAGAGGTATGTATACTTTCGCACACCACTGTATATATTATTTAAGATACTGTATATATTTTTTTTTTTATTTAGTACTGGCATACATTCAACAAGCATGCATTCAACTGATCTTTTAACATTTTTATTAACCGCAAAATAAAAAAAAAAAAAAGTAAAAAAAAAAAAAGTAATTTTCAGCACTGATAATAATAAGAACCATTGTTTGAACTGAATAATTATTTTTTAGCAATAAATGCAGCCTTGGTGAGCATATACATCAGAGCAACATTAAATAAAAATAAATAAATTTAAAAAATATATAATGATTATTATCTTTCATCTGTTTTTATCTGTCAGTGAGTTGGGGTGAATTTGTCTTTTGTAACTGACAGCACTGCAGAAGAAAGCTATCTATCATTGAAACAGCGAGAGGACAAAAAAATGATTTGGTTTCAGTCAAATTGAGAACGACGTTTAAGATTACATTAAAGGGGCTGCTCAAAATAAGCTGCACCAAAGACAAATGGAGTGTTGCGCACTGCAGAAAAACAGAGTATAGCATGACCACAACAACAATGGCACAGCTCAAGAAAACGAGTTCTAGTGTTGTAGGGGACAGCGTGTAATGTATAATTCTCTGTGTACATCTACAATGTGACTGTCAATCTACACTGACAGTATCAAACCGAGCAGAACCATCCAGAGACCAAACATAGCTTTTAAAGCAACACACACACACCACACACATCTTTGTTTTAAATTAAAGTGAGGATGTTTAAACCTGAGACTGAGATAGAGGTGCTAAAATCAGTAGACTGAGTTTAAACGCTGTAATTAATTATCATAATCATGTTCTTAAAGGCACTCCTGCAGGTCGTCTGGTCAGCAGCTCTGAGGAGAATGAAGCAGTTACTGCATCAGCAGTTTCTTTCAGCAGGCTTGCACTGATCGCTCGACATGTTTCTCAATGAATAATTAAGGAAGTAAAGCAGATGTATTGTTCTGATGTCAAACAGCATCAGAATGTATTGTATAGCATAGCGATTGAAAATAAAAAAACAGTGACTGATCGATTAGTTATAGAGTGTTTTTGAAAGACTGCTAATGTGGGTTCAGGGATACGCATCTCCTCAGATTACAATGACTTATATTAGTACAAAACGCACACTCTCAGATATACACTCTACATGTAAAGCATACCATAACATTTTGTACAATGCAGTGCTTCCAACTTTGTGGGAAGAGTTTAGGGAAGGCACTTGTCTATTCCAGGATGACTGTGCCCCAGTGCAGATAGCAAGGTCTGTAAAGACATGGTTGGATGAGTTCAGTGTGGAACAACTTTTCTGGCCGGTGCAAATCCCTGACCTCAACCCCATCGAACACCTTTGGGATTAACTTGAACAGAGATTGAGAGCTAGGCTTTCTCATCCAACATCAATGCATGACCTCACAAATGCACTACTGGATAGTTGGGCAAAACTTCACAGAACTAATAAAAAATATTGTGGAAAGCCTTCCTAGAAGAGTGGAAACTGTTATAGCTGCAACTCCATATTAATGTCTATGTTTTTAGATTGCAAACAAAGTCCGGGTTGGTCAAATTTCGGAATACTTTTTTTACTATTTGTACATATAGGGTCAGCGCAACCTGTAAATCTTTATAAAAAAAAAACACCATTATTTATTCATTCAAACCGATTTGAAGATGCAAAACACTCGCAAAAACATATCGCCTATCATAGTGCATTAGAAAAATTGCCTACTTTCACATGATTTTATTTTCACCACCTGTAAACTCACAAAGAGCTCATAAAAGGCACTTTACCTCCTCATTGTTCCACATTTAGCCTCTGCTCATTTTGTTTTAGATACACCACTTGTTCCCTTCATGAAATCATGTAGCACCTTGTCATTACTTTCTGATTTTGGTTCGTTTAGAAGTATTTGGTCCATGTTACGTTCATATTTCATTCAAACCGCATCAGAGTTTGCTTGGAAGTGTACCGAGACCCATCTTTTTAGTGGTCTCTTGTTTGCAATCTTGTTTGGTGCGCACCAGGGTTCAGATGCCAGTGTTCAAACTTACTCAAATGAACCACGCTAACAGAGCAATCGTACCAGAGTTTGTTTTAATCGAACATCTCACATGCAGTAATCAAATAAATCATATGCAGAATTTTCCCCTCCCATCAGCGCTTTTATGGAATTGCGCTCTAAAGCTAATTTGCCCTGTTTAGTAAATCTGGCCCTTGGTGTACATTCTAAGCATGTATTTAATGTACTGTTTACTAAAACCAAGTATACATCTCATCAAGTTAGTGTTTTCTGCACAGTTTTACATTTATTCAAAAATAACTATTAAGAACAAGAAATAAACTCACAGATCATGTTTTCAAGTCACTTCAAGTTCCTTCATACTTGTTATGGATGTTTTGACAACAGAATATGGAATCCAAGTGCAAGCTTTATTAAAGAGTGTAGTCGAGCCAGGCAGGGTCAAACACCAGCAAACAACTATGTCCCAGGGCAAAACAAAAGAGTAACCCAAATAATAGGTGAGGGTCAGGGCAGGCAGCAAATGATCACAACACAAGGAACAGTCAAAAAACACTGGCAAGGCAAGCAAACAGGAAAACTTGGGTAAACAAGGATATGCTTAGAATTGTCCACTAATGCTAAAACAAGACTCAGCAATGACTGTGTGAGAGTGTGCAGCTTAAATAGTTCCACAAATGACCACAACACAAGGAACAGTCAAAAAACACTGGCAAGGCAAGGAAACAGGAACATTTTGGGAAACAAGGATACACTTAGAATTGTCTACTAATGCTAAAACAAAACTCAGCAATGACTGTGTGAGAGTGTGCAGCTTAAATAGTTCCACAAATGACCACAACACAAGGAACAGTCAAAAAACACTGGCAAAGCAAGGAAACAGGAAAATTTGGGAAAACAAGGATCTGCTTAGAATTGTCCACTAACGCTAAAACAAGACTCAGCAATGACTGTGTGAGAGTGTGCAGCTTAAATAGTTCCACAAATGACCACAACACAAGGAACAGTCAAAAAACACTGGCAAGGCAAGGAAACAGGAACATTTGGGGAAACAAGGATACACTTAGAATTGTCTACTAATGCTAAAACAAAACTCAGCAATGGCTGTGTGAGAGTGTGCAGCTTAAATAGTTTCACAAACGATCACAACACAAGGAACAGTCAAAAACACTGGCAAGGCAAGGAAACAGGAAAATTTGGTGAAACAAGGATATGCTTAGAATTGTCCACTAACGCTAAAACAAGACTCAGCAATGATTGTGTGAGAGTGTGCAGCTAAATTAGTTCCACAAATGACCACAACACAAGGAACAGTCAAAAAAACTGGCAAGGCAAGGAAACAGGAACATTTAGGGAAACAAGGATATGCTTAGAATTGTCCACTAACACTAAAACAAGACTCAGCAATGACTGTGTGAGAGTGTGCAGCTTAAATAGTTCCACAAATGAACACAACACAAGGAACAGTCAAAAAAACACTGGCAAGGCAAGGAAACAGAAACATTTGGGGAAACAAGGATACACTTAGAATTGTCTACTAATGCTAAAACAAAACTCAGCAATGACTGTGTGAGAGTGTGCAGCTTAAATAGTTCCACAAATGACCACAACACAAGGAACAGTCAAAAAACACTGGCAAAGCAAGGAAACAGGAAAATTTGGGAAAACAAGGATACACTTAGAATTGTCCACTAACGCTAAAACAAGACTCAGCAATGACTGTGTGACAGTGTGCAGCTTAAATAGTTCCACAAATGACCACAAAACAAAGAACAGTCAAAAAACACTGGCAAGGCAAGGAAACAGGAACATTTGGGGAAACAAGCATACACTTAGAATTGTCCACTAATGCTAAAACAAGACTCAGCAATGATTGTGTAAGAGTGTGCATCTTAAATAATCCCACTGATGAGTAACAGGCATGTCTGTAATCAGTTTTAGGCATGGAGTTAAAGGAACACTCCACTTTTTTTGGAAATAGGCTCATTCTCCAACTCTCCTTGAGTTAATAAGTTGAGTTTTACCGTTTTGAAATCCATTCAGCCGTTCTCCTGTTCTGGCGATATCACTTTTAGCATAGCTTAGCATAGATCATTGAATCCTATTAGACCAATAGCATCACGTTCAAAAATGACCAACGAGTTTCGATATTTGTCCAATTTAAAACTTGACTCTTCTGTAGTTATATCGTGTACTAAGACCGGTGGAAATGCAAAGCTTCAATTTTCTAGGCTGATAAGATTAGGAACTACACTCCCATTCCGGCGTAATAGTCAAGGAAGTTTGCTGCCGTAATAAGGCTGAAGCAGGAGCAGTAATACCATGCAGCACATGTGCAAATGCTAAACTAGCTGGGAACTCATTTCTGATAATACTCCGCCTGCTTCGGCCATATTACGGCAGCAAACTTCCTTGACTATTACGCCAGAATGGAAGTGTAGTTCCTAATCTTATCAGCCTAGAAACTCGCAGCTTTGCATTTCCACCGATCTTAGTACACAATATAACTACAGAAGAGTCAAGTTTTAAATACAACAAATATGGAAACTCTTTGGTCATTTTTGAACGCGATGCTATTGGTCTAATAGGATTCAATGATCTATGCTAAGCTATGCTAAAAGTGATATCGCCAGAACAGGAGAACGGCTGAATGGATTTCAAAACGGTAAAAATCAACTTATTAACTCGGGGGGAGTTGGAGAATGAGCCTATTTCCAAAAAAAGTGGAGTGTTCCTTTAAGGGAAATAGAGCCCAGGATTGAGTAGCAAAGGTATGAGGTGAAGTGCCCTCCAGAGGAGCGCATGGGCACTACAGCTGGAGATTGTGATTGTCTTGAAAAAGACGGTTGCTTACAAGTGGCTAAATGGGACTACAGAGGTTATCGAGGACATTAAACATCACACAGAATAGGTAATCCATTTTTCCATTTTTATGGAATTGCACTCTAAAGCTAATTTGCCATGTTTAGCCAAATTATCTGGCCCTTGGTGTACATTCTAAGCATGTATTTAATGTACTATTTACTAAAACCAAGTATAAATCTCATCAAGTTGGTGTTTTTTTTTTTTTTTTACACATTTTTACATTTATTAAAAAATAACTATAAGAAATAAACTGACAGATCATGTTTTCAAGTCACTTCAAGTTTGATTTTGACATAATATAAAGCAGTGGTATCTAAGTGAGTGAGTTGTTTCCATAGTTTTTAATTAGTTTTACCATTAACATCCTTATTTATTAATTCAAACATATTTTCAAA
Source organism: Garra rufa (assembly GCF_049309525.1). Taxonomy (NCBI): domain Eukaryota; kingdom Metazoa; phylum Chordata; class Actinopteri; order Cypriniformes; family Cyprinidae; genus Garra; species Garra rufa. The sequence continues at coordinate 21,949,186 of NC_133371.1, read as the reverse complement.
TGTCCCAGGGCAAAACAAAACAGTAATCCAAATAACAGGCCAAGGGTCAGGGCAGGCAGCAAACAATCACAAGACAAGGAACAGTCAAAAACCAATGGCAAAGCAAGGAAACAGGAAAATGTGGGGAAACAAGGATACACTTAGAATTGTCTACTAATGCTAAAACAAAACTCAGCGATGACTGTGTGAGAGTGTGCAGCTTAAATAGTTCCACAAACGATCACAACACAAGGAACAGTCAAAAAACACTAACAAGGCAAGGAAACAGGAAAACGTGGGGAAACAAGAATACGCTTAGAATTGTCCACTAATGCAGGTTTGACAACAGCCCTAACAACAACACCGCTCTCCCCCACTCCGACAATCCACTTCAGTGAAAGAGATGTTCGCCAGGTCTTCAGACAGAACAAATGAAGGAAGGCACCAGGCCCTGATGGTGTGACACCAGCCTGTCTGAAAACCTGTGCTGACCAGCTGGCCCCCATTTTCTCACTAATCTTCAATTGGTCTCTGGAGATGTTGAAGTACCGAACTGCCTCAAATGTTCGACAATCATTCCCATTCCAAAGAAACCCAAAATAACAGGACTCAATGACTACAGACCTGTGGCGCTAACATCTGTCGTCATGAAGTCGTTTGAAAAACTGGTTTTGGCTCATCTAAAGGACATCACCGGACCCTTACTGGACCCCCTGCAGTTTGCTTATCGAGCAAATAGGTCCATAGATGATGCAGTGAACATGGGTTTACACTTCATCCTGCAGCATCTGGATAAATCAGGGACTTATGTGAGGATCCTGTTTGTAGACTTCAGTTCAGCCTTTAACACCATCATCCCAAACCTCCTCCTTCCCAAACTATCTCAGCTCTCTGTGCCCACCGCACTCTGTCAGTGGATCAACAGCTTCCTGACAGACAGACAGCAGCTAGTGAGGCTGGGAAAATTCTCATCCAGCACCCGGACTATCAGCACTGGCGCCCCTCAGGGTTGTGTACTCTCCCCACTGCTCTTCTCCCTGTATACGAATGACTGTACCTCTAAAGACCCCTCTGTCAAGCTCCTGAAGTTCGCAGGCGACACCACACTCATCAGCCACATTCAAGACCGTGATGAGTCTGCTTACAGACAGGAGGTTAGAGCTCAACATGCTCAAGACTGTGGAGATGATTATTGACTTCAAGAGAAACCCCCCTGCTCTCCCCCCACTCACCATCATGAACAGCACTGTTAACACAGTGGAGTCATTCAGGTTCCTTGGTAATACGATCTCCCAGGACCTGAAGTGGGATGTTCACATAGACTCCATTGTGAAAAAGGCCCAGCAGAGACTGTACTTCCTCCGCCAGCTGAGGAAGCTCAACCTGCCACAGGAACTGCTGAAACAGTTTTACTCTGTCATCATTGAATCTGTCCTCTGCACTTCAATTACTGTCTGGTTCAGCTCAGCTACCAATTCTGATCTCAGAAGACTACGTCGCATGGTCCGGACTGCTGAGCGAATCATTGGTACAACCCTTCCTACCATTCAAGATCTCTACTTATCCAGAGTGCGCAAAAGGGCTGGCAAAATCACTCTGGACCCCTCACATCCAGCACACTCGCTCTTTGAACTGTTACCATCTGGTCGGCGCTACAGAGCACTGAGCACCAAGACGACCAGACACCGGAACAGTTTTTTTCCCCAGGCAATCCATCTCATGAACACTTGTCAGTAAACGTGGAACATGCAGCACTATTATACACTTTATTAATCTATTCAGTATTTATTAATACCTACTTACATCCAAATTTGCATCTAATATACCTGTACCTAGTAATGGCATACTCTGTATATTGTGTTTTTGCTATTTTGCACTTTGCACTTGTCTTGTGTACTTGTATATTGTTCTTTTTTATAATCTATGTCTTGTCACTGTCACTCTATTGCACTGTGGAGCTGCTGTCACTAAAACAAATTCCTGGCAACAAACATACCTGGCAATAAAGCTCATTCTGATTCTAATGCTAAAACATAACTTAGCAATGACTGTGTGAGAGTGTGCAGCTTAAATAGCCTCACTGATGAGTAACAGGCATGTCTTAGTTCCTAGGCATGGAGTCAAGGGAAATAGAGCCCAGAATTAAGTGGGAATGAGGTGAATTGCCCTCCAGAGGAGCTCATGGGCACTACAACTGGAGATCGTGAAAGTAATAATGTCAATGGGCTTTTTGAACAGGACCTAGTTAAATGCTTGAAATACGGTCTGTGGTTAACACAGCCTCAAGAATTTTAAGTGTTATTTTACAACATAAAATATATCAGTACTCTGTTGAAAAAAAAAAAAAAAACTGCATATGCTGATTAGGTAGGTTTTGAAGCATGGATGCTGGTTTAAGCTGGTTTAAGCTGGTCATGTGCTGGTCCTAAAATGGTCCTGACCAACTTAGGACCAGCTAAGGACCATCTTACACCAGCTTATGACCAGCTATGGACCAACTTAAACCAGCTCAAACCAGCATCCATGCTTTAAAACCTACCTAACCAGCATATGCTGTTTTTTTCAACAGGGTAATGTTTTTTAAGCTTTCACTTGTCTTGAAAAAGACGTTTGCTTACAAGTGTCTAAAATGGACTACAGAGGTTATCAAGGACATTAAACATCACATAGAACAGGTAAACTCTTCTACTAACTATTTCACTTTCACAGTCTCATTGTGTTTATAATTGTGCTCTTGCAATGACTCAAACTTTTAAGGAAAAAAAATGTTTAAATACAAGCAGAAAGAGCTGAAAGGAAGCTTAATGGTGGTGACATTGAAGTTTGTTTATACAACGTTGAGGCTTCAAAATGTATAAAAGTTGTTTTAATTTGTGAAGATTATCACAATTAACTAATTATGTAAGTATAGTAAACTTTTGTTGTTCACAAAGCTTATTTTCTGAAATAATCCAATCCTGTTGGGTTTTTGTTGAGGAAACCAGCGTGACACTAACTTACAGGTTGGTCTACAAAAATATGACATTAAGTAGCGGTTTTATTAAAACTCAATAGGCTCAGGGGAGGCATGTTGGAGAGATGTTGTAACTTCAACTGCTTGTGTCAGTTTTGGACACTGTCAAAATAGTCATTTGTACACTATTCAATGTCATATTTTATAATAAATGCATTGTTTTATTTTCTTACTATACATTATTTTCTCTTCCCTGCCCCAAAACAGGAACAAAGACATTTACTGCAGGCAGAGACCCAGATACACTCATTACTTCAACCACATTCAGTTCAAGGAGTTTACTGTAACCATGCTCTCCCTGCTGCTTTTCTGATGAGGCTGTGCACGTGTGTGTGTGTGTGTGTGTGTGTGTGTGTGTGTGTGTGTGTGTGTGTGTGTGCGTGTGTGTGTGTGTGTGCGTGTGCATGTAGATGGTGTAAAATTTAGTTGGAAGCTGAACTGTCATGATTACTTTAGCGAACATAACCCATAATCTGAGAAGAACAGAGTGAATCAGACTCATGCAGTATTCATGGAGCAATAACTGTTCTCTCATCCATTGTCTCTACTATCTGTCATAATAAAGTAATACGGTATAATATGATGGTGTAAAGTGGGCATGGGATTTGGGTCAATGAGATCCTGACCTCTGGTGATTCTGAGACCCCAGGTGCATCCTCTGGAAGCAGTTTAAGTGCACATGTGCATGTAAGTGTGCTATCTGCTTATGTGCCTCAGCATCTGTTTGTATGTGTTTGTATGCACTGGCTCTTTCCAGAACAACACACCTGAGCCATAGTTGGGTTTATGATGTTTATCATCACATTTTCAGGGTAAACCTCAGTTCCTGCATCACATAGTTCATCTCACGTCTGCAGTTTTGCTCTACTCTAATTATTTCTGTAATCTCAGATTTCTAATCCATCTATTTCACTCGGTCTCGCTTTGACTCTTTTCCAGCGTTAAGAGTCATTCTGGTGTGTCGGATCCATGTGCCATGGTGTTATACATGAAATGGATGTGCCAGAGGAATTGTAACGGGTTCTTCATGAAGGTTACAGTCACCACATGGTATACTTAGAGAATCGCTATCTCTTCAGACATGCATTTCTGACCAGTTCAGGCCTAATTAGATAAGAAGTCTCTGTGCACATGAAACATTACTTCATGTTTCATAGCAGATAGATACAGTAGTTATGGTCACGCAAAATAAGCTTGTGAAATAAAGCAAGATGTAGTTATTCTTTAAGTGACTAAGACAGAAGATAGGAATTTGATTAAGTGAAGTGAATGAGAAGATAGAATGAGAGAAAAAATCAGAAAGAAAAAGACATGGTAAGAGGCATATACAGTACAGCAGCGTTTGGCTGGTTTGACTCTGCCAGTATTCTGATATGTCAGGGGAGACCCCATCTGTCATCATTACAAAACTGTCTGCTTCTCTCACGTGATAGTCTTACCATGGAAATTTTTGTTCTCTATTGACTAGCTAAAGACAAAGATATTGTAATTCAGTGAAACATAATTTGATAGAGCATGATATTTTTGTTAATGGATAAATATGAAAAAAAATTGCAAAAGGGAAGCCTGTTTCCGCCAAAAGAATTAATTGCGACTTTTTATCTCACTATTCTTTTGTTTTTTCTTGCAACTGCAATTTTTTTCTCAGAATTGTGAGATATAAACTCACATTTGCAAGAAATAAAGTCAGAATTGCAAGATATAAACTTACAATTCTAAATAAACAGGCAATTCAGAGGTTCTTTGTTTTTTGCGAGTTTATATCCTGCAATTTTGATTTTATATCTCACAATTCTGACTTTATAACACGCAATTATGAGCTAACATCTCACAATTCTGAGAAAAAAAAGTCAAATTGCATGATTATATCTTGCAATTCAGACTTCATTTATCAGAATTGCAAGTTTATATCTCACAACTCTTTATAATTCGCAATTGCGAGTTTATATCTCACGATCCTGAGAAAAAAGTCAGAATTGCCTGTTTATATCTTACAATTCAGACTTTATAACTCACAATTGTGAGTTTATATCCCGCAATTTTGACTTTATAACTCACAATTGTGAGTTTATATCCTGCAATTTTGACTTTATATCTCACAATCTGACTTTATAACTCACAACTGTGAGTTTATATCCCGCAATTTTGACTTTATATCTCACAATCTGACTTTATAACTCACAACTGTGAGTTTATATCCCGCAATTTTGACTTTATATCTCACAATCTGACTTTATAACTCACAATTGTGAGTTTATATCCCGCAGTTTTGACTTTATATCTCACAATCTGACTTTATAACTCACAATTGTGAGTTTATATCCCGCAGTTTTGACTTTATATCTCACAATCTGACTTTATAACTCACAATTGTGAGTTTATATCCCACAGTTTTGACTTTATATCTCACAATCTGACTTTATAACTCACAATTGTGAGTTTATATCCCGCAGTTTTGACTTTATATCTCACAATCTGACTTTATAACTCACAACTGCGAGTTTATATCCCGCAATTTTGACTTTATATCCCACAATCTTACTTTATAACTCACAAGTGCGAGTTTATATCCCGCAGTTTTGACTTTATATCTCACAATCTGACTTTATAACTCACAATTGTGAGTTTATATCCCGCAGTTTTGACTTTATATCTCACAATCTGACTTCATAACTCACAATTGTGAGTTTATATCCCGCAGTTTTGACTTTATATCTCACAATCTGACTTTATAACTCACAACTGCGAGTTTATATCCCGCAATTTTGACTTTATATCTCACAATCTGACTTTATAACTCACAAGTGTGAGTTTATATCCCGCAATTTTGACTTTATATCTCAAAATCTGACTTCATAACTCACAAGTGTGAGTTTATATCCCGCAATTTTGACTTTATATCTCACAATCTGACTTCATAACTCACAATTGTGAGTTTATATCCCGCAATTTTGACTTTATATCTCACAATCTGACTTTATAACTCACAATTTTTTATTTTTTATTTTTATTTAACCTTTATTTAACCAGAAAGAGCTCTCTGAGATTAAAAATCTCTTTTACATGAGTGTCCTGGCCAAAATGTGCAGCAGTACAATCAATAACATCACAGATAAACATCACACAAACAGACTAAAAACACTTAAAAGCAGTTTCATATTGTTAGATCAACTTCCATTTGCCGGATAACGGATTTAAAATGATCTAGAGTCAGCAGATTTTCTCATTTTAATTTAGATTGGAGGAAATTCCAATCTAACGGTGCTGCATACATAAAAGACTTCTTACCTAGCTCAGTTCGGGTAAAAGGAACAGAAAGAGTATAACAATTTTGCGAACGAAGAAAATATTTCTTGGTAATTTTCTGTTGCATAAAACAACAGAGATAGGAAGGCAACAACCCCAAGATGGCGTTGTAAATAATTAAGTACCAGTGCATTTTTCTTCTGGTAGACAGAGAAGGCCAACCTACTCTGTGATACAAAATGCAATGATGAGTTGAAGATTTACAATCTGATATGAACCTTAGAGCACCATGACAAACAGCATCTAAGGAAGAAAGAAGATAAGAAGGTGTAAACTGATATACAACATCACCGTAATCAAGGACCGAGAGAAAAGTAGCAGAGACTAATTTCTTTTTTACATTGAATGAGAAGCAAAACTTGTTCCTGAAATAAAACCCAAGCTTGATTTTCAGTTTATTTTTCAGTTGAGTGATATGAGAGCTAAAAGATAGGGCATCATCAACTATGATGCCTAGATATTTGTATTCTTTTACTAATTCAATCACTGTACCCTTGAAGGGTCTGAAGAGATACTAAAACTTAAACTGTGAAGCCTTGACTGAATAATATTAAAGGCTGACTGAAGCTTAGACAAGGATTGCTGTCCAGAAGAAGAGCTACTATACATGACAGAATCATCGGCATAAAAATGAAAGTTGGCATCCTGAATATCATAATCAAAGCTATTTATATAAATGGTGAATAAAAGAGGCCCCAGCACCGATCCTTGAGGAACGCCTTTTAAAATCTCTAATGAATCAGATTGTTTACCTTGGGATAACATGACTTGATTAACCAACAACCTTCAATCTCTGCAGCAATATTTCATGATCCACTGCATCGAAAGCCTTTGATAAATCAATAAAAAGCGAAGCACAAAATTCACCATTATCCATTGAACCTACAATATCATTTAAAACTTTCAAAATAGCCGTTGTAGTACTGTGCTTTTTGCGAAACCCAGATTGATTGATAGACAACACTTTTTTTGCATTCAGATAGCATGTCAACTGTTCACTAATAAGACTTTCAAATATCTTTGATAAAACGCAGAGCTTTGAGATTGGTCTGTAATTATTCATTATAGTGGGATCCCCTCCTTTTAGTAAAGGAACAACAAAAGCTGATTTCCAAATTTCTGGAATAACACCAGTATTTAAAGAAAGATTAAAAATATAAGTTAAAGCGGATATAATAAAATCTGCTGCCAGTTTCAGATACACAGGCTCCACACAATCAGGACCTGGAGATTTGTTTATGTCAAGCAAACGAAGTGCTTTATAAACGCCAGTGCTCTTAATTTGATTGAATCTAAATTCTTCTTTTTCTAGATGACTTTCTGCGTTAATAAAATCAGAATCGGAACCTATAAGATTTTGTGATTCAAATAGAAACCCAGAAGCAACAAAATGCTTATTAAAGCAATTGTGCATATGTTCTTTATCTGATATGCTAGTGCAGTCCATTTTTAATGATGAAGGAAAGCTAGACTTGTTTTTACTACCTGATATAGTTTACATCCTCCAATTTTGACTTTATATCTCACAATCTGACTTTATAACTCACAATTGTGAGTTTATATCCTGCAATTTTGACTTTATATCTCACAATCTGACTTCATAACTCACAATTTTGAGTTTATATCCCACAATTTTGACTTTATATCTCACAATCTGACTTTATAACTCACAATTGTGAGTTTATATCCTGCAATTTTGACTTTATATCTCACAATCTGACTTCATAACTCACAATTTTGAGTTTATATCCAACAATTTTGACTTTATATCTCACAATCTGACTTTATAACTCACAATTGTGAGTTTATATCCCACAATTTTGACTTTATATCTCACAATTTTAACTTTATAACTCAGAATCTGACTTTATAACTCACAGTTGCAAGTTTATATCCCGCCATTTTAATTCTCTATCTCGCAATTCCAACTTTATAACTCGCAATTGTGAGTTTATATCTCACAATTCTGAGAAAAAAAGGTAAAAATTGTCTGTTTATATGTCTCAATTCAGACTTTATTTCTCGCAATTGCGAGTTTATATCTCACAATTCTGAGAAAAAAATCAGAGTTGCAAATTTGTATCATAAAAACAAAAGTCAGAATTGCGAGATATAAAATCACAATTAAAAGAAAAAAAAGTTAGAATTGTGAGATAAAAAGTTGCAATTACCTTTTTAAAAACAATTTAGTGGCAGAAAAAGGCTTCCATACAAAACACATTGGACAGCTAATAAAAATAATAATTAAAACATTTTTTAATTAAATTAAATACAAAAACATCAACTGACCTGATGTTTTCTTTCCTGTTTCATAATAATAATAATAATTACATTAAAAAAGATATAATAATTATTATTATTACTATTACTATTATTATTAATAGCATACCTGTTAATTTATCATTTACCAAACCTAAGAACCAATGTCTTTTTTTGTGAAATGATTTGTTTGAAAAGTGTTATGCCATGCTGCTTTATAAGAAATGCCACTTAGTTTGACATTTTGCTATATGATGCAGTGAAATGTATACATTTCAAGTGTCACTCAAGTTTTCAAACATGTAGCCACTGTACACTTGAAAAACAGAACACCACACTAAGAATTTTGCCTCTTGATTTAATAAAGTCCACCCAAACAATAAAGGTCAGCTGTCACAGTCAATTTCAGAAAACAAATATGATGCCGTATCTATGCCCTCATTCACACAATGTTCTTTCACTGGCTTTGCGTCCTGTCAAAACAAAGCAATGAATGAAATCTTAAGTTAAAAATAAGCCATAGTGTGACACTCTACTTAATGAAGTCTGGCACTCGGGATATTTAAAACAGAACTTTAATTCATTTCTTTAGAGGCTTCAGTAAACAAAAATGATTTGAGTGTCATGGAGCAATCAAAACTGCATTATACAAGAACTCAGAGAACTGCCTACCAACCACAGTGAACACTGCAAAATTAAACTTTTAATATCTGGATATATTTACTCTGCAGCAGATGAGAATGACATATCAACTGCCAGATGCTCAATAGGGTAGAACCTAAGGATGCAGTGCCTCTGTGCCAGGCTAGCGCACATAAATCAAGCTGATTGACAGCGGGCCTTTTCCTTCTTACTTTGATGCAGATAAAAGTCTGAGATGTTGGGCTGCATGTTTAATGGACAACAAAATGCAGAGGGGAATGATAAGATGCACGAAACATTGCAGATGATCCACCCAGCAGTAAGAAAAGAGAATCATCTCATGTGGAAAGAATATTATGTTGATATTTGGAGTTATATTATGTCAGACTGAGTCTGAGAAATTTTGACTAACCAGGAATCCTAACTGAATAGATCTTGCAATGCAGAGAGAAATGAAGCAAATAAAGTGTTGAAAATCAACAGTTCTGCCACGCCACGTTGAGCAATGCTTTGCCTTGTGCTCTGCTCAGAAGAAGAGAGAGCAATTTGCATAAATCAGAAGCAAATCACCTACTTCCACAGCTTGAGCTGTATGCAATAAAAATTGTCGCTGCAAACTCTAGGAGTCAAGAGATCTGACTGTTGTAATCGAATATATTAAAGGTCAACTGAAGAATAAATAAGTTTAAAGTACTATTGAGGTAAATTGCTTTGTAAAATATGACGAGAAAAGGTGAACAACAAATCCTTGAGTGTTAATGGGTAAATGTTTTCAGGGTGATCTCATTTGTATTCATATTTGTATATAAATATATTGACTAAATCTAAAATCTAAACCTATGGAACCCGTTTCCGCCACTGAATAAAAAAAGAAAAGTATGTCACAATTCTAACTTTTTCTCTCAAAAATGCTTGATACAAACTCGCAATACTGACTTTTTTTCTCAGAAATGTGACATATAATTTCGCAAATGTGAGTTATGAAGTTAGAACTGTGAGATATAAACAATTCTGAGAAATAAAGTCAGAACTGAATGATATAAAGTAGTATCGTATCGTGAGAAAAAAGTCAGAAGTGTGAGTTTGTATTATGCTTTTCTGAGAAAAAAAATGTTGCAAGAAAAAAGTGAGAACTGCGAGGTACAGACTCGCAATTGCAAGAAAAAAGTCAGAATTACAAAATACAAACTTGCAATTGCGATAAAAAAAAAAGTCAGAATTGCGAGTTAATAATTTTTGAAACACACATTAAAGTTTTTATTTAGCCAAATAGAATGAAAATGAAATTAAAAATAAAGTGTGAGCAATCAAATTTGGTTAAGAAAAATTTGGTGTCAGGATTTACTGAAGAGGCACAGTGAAGAATTAGTGCTGAAAAGGCGTAGACGCAGTTATTTTTTATTATTATTATTATAATTATTTTTGCATCTGCATTTGTTGGAGTTCAGACGCCTTTCAGACGCAAAATGTATGGGAGGAGAGTATTAAAATGAAATACGCAATGTGGTTTACTAAAGTTTGCATGCAACAAATACTGGTATTTGCACCATTATTTAACACCCAACAAAGCATGTAAGCAGGCAGTAATTTGTGCTACTCTTGGTAGATTGTGGTTGTTATTATGGAAATAATCTGGCTGCTTATGTTTTCTTTAATATGCGCATTGTCAGTAAATAACTCACAGAATTTACCCCTCTTTTTATGGAATTTTGCTCTAACGCTAATGTGTCCTGTTTAGTAAAAATGGCTCTATGTTTCTGTCTATACAAAGTCAAAATCAATGGTTTTAAAGGGGTTATGAACAGAGAAATCAAAATTCCCTTGATCTTTTGACATATAATAGGTCATTGTACTATAAAAACATTCTGTAAATTTCTGGAGCTTTCTTGTTAGTCTAAAAACAGCACACAGTGAAGCCAATTTGCCAAAATGACAGGTTGTGGAATGTGCCACTGTATGATGTAATAGTGTTTAGCCCCACCCACCATTTTGGACAGGTAGTGTAAATAACGAGAGAGGTGAACATCCACCTATGAAGAATGTAGGCTGTCAAACATACACAACTCTTACACATACACAACGCCAATTACAGCAGTGGGCATTTACTTCTGAGTCTACAATCTGCCAGACCTATTCAAAGGGAGCGTTCCAATGAAGAGGGTTCAAAACAGGACAGAAAATACAACATTTTCTCACAACGAATTTATATGTATTTTACAAGGTGGCTAGTTGTAGTCAAAGTAAAAGTCAAAGAAGTTGAAGAAGCTGAAGTAGAAGAAAAAGTTGAAAAAGAAGTCATCAAGGAATTTGAAGCAGAAGCCAAAGAAAATTTTGAAGAAGCAGAAGTTGGAAAAAAGTCATAGAAGCAGAAGTAAAAAAAAAAAGTTAAAGAAGTCAAAGTCTAAGAAAAAGTCAAAGAAGTCTAAGAAACCAAAGTAGAAGAAATGGTCGAAAAAGCAGAAGACAAGGAAGTTGAAGATGCAGAAGTCGGAGAAAAAGTCAAAAAAGTCAAAGAAGTCGAAGAAGCCGAAGTCGAAGAAAAAGTCGAAAAAGCAGAAGTCAAGGAGGTTGAAGCAGAAGTCGAAGAAAAAGTTGAAGAAGCAGACTTCGAAAAAGCAGAAGTTGCGAAAAAAGTTAAAGAAGTCGAAGAAGCCAAAGTCAAAGAAAAGGTTGAAGAAACTAGAAGAGTAGAAGTAGAAGAAAAAGTAGAAGTAGAAGAAAAAGTCTAAGAAGTAGAAGTCAAAGAAGTTGAAAAAGAAAAATTCGAAAAAGTCAAAGAAAAAGTTGAAGAAGCAGAATTTGAAAAAGTTGAAGAAATCGAAGAAGCAGAAGTCAAAGAAAAAGTCAAAGAAGCAGAATTTGAAAAAGTTGAAGAAATCGAAGAAGCAAAAGTCAAAGAAAAAGTCAAAGAAGCTGAATTTGAAAAAGTTGAAGAAATCGAAGAAGCAGAAGTCAAAGAAAAAGTCAAAGAAGCAGAATTTGAAAAAGTTGAAGAAATCGAAGAAGCAGAAGTCAAAGAAAAAGTCAAGGAAGCAGAATTTGAAAAAGTTGAAGAAATCGAAGCAGAAGTCAAAGAAAAAGTCAAGGAAGCAGAATTTGAAAAAGTTGAAGAAATCGAAGAAGCAGAAGTCAAAGAAAAAGTCAAAGAAGCAGAATTTGAAAAAGTTGAAGAAATCGAAAGAAGCAGAAGTCAAAGAAAAAGTCAAAGAAGCTGAATTTGAAAAAGTTGAAGAAATCGAAGCAGAAGTCAAAGAAAAAGTCAAGGAAGCAGAATTTGAAAAAGTTGAAGAAATCGAAGAAGCAGAAGTCAAAGAAAAAGTCAAAGAAGCAGAATTTGAAAAAGTTGAAGAAATCGAAGAAGCAGAAGTCAAAGAAAAAGTCAAAGAAGCAGAATTTGAAAAAGTTGAAGAAATCGAAGCAGAAGTCAAAGAAAAAGTCAAGTAAGCAGAATTTGAAAAAGTTGAAGAAATCGAAGAAGCAGAATTCGCAAAAGTCGAAGAAGCAGAAGTCAAAGAAAAAAGTCAAAGAAGCTGAATTTGAAAAACTTGAAGAAATCGAAGAAGCAGAAGTCGAAAAAAAAGTCAAAGAAGTCAAAGTCAAAAAAAGAAAAAGTTGAAGAAGCCGAAGTAGAAGAAAAAGTCTAAGAAGTAGAACTCAAAGAAGTTGAAAAAGCAGAATTTGCAAGTCGAAGAAGCAGAAGTCAAAGAAAAAGTCAAAGAAGCTGAATTTGAAAAAGTTAAAGAAATCGAAGAAGCAGAAGTCAAAGAAAAAGTCAAAGAAGCAGCATTTGAAAAAGTTGAAGAAATCGAAGAAGCAGAAGTCAAAGAAAAAGTCAAGGAAGCAGAATTTTAAAAAAGTTGAAGAAATCGAAGAAGCAGAATTCGCAAAAGTCGAAGAAGCAGAAGTCAAAGAAAAAAGTCAAAGAAGCTGAATTTGAAAAAGTAGAAGTAGAATTAGCCACCTTGTAAAATCTGTGAGAAGTAGGTTTAGGGGTGGTCATTCATACAAATTCCAACAAATTTGCCACCTCATAAAATACATGTACAAATTACCGTGATATCAGATTGGAAAATAGCCTATTGCTTCTCAAAAGAGGCAGTTCATGACCCCTTTAAAACTAATGTTAAGCTTTGTCAAGACAGTTATCGGAACAAAATATCAGTGAAACTCTCATTTATTAGTAAACATACAATTTAATATTAATTTATTTAAAAAAAATGGTGAGAAAAAGTAATAATACTAAAGCTATTAATACTAATCAGATCACATTGGTGTTCAAACCAAAACTGCAGAATCAAATGGAGAAAATTCTATGTAAACATGCTGGATGGACACCTTTGACCATTGCACTCAAGTCTTGCGTATTTTGCAGCATCTTGCACAAGACAGGAGTTCTTTAAATGCAGCGTTCAAGTTAAAAGAAGTTCAATTTTAAAAAATCGTGTCTTGAGACCTTGTGTATTTTCCTCATTTCAGTGCCCACGTCTCGTTCTGTGTAAATGACCTCTTACTCATACTTTTTCTGAACTGAGGATATCAGGAACCTTCAAACAGCATACACGTAATGCTACAAAGATACATTTACATGATTCAATGCAAATTACAGCTTGGTTTCAACATGAACACTAAAGCTTTACTGAAACGATCCATTAATGCATCAAACTTTGCAGGGTTCGAACCTACAACCTTTCAGTTACCAACACAGATGTTTGATCACAAGGCTACATCACGCTAAAATAAATAAATAAATAAATAATCGCCTCAAAGAGCTTTAAGTGTAAGAGAACAGAAACAGCTGTACTCTTGCTATGTACAATGTCCTCACAGAAGAAATGAGTTGGCATGCATTAATCTGTAAGAGAGATGTTATTTCTCTTTGGTCTCATTTACACCTTCACATGTTGAGCTGAGCTGTTTCCCTCCCCATGATGCCAGGATGCAGTTACCCTGTGATTATTCCTTCACCTTCTGTGTGAGACTGAGTCAGAGGACAGTTCCCGAGTTCAAGCTCACACTCACATACAAACACATACGCACATCAAACTCTCACATGAGTGCAACACAGGCACACTAATACGTACTTACAATCATAATTACACTCTGAGCAGGACAGAGCAAGAGAGAGAGAAAGAAGGTCGCCAAGCAACGTTGGTGCGAGTGGGCAGAGGAAAAAAAAAACTCCACTGGCATTAGCGTGGGGATTCAAGCATCCGCTTAGCGTTAGCTTCCGGCGAGACTTCAGCACCTTGTGTGGGTGTCTGATTGAGTGACTGCTTAAAACATCACACACTGGTCATTTCATTACACTCAATGAAGAACTCAGAGAAAGAGATCAGATTGTGAAGAAATGAGTCGGACTCATCTGGATAACTATGATTGCTTGTGTTTAAATCAGTTTCTAATTTCCTTTCTCTTGCTCCTTCTAACTAAACTCTATGAATCAATCACAAACCATCAGCTTATCTATTTTTATGTTATTAATAGCGATATAACAACAGGTATCTTTCAATTAATTAAACTACCCTGAGAACTAAAATTCATTTGAATGAGCTCAAGAGTGAAATTTCCAAAACAACAAATCGTCACCTTAGAATTATAAGGTTCTATCTGCATTCTGAGCACTTTCGAGATATTGAGCTTCAAAGTTTTTGCATTCCATTGACTTCTGTAGATAGAACCATTTTTGTTTTCTAAAAAAAGGCCCAAAATGTACACAGCTTACAAAAGAAACATCAAATAATGTAAATAAGTTGTACAGAATAAGAATATGTGAATAACTCAATTTTGACAAAAATTGTCAGATAGAACCTTATAATTCTAAGGTGACGATATTAAGTAAATAAATAAATCAGTTTTTAAAAGAATAGGTAATTTAAAAAAGTATTGATAATTAATTTGCATAATTATCATAGGCAAAATGCGTTTGCCTACAATTGCCTACAATCAATTAATTATCCTAATAAAATAAATAATACTACATAATTGATTCTGATAGTAAGTTTTGCATGATTATCATTAGGAAAATGTGGCCAAAATAAATAAATACACTTTTGACAGTTAGTTTGCGTGATTATCATTAGGAAAATGTGTTTGTAAATAAGTAAATAAATAAATAAACAGAAAACCAGATAACTGATGACAATGATACAACAAACAAACAAATATCTTGATAGTTTGCATGACAATCATCAGGAAAATATGTTTAGCTAAAAAATAAAGAAATAATAAAGGGGGAAAAAACAGACAACTGATGACAATAACAATTGTCATGCCATGACAATAATATAACAATCAATCAATCAATCAATAAATAAAGTTTGCATGATTAGGAAAATGTGTTTGGCTAAAAATAAATAAATAAATAAATAAATACAGGAAGGAGAAAAATAGAACTGTTGACAATAACAATGCCATGACACTATTATAACAATAAACAAACAAACAAATAAAACAAAAAATCAGAGATATCAATGTAACAAACAAGTAATATAACAAACTAGCATACATTAATATGACAATAAATATAAATGTAAATAAACAAACTAACTTTTGATTGTTAGTTTGCATGATGAAGGAGAAAAACAACTGATGACAATAACAATTGCCATGCCATGACAATAAAATAACAATAAATAAATAAACTTGTGATTGTTAGTTTGCATGATTAGGAAAATGTGTTTGGCTAAAGATAAATAAATAAATAAATAAATAAATAAATAAATAAATAAATAAATAAACGGAGGAGAAAAACAGAACAGATGACAATAACAATTGTCATCCCATGACAATATTATAACAATAAACAAACAAACAAATAAACAAATAAAACAGTAAAGCAGAGAACTGATGACAATGACAATAATATAACAATAAATAAATAAACTTGTGATTGTTAGTTTGCATGATTAGGAAAATGTGTTTGGCTAAAGATAAATAAATAAATAAATAAATAAATAAATAAATAAATAAATAAATAAATAAACGGAGGAGAAAAACAGAACAGATGACAATAACAATTGTCATCCCATGACAATATTATAACAATAAACAAACAAACAAATAAACAAATAAATAAAACAGTAAAGCAGAGAACTGATGACAATGACAATAATATAACAATAAATAAATAAACTTGTGATTGTTAGTTTGCATGATTAGGAAAATGTGTTTGTCCATCCATTTTCCTCCGCTTATCCGGAACCGGGTCGCGGGGGCAGCAGTCTAAGCAGAGACACCCAGACTTCCCTCTCCCCAGACACTTCCTCCAGCTCTTCCGGTGGAACGCCGAGGCGTTCCCAGGCCAGCCGAGAGACATAGTCCCTCCAGCGTGTCCTGGGTCTTCCCCGGGGCCTCCTCCCGGTGGGACATGCCCGGAACACCTCCCCAGGGAGGCGTCCAGGAGGCATCCGGAACAGATGCCCGAGCCACCTCAGCTGGCCTCTCTCGATGTGAAGGAGCAGCGGGTCTACTCCGAGCTCCCCCCGAGTGACTGAGCTCCTCACCCTATCTCTAAGGGAGCGCCCAGCCACCCTACGGAGGAAACTCATTTCGACCGCCTGTATCCGGGATCTTATCCTTTCGGTCATGATCCAAAGCTCATGACCATAGGTGAGAGTAGGAACGTAGATCGACCGGTAAATCGAGAGCTTCGCCTTACAGCTCAGCTCTTTCTTCACCACGACAGACCGGTACATCGACCGCATTACTGCAGAAGCTGCACCGATCCGTCTGTCAATCTCCCGCTCCATCCTTCCCTCACTCGTGAACAAGACCCCCAGATACTTAAACTCCTCCACCTGGGGCAGAGACTCCCCACCAACCTGAAGAGGACAAGCCACCCTTTTCCGACTGAGAACCATGGCCTCGGACTTAGAGGTGCTGATTCTCATCCCAGCCGCTTCACACTGGGCTGCAAACCGCCCCAGTGCCTGCTGTAGGTCCTGGCTTGAGGAAGCCAACAGGACAACATCATCCGCAAAAAGCAAAGATGAGATCCTGTGGTCCCCAAACCAGACCCCCTCCAGCCCCTGGCTGCGCCTAGAAATCCTGTCCATAAAAATAATGAACAGGACCGGTGACAAAGGGCAGCCCTGCCGGAGTCCAACACGCACCGGGAACAGGTCCGACTTACTGCCAGCAATACGAACCAAACTCCTGCTCCGGTCATACAGGGACCGGACAGCCCTTAGCAAAGGACCCCGGACCCCATACTCCCAGAGCACCCCCCACAGGACACCGCGAGGGACACGGTCGAATGCCTTCTCCAGATCCACAAAACACATGTGGACTGGTTGAGCAAACTCCCATGAACCCTCCAGCACCCTGAACAGGGTATAGAGCTGGTCCATTGTTCCACGACCAGGACGAAAACCGCATTGTTCCTCTTGGATCCGAGGTTCGACAATCGGACGAATTCTCCTCTCCAGTACCCTGGCGTAGACCTTCCCGGGGAGGCTGAGAAGTGTGATCCCCCTATAGTTGGAACACACTCTCCGGTCCCCCTTCTTAAAAAGAGGGACCACCACCCCGGTCTGCCAGTCCAGAGGCACTGTCCCCAGCCTCCACGCGATGTTGCAAAGGCGTGTCAACCAAGACAGCCCTACAACATCCAGAGACTTTAGGTATTCAGGGCGGATCTCATCCACCCCCGGGGCCTTGCCACCGGGCAGCTTCTCAACTACCTCGGCGACTTCAGCCTGGGAAATGGTCGAGTCCGCCTCTGAACCCCCGGCCTCTGCTTCCTCAATGGAAGACGTGTTGGTGGGATTGAGGAGATCCTCGAAGTATTCCTTCCACCGCCCGACAATATCCCCAGTTGAAGTCAGCAGATTCCCACCCCCACTGTACACAGTGTTGGCAGGGCACTGCTTCCCCCTCCTGAGGCGCCGGATGGTTTGCCAGAATCTCTTCGAGGCCGACCGATAGTCCTTCTCCATGGCCTCACCGAACTCCTCCCAGACCCGAGTTTTTGCCTCCACAACCATCCGGGCTGCCGTCCGCTTGGCCCACCGGTACCCCTCAGCTGCTTCAGGAGTCCCACGAGCCAACCAGGCTCGATAGGACTCCTTCTTCAGCCTGACAGCATCCCTTACTTCCGATGTCCACCACCGGGTTCGGGGGTTGCCACCACGAGAGGCACCAGAGACCCTACGGCCACAGCTCCGAACAGCCGCATTGACAATGGAGGCGGAGAACATAGTCCACTCAGACTCAATGTCTCCAGCCTCCCTAGCAATCTGGTTAAAGCTCTGCCGGAGATGGGAGTTGAAGACCTCTCTGACAGGGGGCTCTGCCAAGCTTTCCCAACAGACCCTCACAGTACGTTTGGGCCTGCCGAGTCTGTCCAGCTTCCTCCCCCGCCAACGGATCCAACTCACCACCAGGTGGTGATCAGTTGACAGCTCCGCCCCTCTCTTCACTCGAGTGTCCAAGACATATGGCCGGAGGTCAGATGAGACAACCACAAAGTCAATCATCGACCTCCGCCCCAGGGTGTCCTGGTACCACGTGTACTGATGGACACCCTTATGCTCAAACATGGTGTTCGTTATGGACAAACTGTGACTAGCACAGAAGTCCAACAACTGAACACCACTCGGGTTCAGGTCAGGGGGACCGTTCCTCCCAATCACGCCCCTCCAGGTATCACTAGAATTGCCCACGTGGGCGTTGAAGTCCCCCAGCAGAACAACGGAGTCCCCGGTCGGAGAGCTTTCCAGCACCCCTCCCAGTGACTCCAGAAAGGCCGGGTACTCTACACTGCCATTCGGCCCATAGGCACAAACGACAGTGAGAGACCTGTGCCCCACCCGAAGGCGCAGGGAAACGACCCTCTCGTCTACTGGGGTAAACTCCAACACCTGGCGGCTAAGCTGGGGGGCTATAAGCAAGCCCACACCAGCACGCCTCCTCTCACCGCAGGCGACTCCAGAGTAGTGAAGAGTCCATCCCCTTTCGAGGAGTTGGGTTCCAGAGCCTGAGATGTGCGTGGAGGCGAGCCCGACTATCTCTAATCGGTATTTCTCAACCTCCCGCACCAGCTCAGGCTCCTTCCCCCCCAGTGAGGTAACATTCCATGTTCCTATAGCCAGATTCTGCGTCCGAGGATTGGGTCGCCGAGGCCCCCGCCTTCGACTGCCACCCATCCCACAATGCACCGGTCCCCTATGGCCCCTCCCGCAGGTGGGAAAATGTGTTTGGCTAAAGATAAATAAATAAATAAATAAATAAATAAATAAATAAACGGAGGAGAAAAACAGAACAGATGACAATAACAATTGTCATCCCATGACAATATTATAACAATAAACAAACAAACAAATAAACAAATAAATAAAACAGAAAAGCAGAGAACTGATGGCAATGACAATAATATAACAAACAAACAAACAGACAGACAATAATATAACAATCAAACAAACAATAAATAAATAAATGAACTTTTGATTGTTAGTTTGCATGATTAAGAAAATGTGTTTGGCTAAAAATAAATAAATTAATTAATTAATTAAAAGGGGGGAAAAAAACGATGACAATGACAATTGTCATGCCAATAAATAGATAAATAAATAAACAAACTTTTGTTAGTTTGCATGACTATCTTTAGGAAAATGTGTTTGGTTAAAAATAAATAAATAAATAAATGAAGGAGAAAAACAACTGATGACAATAACTATCACCATGCCATGACAATATTATAACAATAAAACAAATAAACAAACAAATAAAACAGAAAAGCAGAGAACTAATGACAAAGACAATAATATAACAAACAAACAAACAAACAAACAAACAAACAAACAAACAAACAAACAGACAGACAGACAGACAGACAGACAGACAGACAGACAATAATATAACAATATATTGAAAAAAAAAAAAACTAACTTGTGATTGTTAGTTTGCATGATTAGGAAAATGTGTTTGGCTAAAACTAAATAAATAAATAAAGGAAGGAGAAAAACAACTGATGACAAAAGCAATTGCCATGCCATTACAATATAAAATAACAATAAATAAACAAGTAAATAAACAAATAAAACAGAAAAGCAGAGAACTGATGACAATGGCAATAGTATAACAAACAAACAAACAAACAAACAAACAATAATATAACAATAAATAAATAAATAAAGCTTTTGATTGTTAGTTTGCATGATTAGGAAAATGTGTTTGGCTAAAAACAAATAAATAAACAAATAAATAAATGAAGGAGAAAAACAACTGATGACAATAACAATCGCCATGCCATGTCAATATTATAACAATAAACAAACAAACAAATAAAACAGAAAAGCACAGAACTAATGACAATAATATAACAAACAAACAAACAAACATACAATAATATAACAATAAACAAATAAACTAATTAACTTTTGATTGTTAGTTTGCATGATTAGGGAAATGTATTTGGCTAAAAAATAAATATAATAAATAAATAGGGAGACACTGTTTTTTCGTGCTCCTGTCAAATTTGAAATTTTAGACTTTTGGTTTTTCATAAAGTGTTTTTTTAGACTAGTGGAAAGAAAACATCCAAAAGACACTGTTAAGTGATTCTTTTATAGCACTTTATCTATTTGTGTCAATAGATTTCAATTACAGTACATATTTTTAAAGGCTGTTTTCTCAAAATGAGTTTTTTCTTCTACACTGAGCCATAAATCTCCACTTCAGTAGCACTTACACACACCAGACTTGTTTATCCCTGTCTATATTTTGAAGGTTTTTACAGAGGGTAAAAATATTATATATATTATATATAGAGAGTTCATATATAATTTGCTTGATTTTACACAACATTTTATTCCTCAAAAAATGGTAAAGTGACAAAATGAGATACCCAAAATCTCAATCAAATCAAATGAAAAACATTTGACTCTAAAGACTTGACTCTCTGACTCAATAAAATTAAACAATAATTTTAAAACTGATTTCATTCAGTGTTTAGATTTTTGTGCTAGAAATGTATGCAAATTAGTGCATATTTTATTAAATAATGCCTCTTTTTGCATATTTAAACGTAACATTTTAGAAAACTTGTAATACAAAAAATGTTTGCACTTATTAATGTAATCAATCAACTGGGTAAGTAAAGTCATAACTATTAGTTCATTTTTTTACCCTATTCACCTGCAGTGTCTCACCTTATAAATGAAGAAGAAACACAGAACTGATGACAATAACAATTGCCATGCCATAACATATAACAATGAATAAACAAACAAATAAGTAAACAAAAAAACAGAAAAGCAGAGAACTGATGACAATGACAATAATATAACAAACAAACAGACAGACAGACAATAATATAACAATAAATAAATAAACTTTTGATTGTTAGTTTGCATGATTAGGAAAATGTGGTTGGCTAAAAATAAATAAATAAACAAACAAATACAGGAAAGAGACAACTGATGACAATAACAATTGACATGCCATGACAATAAAATAACAAGTAAATAAATAAAACAGAAAAGCAGAGAACTGGTGGCAATGACAAACAAACAAACAAACAGACAGACAAAAATAAATACATTTTGATTGTTAGTTTGAATGATTATCATTAGGAAAATGTGCTTGGCTAAAAATAAATTAATTAATTAAAGGTCCCATATTGTACACATTTCTGAAGGTTTATTTTAGTTGTTGATGTCCTTAAGAATATATATTTGCGGTATAAGTGCCAAAATCCATCTCAATATATTTTTACAGCTCCTTTTTTAGGAGCTCTGTCAAAAACAGGTCGATTTTGGCCCATCTAATTAATATTCATGAGCCTCTCTTCTGATTGGCCTGTTGTTTTCTGAGTGACACACAGCCAGGCCAACCACTGGTAACTACGTCATGTATGCTGTAAGCGAGCTCAGAGCAATAGAGAGAGCCTAGCCTGCTGATACTCAACAGGATATTTCAGAATGATCATTAATGTTTTTTTTCTTTTTCAAACACCGAATGCAGTAAGCTACATAACTGTTGCTTCAGTAAAGCCCCTTTCACAATGCACGCTGATTCTGGAAAATTACGGGAATGAGCGCTGTGTGAACAAAAGCCAGAACCATAAAGGCAGTGTTGTAGTGATCATGCACGTTATCATGCGACTCTTCACCACGAAAAAATACGTGCAAAGTGGAATGAAGCAGCGATCAGGCAGAGCCAGCTCCGCACTATCAGCACTGAAGCACAGTTTGTTCAGGTTAGTTTAGGTTTAGTGAATCGTACGCGTTGCATTACATCTCACATCCAAACGTCACGTGTCTTTATGGGTTGTGTGTAAAGCACGCACAGATTCCGGAAAACAACTGTGAATGAAGCAAATTAAACAACTCCGGAACAAATCATGGGACACATTATCCGTGTATTTACCGGAATCGCTGAGTGAAAGAGGTTGAAGTTGACTGCCAGTGGTCTCTTATATTAACGTTGTTCGGAAGCCTGTGCAATGATGTAGTTTCCTGACATCCATGGACTGAACAGTGTTTTCTCGACTTGTTTTCGTGTTGTTGTTGCTCAACAATGGAATGGATGCGTTGTTGTCTGGGTTTGACAAAAGGAGGGTGGGACAGTGGTTGGTGTTCGGGGTGGTGACTGAAGGCGGTGACTGAGTAGATCGGACGTCACATCTTTACGGAAGTCACAGCGTCTCGTGAAAAGAAACAGCTACTTTAAGCAGGCTGTGTGCAGTTTACTGTGGATTGACTGCTTTGAAACTCATATGGTAGTTACATAGCCCCTAGACCTCAGTTATCATGAAAAAAGACAGGAAATTTCAATTTTGACAATATGGGACCTTTAATAAATAATGAAAATAAAAGGGAAAAAAAAAAAAAAACAGAAATCTAATGACAATTGTAATGCCAATAAATAGATAAATAAACTTTTGATAGTTTGCATGATTATCATTAGGAAAATGTGTTTGGCTAAAAATAAATAAAAAAAAAAAAAACAGATGACAGTATGCCATGCCATGCCATGCCAAACAAACAAACAAACAAACACTCAACATCCAAATGTAATTCATCAAACAAAATTGCGCTTTATAAAGATAAAAGAGTTAATCATTTACCCAACTTGACACACTCCATGTTGTAACTTGCCTACAAGGTATCAAGTGAGCCAGGACTACCAAAATGAAATGAGTTCAGAACAGGAGAACAGGTGCAAAATAACCCATCCTCAGTAATACTAACTTTATTATCCACTGCATTCCACCACAGATTTCCTTTCTGAGGAAATGACTACTATCCTGCTCTCTGCCAGATAATAAGAAGTTGCGTTTAAAAAAAAAGTGTGATTGATGATGCCCTCATGCAGAGACAAAGCTCTTCCTGGCTTCAGCTGTGGTCCATAGTACCCCAGCAAAGATAACAGTCCAAAAGTGTTGCTCCAAAGTAAAGTCCAAGCTATAATAACTAAAAATAAAAGTGCGAAACTGAGTGTTTGAGCAAAAAAAAAAAAAAAAAACACAACTTCAGTAAGCACTTCTTTAAAAGAACCATTTTAATCAAAGTGTGAATAACATTTTAAAGAGTTTAGCACAAGCGTTTCATCGTAAGGATAGCTGCATGTGCGTAAAACTATTTATTATTAGACTGGTATGACAATTATTCAAATGGAATGAAAAATGCTCATCTGGGCTGGACGCATCTTCAAGATGAGGGAATGTGATTTGTAGCAAAAAGCTGCCAAAGGTTTTAGTGATAATCACTGACTCCCTCTGTAAAACACAAATAGATCACAAAGCCCTTGCAACATGGCATAACAGTACTTACAATTTATTGTTCCAGCAACGTGTGATTCAAAAACATTATTTTCTAAAGGAATACTGTGATATGTAAAGATCTGGGAAGATTCTGTTCAAGAATCTCGGAAAATGAACAAAGCCTTTTGAAAAACAGATTATGTAAATATTTCCCCAACAGATGAACACTGTAGCAGCAATGCAGCAGAATCTCCGACAGTTTCTACCTGAAATCCTTTTAGGCAACAACAACGCCTGAAGTTAATTCGAAAAGAAAGGCAACGTGAGAAGACTTATTGTATAAAACCTAACGATGTGGGTGCATTGGAAAGCTGTTCCTTTAAGCAAGCCATTCTTTAATTACAAAACATGTGATTATGTTTTGAAAATATGACACATTTGGCTAGTATATGACTGAGAGAAACCAAAAATAATCAGTTCAGCGACGGAAGGAAGAAGAAAGGTAGACCAAAATGAAAAAGCATATTTTATACACTCTTAAAAAGGTTTCAAAAAAGGTGTTTTTGCAGTGATGCCATAGAAGAACCATTTTTGGTTTTCCAAAGTATACCTTTCAGCGAACAGTTCCTAGAAGAACCATTTTTAAAAATCTAAAGAACCTTTTTCCACTGTAAAGAACTGTCACACACAAGGATGAAGGCAGAGACGGAGGTAAGTATAATGTGATGGTAAGTTTATTAACATAGCAGCTGTAAACATCGACAGAGATGAATGTAACTGTAAGTATGCTTATCTGAACAGTCCTGGGTGAAGTTATAGAGAGTCCGCGGGAACATAGAGGGGAAACTAGAGTCCAAAGTATCCAGGAGAGCAGAGCAAGCATGGAGCGCGATCTGTAGACCAGACAATGAGTGTCTGGAGGTTCCGGGTATATATAGGGCTGATGTAATTGGAGTCAGGTGTGTGCAATCAGTAATCAGGTGATTCTGAACGAGTGGGTGGTGCTTCAGAGAGCGTGGTTTGTGTGGGTGCCCGGGGTGACACTCTGACAAGAACCTTTTCTGCATTTGAAAGGTTCAATGGATGTTTAAGGTTCTTCATGGAGTCATTGATGCCAATAAAAAACCTTTATTTATAAGAGTGTAAAGAATGAATGTAAAAAGCATACAGGGCTATAGAGAGTATAGAAAGTCGTAAGGTCAAATTTGAAAACATTTGTCAGCTCCTTCGGTTTTTTTCTTTCTGTTTCAGATAATCTTTCTATTATTTCTGATGGGTGTGAACTGTAGCTGTAATGAAAAGTCGTTTAAACACTCAGTTGAACACTGTCTCATCTGATCATTTCTGTACAAAACCACTTTGTTTGCATGCTGTCAGCCGGTCTGACACAACTCCTTTGTCGCATCTGCTTTACTTGAAAAAAAGAAAGCTGAGATGGCAGTAAATCATGCCAATGCTGATTCTCATTTTTTACCATGTCATTGCTTGTGTAAGTGGTTTGTTATGCAACTGTTCAAGTTCTGTGCGAGGGAGCAAGAAGCCCCGTAGAGCTCAATAAGGCTTTTGATGAGTGAACCAATCACCTGCATCAACTCCAAGACTCTTTCATGTTGGACTGACTCATAATCCTGCAGTTCCTGACGAGCCATGTGTGTGATTTTCTGCCATATCCTATTTAGCCCATTTATGGAGCTCATTATTGAGTCAATGTACATATGGAAAACAAATTGTATTATTGGGGCATTACTTATGAAAAAGATATTATAATGAATATGTCACATTCAATGACAAATGAAAATATTTTCTATATATAGTTGACGTCAAAAGTTTACACCCCCTTTTAGAATCTGCAAAATGTTAATTATTTTACCATAATTAAGAGGGATCATACAAAATGCATGTTATTTTTTATTTAGTACTGACCTACATACATATAGTTCACAAGAGAAAATAATAGTTGAAATTATTAAAAATGACCCCGTTCAAAAGTTTACATTCCCTTGATTCTTAATACTGTGTTGTTACCTGAATGATCCACAGCTGTTTTTTTGTTTAGTGATAGTTGTTCATGAGTCCCTTGTTTGTCCTGAACAGTTAAACTGCCCAATGTTCTTCAGAAAAATCCTTCAGGTCACACAAATTCTTTGGTCTTCCAGCATTTTTGTGTATTGGAACACTTTCCAACAATGACTGTATGATTTTGAGATCTATTTTTTACACTGAGGACAACTGAGGGACTCATATGCAACTATTACAGAAGGTTCAAACACTTACTGATGCGCCAGAAGGAAAGACCATGCATTAACAGCTGGGGGGTGAAAAATTTTGAACTGAATGGAAATGTGTCCAGTTTTTTTTTTTTTTTTGCCAAAATATTGTATTTTTTCATTTAGTACTGCTGACACAGGAGCTGGCATTCTGACGTCGAACGCCCATCTCTTTTAGTTTATCGTCTGTATATTCTGGTTGAAAGAAGTAAGCATGGGCAAAAAATTGCAAATCATCCTCTCGGTCGAAATCTTCAGACATGTTTACAAAGACTGTTTTATGTACAACATATGTCTTCTTCTGCTTGTAAACAAGGTGCAGCACATCCTGAATGTTGAAGACTGACACAGAAGAGAAGAAATTGTTGAATAAAGTTCTATTTTTTGTTTTCTTTGTGCACAAAAAGTATCATACAGTTCATTCATAAAGTTAAGGTTGGACAACTGATGTCACAATGACTATTTTAACAATGTCCTTACTACCATTCTGGGCCTTAAATCAAGTGTCAGTTATGTTGCTGTCTGTGGAGGGTTTAAAAACTCTTGGATTTCATCAAAAATATCTTAATTTGTTGCTGGCATTCCAGTTGTTTGCCATAGTGTTTAGGATATAACTGTGAGAATGTGCATACTGTATCTACAGTAGCAGAGAGAATTCTATAAGAATTCCAGCTATTCATCTTACAACATAGTTCATATTCGCTTCAGTATTCCCATTTGAGTTGCTTTTCACTTCAGGCAAAGAAATCCATAAAAATACCATTTGATAGCCTGTTAGATCTGTGGAAAAGCCAATTCTAGTGTGACAGGCCTGTACAGCTGCCAAAGTACAATATCCACACACACACACACACACACACACACACACACACACACACACACACACACACACACAGTGATTCATCTAGGGGAGGAAGGGAAAAATAATGAGAACTAGCAGAATTTCTGCCCTTTATTATTTTTGTGCTTGGTGAGTATGATGGGGGGGTGGAAGGGGTGAGGGGAAAAAAGCTCAATAATAAATCAGCAGCAGGAGTGAGAGGGGAAGTTGATGAACCATCGGAATCGCACTTTAATAGATTCTGTCAGCCTTGGACTCTAGACCACCTGTCACAGTGCACAGGGGACAGCATGGAGCCTGAGATAAACACTCAATGATGCTAAATGTTAAGAGATCAGATGCCTTTTGGTAAAAGATGTTCATCATTTATCATATGCAGAAAGGCTGATTGATGATTAAGGTCATTTATCATAATAATCACAGTAACTGCTACTCACATTAGTTATTTTACAAATGTATTCAAGTCAAATAGATTTATAGACCATATAAACTATCATCTTTTAGGTACTTCTGCATTATAAATATACAATATTTAGTCGTGAATGTCCACTTCTCACTCCAAAATTAAATTTCTTTCATTTACTCACTCTTATATTGTTACAAACCTGTATGTATTTCCTTTCTCTAACACAGAAAGAGACATTTTGTTGTTGTTTTTTAGTGATAGTTTAGTGAACAGTTCAACTACCCGTTGTTCTTCAGAAAAATCCTTTAGGTCCCACAAATTCTTTGGTTTTTCAGCATTTTTGTGTATTTGAAGCGGACCCTTTCCAACTGTATGATTTTGAGAACTATCTTTTCACACTGAGGACAACTGAGGGACTCATACACAACTATTACAGAAGGTTCAAATGCTCACCGATGCTTCAGAAGAAAACACAATGAAAACTTTTTGAATTTGAAGATCAGGGTAAATTTAACTTATTTTTGGGAAATAGTAAGTATCTTCTGTAGCTTCTAAAAGGGCAGTACTAAATGAAAAAAAGAGACATTTAGGCAAAACAAGAAAAATGTGCACCCCTGGCTCTTAATGCATCGGGTTTCCTTCTGGAGCATCAGTGAGTGTTTGAACCTTTTGGAATAGTTTCATATGAGTCCCTCAGTTGTCCTCAGTGCGAAAAGATGGATCTCAAAATCATGGTCATGGTTGGAAAGTGTTCCAATACAGAAAAAATGCTAAAAAACGAAGAATTTGTGGGACCTGAAGGATTTTTCTGAAGAACAGCGGGCAGTTTTTTGTTAATGTCTTTTATGTGAAATGTCTTATTCAAGTCAGTACTTAATAACAAATAACATGCATTTTGTATGATCCCTCTTATTTTAGTAAAATAATTAACATTTTGCAGATTCTGCAAGGTGTATGTTAAACATTTGACCTCAACTGCATATCATATTTTTGTGTTACACAAAAGAAAGAAAGTCATTTAGGTTTGGAACAACATTAGAGTGAATAAATATTGGACAGAATTTCCATTTTTGAGTTAACTGTCTCTTTAGGAAAAGTGAACATTCATGACTAAATTCTGTGACTAAATGATGGCAGAATTTTCTCTCTTTTTTATTCATTCATTCATTATTTATTTATTTATTTATTTATTTATATTTTTTTCTCCTCCAGAATAAACTGAAATGTGGACCGTAGCAATGCTCTGCCTATGGTGCACAGAAAACCAGACAAAAGAAATTGCCTATTTACATCAACACTGGCCTTAATTTTTCAAACGAACAAACAAATTCTTCTTTTGTCATTTAGTCTGCATGTAAAATGCATCAGCCTGTTTGCATGTTGCTTGTGTTGAACATGCTTTTGTTGGTCGCAACAGAGCCTGAAGCCCAGCGGCTTGACAAAACCTGTTTGTCTTGGTAGCGTTTGACAGAAAAATAAATAAATAAACAGATAAATAAAAAAAAGAAATACAATTCCCCCTCCAGGACCTGCATTATTTACCAGTGTGCTGTTTCTACATGTTGAGATGAATGAAGTGGTGCTGAATAGACACTTAGACCCAATATCAGCAAAGCTCACTACAGAGAGCGATATCATTCATTATTCACCCACCCCATAGTACGATGACAACTACGTTCCAGGGGTTTATTAACTCTCATGGTGAGAGACAATAGAAACTTTCCCCTTTTTTACAGATTCAGCATGTTTTAGCCCAGCATATAAGATTCTGTTGTTGTGATTGTATTAAAGCCAAATGTGCCCCAATAGTGTGCTGGAAATAGTCTATAATAAATGAGGTGGCGTGTAAACCGCTTACGTGACTCTAAATAAAGAGATCTGGGACGTTGGGATATACAGGTTAGCAATATACTTCTCCAGAGTCAGCGATATTCTTTGCTCAGGTACATCAGGGATAACATCACTGTAATCAACAGTTTTCAAACAGTAATTCTAGACTTGTCAAGCATATCAAATCACACGTTGTATATCAGTAACTGTAGTGAGTTTAGTTGCATTTTATTTTGTGATTTCACTGGAACAGAGAGATCTCAGATGAGAGAAACGCACTGCATGTCTGTGACATCCGAATTCTATCGCTCATGACAGGGCCCGCCACTTACTAGAGGGAAAGATAATTATGTAACAAACTTTAAAGTTTGTAAGGGGAGGATTCAGGGAGAAATAACCTTAGATAGCTTACTGCAGTCTCTATTTTCAGAAAACGTACAGAGAAATCACCATCACAGATTTTTTGATAGGGGAAAGATGAAGATTTTCCACAAGATGCAAAATACATCCCAATAAGTACATATCACTGCACTTTGTAACAGAAATGAACACTAGAGGCGGTAAAACAGCGAGCACTTGTAATCATTTTTGTACACAGTTATGATTACAGCTTCATATGTTTTGCTTTCCGGATGTAACAAGCTTGTTCGGTAGCTCGGCCAGCATGGAATTGGACTTAGGATGTGGAATCTTTGAGTATGAACCCTTTGAAAAACATGACTCACGTTCTCATCGAGTTGAAGGATGAGAAACTGAAAAACGTCTCGGGTTACGTATGTAACCTTAGTTCCCTGAGGGAACGAGACGCCGCGTCTGGAAACGCTATGGGGAACGCCATTGGCGGGCCGCACTCTGAATCATGTCTAACAACCAATGAAATGACGGGGGTGACGTCAGAGGCGCGGTGACGTCATCAGCCAGGAAGTATAAAGCACGTGCGTTTGACGCCCGCGGCAGCTCTTAAAGGAATGAAGCGAGCGCCGCAGGGTGCGGGAATTATGGTCCGAGACGCGGCGTCTCGTTCCCTCAGGGAACTAAGGTTACATACGTAACCCGAGACGTTCCCTTCCGGGAACTCGAGCCGCGTCTGGAAACGCTATGGGGAACGAGACTACCAACGCCCCCATAATTTCCACACCTTGCGCTGTGTCAGGAAAAACAAGGTGGAAAGAGAAGGAGCCCTTGTCTAGCATTCCGCGGACAAGAAGGCCCTGTGGTCCTCGGCCCTCGGGCACACGAGGATAGGTAGTCTTCCTCTGTCTGGTCGCCAGCCAGAGCGAGAGGTACTCGGCGGCCCTCAGGCACACGCAGAGTCTTAGTCCGTTGTCTGGGAACAGCCAGCACAAGAGGGACTGAAATGACCATTGTCTGTACGGACAAGTGGGAGAGATCCTCGGTCCTCGGACCCACGAGGATAGTAAGATCGACCTCAGGAGTATTCCTCGGCCCTCAGGCTCACGAGGAAAGGGTAGTCCTTTGTCTGGGGTTCTGCCAGAACAAGAGGGACCCAAGGCTCGGCCTGGTGCTCTGCCAGGACGCGAGAAGATAAGCCTTTGTCAAGCCTAAGCGGACAAGAGGGCACTGCAGCATCCCGGCCCTCGGGCACACGGGAAGAGCAGTATGGGCCTCCGCCTGGTAGCCAGCCAGTGTGGGAGGCACTCCTCGGCCCTCAGGCAGACGAGGAGTCTTAATCCTTGGTCTGGGAAGAGCCAGAACCAGAGGGATCGAATTTACGCCCAGTCTGGTAGTCTTGCCAGAACGTGGGGAAGATAAACCCTTGTCTAGAGTTCTACGGACAGGAGGGTGAAAGGATCCTCGGCCCTCGGGCTCACGAGGATGAAGTTCTCAACCTTCGCTACGCATTGATAGGTGCAGAGGGAGAAATGGACCTCAGCCAGGTGGTCCACCTCTGTCTGGTCGCCAGCCAGAGCGAGAGGTCCTCCTCGGCTCTCGAGCTCACGAGGAGAAGGTAGTCCATTGTCTGGGGTACTGCCAGAGCAAGAGGGACTCAAGGCTCGGCCTGGTGCTCCGCCAGGACGCGAGAAGATAAGCCTTTGTCTAGCCTAAGCGGACAACAGGACACTGCGCTCCCCGGCCCTCGGGCACACGGGGAGGACAGTATGGGCCTCTGCCTGGTAGCCAGCCAGAGCATGAGGCACTCCTCGGCCTTATTGAAGGCAGACGAGGAGTCTTAGTCCGTGGTCTGGGGAAAGCCAGAAACCAGAGGGACCGAATTACACTCGGTCTGGTGAATTTGCCAGAACGCGAGGGAAATGGACCATTGTCTAGCATTCCGCGGACAAGAGGGTTGTAAGATGCTCGAAGCGGAGCTTCTGGAGAGCGGAGGTTCCGTAGAGTATTCTCCTTTTTGAACAGGGAGGAAATCTCAACGCTCAATCCTACAGCTCTTAAGAGTGGAGGTCTCAAATAACCCTTCCGTGAGGGGAGACCTGACTACACTCACGCTAGTAACGAGGGTAAGAGCAGACCTTCTACTTGGCTACGTGGATAATGCAAGGTGTACTCCTCGGCCCTCGGGCACGCGAGGAGTCTTAGTCCGTTGTCTGGGGAGGGCCAGAACAAGAGGGACCGACCCATAGTCTCTTAGCCTTGCTGAGTCGTAAGCCATATAGAGAAGTATTCCTCGGCCCTCAGGCACTCGAGGAGTCTTAGTCTTTTGTCTGCGAAGCGCCAGAGCAAGAGGGACTAGATGAATTCGGCCTGGTAATCTTGCCAGGGCTTGAGAGAGAACCTTTGTCTAGCTTTCTACTGACAAGAGGTGATATGATCCCCGGCCCTCAGGCCCACGGGGAATAGTAGTCCTTTGTCTGGAGTTTGCCAGCACACGAAGGACTCGGATAGAGGTATTGTGATCCTCGGCCCTAGGCACGCGAGGATCAGGAAGCGCTCCTCGGCCCTCAGGCACGCGAGGAGGACGGCGATTAACGACTTCTTATTCTTAGATAGAGAATGCGCCTCAAGAAGTCTTCTCCTGGCTAGGGAGATGGCTGATTTTAGTGGCTGGCTTTACTCTAGGACGGATGAGCCTGGGGCGGCTCTGAGGTCGATATGATAAAACCTGACAAACGTCAGGGGCGAGGACCAACCCGCAGCGTTGCAGATGTCCTGGATGGGGACTCCTGCAGTCAGAGCTTTCGAGGCTGAGAGGCCTCGAGTAGAGTGAGCCTTGACTCCGACAGGTGACGGCAGACCAGAGGACTCGTAAGCAGTAGATATGGCATCAAGGATCCATCTACTGATAGTAGGTTTAGCAGCTGGGAGGCCCCTCTTTGGAGGGCCATAGCAGACAAACAGCTGATCGGATTTGCGCCACAGGGCAGCTCTGTGGACATACGCATCTAAGGCTCTGACTGGGCACATGCAATTGAACTTCCTGTGATCTGGCTCCAGGAAAGGAGGAGGATAGAACGCTTGTAGCGTGATAGGCTGTGGTGCTAGGGACGGGACCTTCGGTACGTACCCAACTCTAGGGTAGAGAAATGCTTTGGCCATACCAGGGGCAAAGTCAAGATGAGAAGGGGCCACGGAAAGGGCCTGAAGGTCCCCTACTCTCTTTAGAGAGGTAAGGGCTATCAAGAGCGCTGTCTTAATGGTAAGCACGCGGTCTGATATCTCCTCTATGGGCTCAAAGGGGGGCTTACATAGAGCTTCTAGCACGACAGCCAGGTCCCACGTGGGAACCCTTGGCTGCACTCGAGGCCTCAACCTGAGTGCAGCGCGGAGGAAACGGATGACCAGGGGGCTTTTGCCCACTGAGAGGCCACCGAGAGGGGCGTGGAAGGCAGATATAGCCGCCACGTACACCTTCAGGGTGGAGTGAGCTAGCCCCGCGGAAAGGCGAGTTTGTAGGAACTCCAGAACTGTACCGACTGGGCAGTTGACTGGGTCGAAGTGGTGTTCGTAGCACCATTTAACAAACAGGTTCCACTTAAGGCCATAAAGTTTCCTCGTAGAGGGAGCTCTGGATTGGAGAAGGGTCTCAACAACCTCGGTTGAGAGACCGGCTTCTAGGAGTTGTGCCCCCTCAGGGGCCACACCCATAACTTCCACCTCTCTGGGTGGGGGTGGCAAATTGCGCCCCCAGCCTGAGAGAGAAGGTCCCTCCTGACGGGAATCTCCCACGGAGAGCCGTCGAGGAGGGAGATTAGGTCCGAGAACCATACTCGGGCCGGCCAATACGGGGCTATTAGCAGCAGCCGTACTTGGAACCGGCGCACTCTTTCCAGAACTCCTGGGAGCAGAGCGATCGGGGGAAAGGCGTACAGACGAAGCCTCGGCCACGTCTGTGCCATAGCGTCCAGTCCGAGAGGAGCTGGAGGAGCTAGAGAATACCAGAGGGGACATTGCGATGACTCTCGAGTCGCAAAGAGGTCCACCTGAGCCTGGCCAAATTTGCTCCAGATCTGCTTCACTACTGCTGGGTGAAGCATCCATTCCCCGGGCCTCGGCCCCTGCCTCGACAGGACGTCTGCTCCCACATTTAGACGTCCGGGAATATGGACGGCTCTCAGGGAGAGAAGTTTTCCTTGAGACCAAAGGAGGATCCAATACGCTAACTTGAACAAAGGTCGTGAGCGGGTCCCTCCTTGATGGTTTATATAATAAACTACCGCGGTGCTGTCTGTACGGACTAACACGTGGCGATTTCTTAGGTCTGGAAGGAAATGCTTCAGGGCCTGGAACACTGCTAACATCTCTAGGCAATTTATGTGCCAGGAGAGATGGCGTGGGCTCCACAGGCCTCGGGCTGAGCGGCCACTCATGACCGCTCCCCATCCAGTGAGGGATGCATCTGTTGCAAGTGTGACGGGGCAACGAGGAGCTCCCAACACTGGGCCCTGAGAGAGGAACCAGGGTTTTTTCCACATGGCCAAGGCACGTAGGCAACGCCGCGTGACCTTGATCTTGCGAAATGGGTTTCCCCTCGGGGAGAACCCCCTGGTTTTGAGCCACCACTGTAGTGGCCTCATGTGCAGCAGTCCAAAAGGTATCACGTTGGATGCAGCTGCCATAAGGCCTAACAGTACTTGGAACTGTTTGACAGTGAGTGACTGGCCTAGCTTGACCGCATTTACTGCAGTAAGGATCGACTCGATCCGTGCAGGTGACATTCGTGCCTGCATCGTGGTCGAATCCCAAACTACGCCTAAGTAGGTGGTCCTCTGTAATGGAGAAAGCACACTTTTCTTGGCGTTGAGTCTCAACCCTAATTCTTTCATGTGAGCAAGAACGACACCTCGGTGTTGAACTGCTAACTGCTCTGAGCTGGCCAGGATGAGCCAGTCGTCTATGTAGTTGAGTATGCGGATGCCCTGGAGTCGCAGAGGAGCCAGAGCTGCATCCACACACTTTGTGAAAGTACGGGGAGAGAGAGCTAGGCCGAAAGGAAGTACCCTGTACTGGTAGGCTT
The DNA here is from genome assembly GCF_049309525.1 of Garra rufa. Taxonomy (NCBI): domain Eukaryota; kingdom Metazoa; phylum Chordata; class Actinopteri; order Cypriniformes; family Cyprinidae; genus Garra; species Garra rufa. Next base: position 21,914,508 of record NC_133371.1, on the reverse strand, counting down.
TGCCCCTGAAAGCGAACCTGAGGAACTTCCTGTGTTGAGGAAGGATGGAGACGTGAAAGTATGCGTCTTTTAGATCTATAGTGACGAACCAGTCCTCGGACCTGATTTGAGTCACTACCTGCTTGACAGTGAGCATTCTGAACTTCAGTTTCTTTACTGAGCGGTTCAGTTGCCTGAGATCTAATATGGGCCGAAGCCCTCCATCCTTCTTGGGAACTATGAAGTACCGGCTGTAGAACCCGGATTCCCTGTCCTGAGGAGGGACCACCTCGATGGCCTCCTTCCTTAAGAGAGTTTCTACTTCTCGTTCCATTACCAGACCCTGCTCGGGGCTCACTAGAGTTGGGAATACCCCGCTGAAAGGTGGCGGTTTCGCGCCGAACTGAATGCAGTAGCCTTTCTCTACAGTACGCAGGACCCATGTGGAGATATTCGGCAGTAGCTTCCACGCTGCCAGAAAATCTACTAAGGGAACCAGCCTCTCGAGACTGGTTTCTGGATTTGTTTGAGGAACTAGCCCGGGGGCCTGTAACAGTGAACTGGCAGGAACCTCCTGAGCTAGTTTCTCTGAGGACCCCCGCGGGGGTCGCGGACCTTTTAGAGGGTAATGTCCGCGGGAGATTGCCGCGCCCTGTAACAACGGCAGGGTTAGCTGACAAATCTCCTGAGGGCCCCGAGGAGGCTCGGTAACCACACTGAGTGGCGCCGAGTAAACCTCCTCGAGAGGGGCTGCCCTCATTTGCCCTGGAATGTAAACGTCAGGGCCGTTTAGCCGAGGACTTCTTGGCCTGGAGGACGACCCTCAGGTCGGGCCTCTTAGAAGTCCCCGGCTTAGAGCGTTGCCCACCCCGTCTTCTAGGACGAACCGGAGGAGCGCGGGTGGCAACGCTCTGTTTTTGTGCCTCTCTGTGTGAGGAGCTCGCTGACGGCTGAGGCTGCCCCCGTCCAGCAGCCTCAGAGGAGTACACGCGGCGAGGGAGGTAAGTCCTGAACGCCGCTGCCTGCTTCCTGGCCTCCTGGTGCCTGGCGACAACTGTGTCCACCGAGGCGCCGAAGAGGCCGGAGCTAGGCTCAATGGGGGCGTCCAGGAGTGTTGCCCTGTCCTTAGATTTTAATGCGGACAGGGACAACCAGAGATGCCTCTCCGCGGCCACCAGGGCTGCCATAGACCGGCCCACAGCACGGGCGGTCTCCTTGGTGGCGCGGAGAGCGAGGTCTGCTGTGCGCCGCATCTCTGAAACGTTAACCTCCCTGCCTTCGCTGAACTCCTTCAGCAGGTCAGCCTGGTATGCCTGAAGGATGGCCATGGTATGAAGACATGAGCCAGCCTGACCTGCTGCCGTATATGCCTTGCCCACCATGATGGAAGTGTTCTTTAGTGGCTGGGTGGGCAAGGACGGAGCCTTCAGGGACGATGCCGCGCCGGGTGCCAGATAGCCCGCAAGCGTCTGTTCAACCCGGGGCATCGTCCTGTACCCATGCTCCTCCGCACCCCCCACGTTAGCGTAGCTCTCAGTGGGGTGGTAGAGGCGGAAGGAGTAGGGCTTCCCCCAGGACCTCGAGATCTCGTTATGGAGGTCTGGGAAGAATGGAAGGCTCCGTTTGGGAGGTGCTGCCTTTGTCCGCAGGAAGCGATCATCTAATTTGCTTCCCTGCGGCTCATGATGTTGCTCTGCGGGCCAGGAGATGTTTAATTTGGCTACCGCAGTGGTCAGCACCTCCACGAGCTCCTCATAGTGAGGCGACCGGGGTGGCTGTGGTGGTTCATCCAGGCTCTCAATATCAACCTCCTCGGAGGAAGATATATGGAGCTCTGGGATCTCTTCTTGGAGGGAAGAGGCCGCAGTGCGGGCTTCCTCATCCAATAAGAGATCGCTCGCGCCGCTGAGTGAGGGAGGAGATAGGGGATCACCCGTCTCCATACCCTCCAGCAGGTCGAGCTGCGAGCCCCACGAGTGGCGCAACCGCTCCGCCTCGGCGGCAGCGGGGCCAGACCCGCGAGGCACGCTAGTGAAAGCCCCCTCCTCAAAGAGGGCTTTCCGGGAACGGAGCAGCCGCAGCGGCAGAAGTTCACACTGCGGACAGTCAGCCTTTTCGAGGGCTGACTGTGCGTGCTCCGCTCCCAAACACACCACACATAGACTGTGTGTATCACCAGCAACAATAAAGCGTTGACAGGGAGGAACACACCGTCTATGAGTAACAGCCACCTTATCTTTTTTTGATTGTTTTGAAGCCATTTTACTCAAATAAAAGCTGTGCAAACTGGCACAAAAAAGCAGCAAAATGGCAGACAGACAGACACAGAGCGCTCTCGCTGAATGACAAAAGCTGCCGCGGGCGTCAAACGCACGTGCTTTATACTTCCTGGCTGATGACGTCACCGCGCCTCTGACGTCACCCCCGTCATTTCATTGGTTGTTAGACATGATTCAGAGTGCGGCCCGCCAATGGCGTTCCCCATAGCGTTTCCAGACGCGGCTCGAGTTCCCGGAAGGGAACAAGCTAAAATGGTATGTCTGCAATTGCGTTTTTACATCACATTGGCTTTTGTTCATACTATTGGGTATCTTATGAAGAAGTTCACACAGGTATGTTTTTGTCATGAGATTAGGTTCAAGATTTCTGTAAGGTTTGAAATGTTTTTCAAATAATTCTCTTATGTTCACCAAGACTGCATCTATTTGGTTCAAAATACAGGAAAAACAGTAATATTGCAAAATATTAGGGTTGTAACAATATTATCAATATCACGATATTGCAATTGGAAAACTGTCTCTGTATTATTGAAGTCACATGGCAATATGAAACGATAGTCCTTCTGGCCAAAAACTGTAATTTTTAAAATCTATTTCTGTCATGACAACTCTCAGAAAAGTTTAGCATGGTAATGGATATGACAGTGTTAATGTATTTGGTCTTGGCAGAATAGATCTGCTACACTGCTGCTGCTGCTGCTGAATTGGTGCTGCTGTTGGTTATTGCTGTAGTTGTAGATTATTGCTGCTGCAAGCAAGTACAGAACTTGCTACTGCCAAAGCATATGGTGATATGGTGTTGTGAGTATTTAAGACATACTGCTGCTGCACAAATAGCCAGGGTTGCCAGGTTTTTACAACAAATCCCGCCCAATTGCTGCCCAAAACTAGCCCAATGGCATTTGGAGGTGGGTCCCCAGTAAAAGTCGCGTTCCGGGGGTAGGGGGCTAACAAATCCTGCCCAACTGCTATTCAAAACTAGCCCAATGGCATTTTGAGGGGGGTCCCCCAGTAAAAGTCATGTTGTGGGGGTGGGGGGGGGTTAACAAATCCCGCCCAATTGCTATTCAAAACTAGTCCAATGGCATTTTGAGGTGGGTCCCCAGTAAAAGTCGCGTTCCAGGGGTGGGGGGGGGGGGGGTTAATAAATCCTGCCCAATTGCTATTCAAAACTAGTCCAATGGCATTTGGAGGTGGGTCCCCAGTAAAAGTCGCGTTCCGGGGGTGGGGGGCTAACAAATCCTGCCCAACTGCTATTCAAAACTAGCCCAATGGCATTTTGAGGGGGGTCCCCCAGTAAAAGTCATGTTGTGGGGGTGGGGGGGGGGTTAACAAATCCCGCCCAATTGCTATTCAAAACTAGTCCAATGGCATTTTGAGGTGGGTCCCCAGTAAAAGTCGCGTTCCGGGGGTGGGGGTTAACAAAATCTGCCCAATTGCTATTCAAAACTAGCCCAATGGCATTTTGAGGTAGGTCCCCAGTAAAAGTCGCGTTCCGGGGGTGGGGGGGTTAACAAATCCTGCCCAACTACTATTCAAAACTAGCCCAATGGCATTTTGAGGGGGGTCCCCCAGTAAAAGTCGCGTTCCGGGGGTGGGGGTTAACAAATCCCGCCCAATTGCTATTCAAAACCAGCCCAATGGCATTTTGAGGTGGGTCCCCAGTAAAAGTCGTGTTCCGGGGGTGAGGGGGGGGTTAACAAATCGTGCCCAATTGCTATTCAAAACTAGCCCAATGGCATTTTGAGGTGGGTCCCCAGTAAAAGTCGCGTTCCGGGGGTGGGGGGGTTAACAAATCGTGCCCAATTGCTATTTAAAACTAGCCCAATGGCATTTTGAGAGGGGCCCCCCAGTAAAAGTCGTGTTGCGGGGGTGGGGGGGTTATCAAATCCGGCCCAATTGCTATTAAAAAATAGCCCAATGGTATTTTGAGGGGGATGCCCCAGTAAAAGTCGCATTGCGGGGGTGGGGGGGTTAAAATACATATTTTTTAGAGGGGTTTTTAGAGGGGGCATTCCAGGGGATAAAGATAAAGTTATTGGGGTTGTTTCAACCCGCGGACATGAAAAACCACCAGTGGCAATAATGTTAAAGTAGCCTAATTCCGCGGAAAAATCGCAGACTTGGCAACACTGCAAATAGCAGACAATAACCCGTAGCAGATCTATACAGGTGGAGCTGGGGAAGGTGAAGGGTTTCAGATGAACTCTGAAAACATGCTGCAAAATGCCCAAGTGATTTAAATAGCTGCAAGCTCATTGGTTGCGTACGCAACATGAACCAATCAAATTGTGCCAAGTTGTATAACTCTGTGATATCATCAGTTACGTTAACAACCTGTAAGCATGTGCCATCTAGAGTTTCATGGCAGAACTAGGTATTAAACTTCTTATTCTAACAAAAAAGGTCTTTAAAGTTGTGTTTTGGGCCATTATACTTTGACACAGTATCTGTAAATGAACTAAAACCGAAAGCGCAATATAGCTTAATCCATTCATCAAGTCTGTTTTTGATGCGTGTTTTAAAGCAAAGCGCACACATCATTTAGGAGATCAGCTCGTGATCTGGTGTTTTCCATGCCTCAGAACCCCTCCGTTTACATTGAATGAGTGCAATGAAATCGTTTATTGCATGTACTGTGAGTTCAGCACGCGTTTGGGAACACAAATGTCACCAGTTATGCATTATTTTTGCTGCAGATGATTACAGCATTTCAGGATTCTTCTTCTTGTTTTACGGCGGATCACAGACTTAAAAGTAAGTGCATTACCACCACCTATCTCTCAAATGGACCATTGATGCTCTATCTACAATCTCCTGATAGTTTCACTAAATTTGTAGTGAGATGCGTTTTTGTAAGCCTGTTTTCACTGAAACTGGAGTTGTCCTTCAAAATAAAAGCTCTACTGCCATTTTCATCAAAATAAAAGCTTAAAAGTGCAGTATGAATTTCTGACAGCTTAGTGGTTTAAATGGGTAATGTTATTGCAGTCCAAATTCTAAATATCTTTTTCAAGTGTAGAAATTAGGAAAGAAGCAATGGAATTATCCTACTGTAGTGTAAAGCAAAAATAATATACCTATATTCATTTTTTATTTATTTAATTAGTTTGGCTTCCTAAAACACCAGTGTGAATGTAATTTAGACTGAGACAGTATATCACAAATAAAAAGAGGGTTGAGTCCCCTTAAAAGTCTTTTTAAGACTTTTTTCTTAGTTGAGTACATGGGTTGGATCTCTTAAAAACTAAGCTCTTAAAAATGCATTAGATAAAATAATTTAACTTGAAAATTTACTAAATTTTCTTTTTTTTTTAAGTTCTTCATTATTATTATTATTATTTTAAATATGGTGATAAATATCGTATCGTAGACTTCATATCACAATATTATTGTATCGTGAGATTTTGATATCGTAACATCCCTATGAAATATTATTACAATAAAAAAACTGTTTCCAATCGCAATATATTTTAATATGTATTTATTCCAAGTTGAATTTTCAGCAGCCATTACTCCAGTCTTCATTGTCACATGATCCTTTAGAAATCATACAAATATGCTGATATGATAATCAAAAAACTTTTTTTTTCATTATAAATGTTGAATATATCAGTTAACAGTTGTGCTGCCTAATATTTTGTGGAAACCGCAATACTTATTTTTCTTCTTCAGGATTATTTAATAAAAAAAAAGTTCAAAAGAACAATTTTTTTTTAAGATTATTTTATGAATAGCACATTTTAAGGAACAACATTTCTTTGAAATAGAAATATTATAAAACAATATTAACATCTTTATCGAGCCTTTTGATCAATTTAATGCATCCTAAGTGAAATTAGGTTCAATTATAGCTGAATGTCTCTGCATGGCAGATGAATTATTTCTGTTGTCATGTCATACACACGTACATATAGGCAGCATGAAAGCCCTCTCAGCAGTGTCATAAAAGAGGTGAGAGAAAAAGAGAAGTTATGGATGATTAGTGTATGAGTCAGATGTATTTAATGACAGTATGTATGTACATTTGCTTTTAATGTTAGACTGAGAAAAAGGGAGAAAGAGAAAAGTGTGATGCACTGCTAATGTGCCAAGGATAATCCTCCTCTAAGAGTTAGTTCACATTCAGTTACTGTTTGCTTAACTACCATAATGGTTAAGCCAGTTTATGTAAGAGCAAATCAGCTCTCTAAAACTCTACTTACTATCTCACACTGATAAAAATGTGCACAGGTATGGATTCATTTGTTTCGTTTTTTTTATTCAAGTGAGTGGTTATTAGATTCAATTGAAGCTGCGATTGGCTGAATTTGAAGCGAGCATGTTTAGTATTCTGGTTTGTGTGTGTGTGTGTGTTCTCAGAGGTAATTAACACTCTAACCTTAGTCCTGCTGACGGTGGAGAGAGTAATGTGTGGTATCTGTCAGACAGACAGGAGTCTAAAAACAGAAAGCTTTTGTTCACCTTTCACACCGGCTCAGCTCTATTTAATGCGTAATTACTCATGTTAATGCAATTTTTCAATTTCAGTGCTCAAACTGTCATGTACCCTATTGAGTCAGTGGACTACAAAACCTATAATAAAATTATATAATCTCATTTGTCCTCTCATTCATTTGACCAGTACTAAATGCATTTGTACAGGTTTGCCATAAAAAAGAAATCAGCATATCTTTTACCGCAGCCAGTCATTCATTCACTTTCTGCAAAATATAATGTCCTTTAAACAACATCACCACTACCTTCAACGGCAGTAGAGGAAAAAACTGAGGAGGGGGGAAAAATGGAGGACTGATGACAATGACAACTGTCATGCCTTGACAATAATACAGTGGTGTGAAAAAGTGTTGGCCCCCTTCCTGATTTTTAATTTTTTTGCTTGTTTGTCACACTTTAATGTTTCAGATCATTAAACAAATTTAAATATTAATCAAAGATAACACAAGTAAACACAACATGCAGTTTTTAAATGAAGGGAAAAACCAATGAAAAAATCCAAACCCACATGGCCCTGGTGAAAAAGTGTTTGGTCTGGGGCTGTTTTGCTGCTTCTGGACCCGGAAGACTTGCTGTGATAAATGGAACCATGAATTCTGCTGTCTACCAAAAAATCCTGAAGGACAATGTCCGGCCATCTGTTCATAACCTTAAGCTGAAGCAAACTTGGGTTCTGCAGCAGGACAATGATCCAAAACACACCAGCAAATCCACCTCTGAATGGCTAAAGACAAACAAAATGAAGACTTTGGAGTGGCCTAGTCAAAGTCCTGACCTGAATCCTATTGAAATGCTGTGGCATGACCTTAAAAAGGTGGTTCAAATGTGGCTGAATTACAACAATTCTGCCAAGATCAGTAGCTCAGCCGGACTTAGGAACTGGAATTGGACTTAGGATGTGGAATGCTTGGGTACGAATCCCGTGAAAAACATGAGTCATGATGAAGGACTAAGTGGAAAAAACTACAAAAGGGCCAACAAATGAATTTAGTATGCATGTTGTATGTTATATCAGTCTGAGACTGCTTGGAGTGCTCAAAAAATTGGAAAACACCATAAGAAACAAATATGGTCATCAACAAACATAGGCTCACTGAAAATGCGTGCCTCTATGCATTTCTCCAAAACTGAAAAAAAAAAATGTACCTACAGGTAAATGTACGAATCACTGCAGTTTCCAGTTGAAATGAACACTAGAGCCAGTAAAACTCTGACAACATTTATTCCTTTTCAAACAAAGTACGATTTACACACAGAGTTTTGATTAATAAAGCCTAATTTTCATACAATTACTTGCAGAATATTAAATTATGGCTTCAAAACAATTTTAACATTCTGTGCAGTTTGAAAACAGATACTTTTGAATATTTTTCTAATTCAGTAGGTTTTCTCGGTAGCTCACTTGAGAGATGAAGAGCTCCAGTATGAACCCCGTGAAACTACAGTTCGAAAAAACAGCTTAAATTCCCATAAAAAAGTTAAAAAAGCATGACTGCATCAACAAATGCTTTTTATATCACTTTTGGCAGTAGCTTTACATGACCCTCCTCCATCCCCAGCTCCTCCTTTCATCACAGTCACAATTTGGCTTTCTAATATTCCTTGTTTTCCTGAATGAGAATGATTTTATCTTGGTTACACTAAAATGTCATTTAGAACATTAAAGATATCTTCTACATTTGATTCATTTTCTGTTTACCATAAGGTGGTTATTGCTGCTCTCCTTGCTCATTCATTACAGGCTGCATAGATGGGCAGGGAGTTTTTGCCCAGAACACTACCATACCACCAATCCAAACTGTATGCTAAATTTCAACCATTTTGATGATAACGGTCCTCCTGACAGAACTTCAGCCGTTCACTTTAGCTAATGAGGTTCAACTTCTGCGGTTCGGTTTCCACCTGAGACATCTGAGCACAAGGCTGTTTCATTTTGGCTCCCCAGGGTGAACAACACCTGGAATTTTTCTCATTTCCTGTTTTTGATGTATTAGGCTTTTTAACAAATATCTATTCATTCAGAAAGACTCATTTCCTGTTTTTATAATAGCAGGCTTAAAGCTTTTCGAATAGTGGAGAGAGTCTAAAGGATTTGATCCTATTTTCCTCTCTGTAAGCATGAAGATTGAGCTCAGGTTGATCCACTCTTTGATCAGAGAAACATGCATGCTTAAACAACTCCATTATTACAAAGGCATGAGGGTGTATTTAAGAGATACTACCTCTCTCTCCCTAGATGTTCAGTGGCTGTACTCTAAATGATTGGTCTTTATAATTTACATCTTGTTGTACCTAGTTTATCTAACTAACTGCTTAATTGATGCTCATTAAAATATAAAGAGATTTAAAATTCATTTTGAACTAATGAATGTGTGGGAGGTTTGCTATGGAGAACCACCAATCGAAGCAAAAGCTTTAAGCAAAACAGTCTGAGATTTTCATTGTTCCATCCTTTTTGTCTAAATGGTAGACTTTCCTTTGATTGTTAAGATGCTTTGTCTGAGTTTTATGAAGTATGCATTGTCATTTCACAAAATGCAGCTATGCCATCAGCAAACTGTGCCTCAAAAACACTTTCATTACCGGCTTCTCATTTAATGTAAAACCTCTTTACATGTCTCAGAAAAATAGAGGAGGAAGAAATGTTCAGCAATTGTTGAATGTCAGCTCATCTTGCCAGCTTGGGATTTAACAAAAGTATAATGGTGCTAACAGAAAACATAAGTTTTAAAGTTATGACTGAACTGTCTACACTCAAAATAATGTGTTTTAAAATCTCACAGTTGCCCCTAGTTTGGAGGTTTTACTGTCTGATGTGCACTAGAACATCTATATAAGGGATAACAAACAGTCAGACGGTCATTATCGCAAAATAAACCAAGACGGAGTAAGGGTCAAACACACTTTAGTGGTCATTAGACTACACAATGCTGTGACTGACCAATCACAAAAGACTTTTCCAGAGGGCTGTGCAATTATCCGTCTTATTTTCCAATATTTCACATATTTCTCTACTAACATACGCTAACATGTTTACTTAAAGACCAACTCATTAGTCAAAATGAAACACCATAAAACTTTTTTTTTATTTAGGCTGTGTCCAAATTCAGGGTCTGCATCCTCCTTAGGATCCTTCCTACCAGGTCTTCGGAGGAGGGGTCCTCCGAAGACCGCAAAACCTGGAAGTAGGTGTCAGTGAATTTGGACAGCCTACCCTTCTTTCAGTTCCCTCCCTTCCCCGTTGCTCGTATCCTATCGCCTAGCAACCGTGACAGCGCTAAGCAAAAAGTAAGGTTATCTGTACTGCACAAAACAAAATAACTGCTCTTTCGTCCCAAAAAGCGTTAAAAACAGCTTCAATCACTAACAAGAAATTAGCTGTGTGTAAGGGGATATTCACACAGGCAGTAAGAAAGAAGCTAGTTTACAAAAGTGATGTTTTTTAACATATAAACATACAAATGTAAAAAAAAATAAGTTTAACGCTAAAACCAAAGGCCTAACTAGACAACCGCTGTAAAAAATATTTTTTGAAACGCCAGTTTTTTTAAAACTTGCATCATTACTACCGCTCGTTTCGTCCGCCATTATTTGAAGCGCTCTGCCGAAAGGAATTATGGGATAGGTAGGACGGGAAAGGATCCACCAGACCCATCCTTCCAATTCGGGGAAAAGGAGGACGTATTTGTGGGCCGCATTTGAAGGATCCTACGAATTTGGACAGCCTTCGTCGCGGTGCTGTGACGTAACATCCTTCAAATGAGTCCTCCGAAGGATGTAGACCCTGAATTTGGACACAGCCTTAAACACAAGTGGGATTTCACATTCGGGTGAGGGAATGAAGCGCAGAAGCGTTTGTTTAAGGACGACAGAGAATGGGCAGATAATGAAGAGAGGCAGGCAGTGCTGTGAGGAGATGAACATGACAGCCCACCATCACCTCCAGGAGGTGTGAGAGACATGTCCATCAGACCCCAGGCTGCATCCTGTCACCATCTATAGCTTTAAATCCATTTCATTTTCTCATTTTTGGACAGGCAATGGCAGCTGGCCATCCACCATGCTGTATACGCTGGGGTATCAGGATAGAGATAGGAGAGGATGTAAGTTCTAACCCTGACTGCTCTGATTGTATCTACCAAAATAAGACTCAAACTTCCCCAAAGCATAACAAAAAGGGTGTAGGGATCTTACAAGGTACATATGCTTCATGTACAGTCTTAATTCTTGACAGAACACATTGACTATACAGTAATAGAACTGTTTTTCATTGTTATTTACCACTCAGATGAACGATTGTTTAAATTACTATTTGTTGAAGAAGACTATTTTTCCAGAAATGAATAAATCTGAAAATTCTTACTAACAACAGCAACAAAAGACCATTCCTAATATAGTCAGACAATTGCAGATACACAAGACAATCATCCTAAAAATGATAAATTACAAACTAGATTGAAAAATTTGTAGACAAACTTTAAATTGCTGGAAAAAGCCTTGTCTGCAAGTTGAAAATTGTTTGGATATTTTAAGGTTTTACAGACATACAGACACATTTACATTAATTGCATACAGAACCCTGCTGAAAAAAAGAATTTGTAATGGTTTTACTGGTAATAATGGGAATTGTACCAGTTTTAATGGAAACTGTAATGGTGCCTATTGGACTCTACTGGTAATTGGTAGCCTGCTATTTGGTTGCTTGTTAAAACTACTAAATCCTAATGGAATATGTGCCAAAACACTACAGAAAACATTTGTTTAATGGTTTTAATGGTTTAAGGTTCATGGTTTGTAATTTTTGTAATGATATTTGTAGTGGAAACCATTACACCATGTCCTAAATATTAAAACTGCATACTGAGTGACTGATACCATCTCTGTTATGGAATATGCTTGTTGAGATTATCACTGTCATAGTTTGAATGTTGTTGTTCCAGCCAAAATTTCAAATTGTCGCGTCACCGTCCCTGCTGAAAAAAACTCTGATTAACATGGAAAAGATACCTTTTATTGCATGTCGTGGCATCGCGTCGCGTGTAGTTAGGACACGGTGTTAGAACTTCTGTGACCATTTCTATTTATTTGTTTTGTTTTGTTTTGTTTTTTTCAGCAGGGTAGATCATACATTTTATCTCTGCTGTTTAATGTTTCAGGTCATTTAGTTTTAACATGATTTTAACATTTAGCTAGCATGATTTAACATAAATTGGCATGTTGTTACATTGTTTTAATGCATTGCAAACATAATCGCAACATTTTTAGCAAGTTGCTAGCATGTTTTAATGTTATATTACATTGCACAATGTCTTAACACATCTGTAACATGATCTTAGCATGTAGTATGTTGCTAGCGTTATTTAGCATATGCTAGCATGGTTATTATGTTGTTAGCATGTTTTTAGCATGATTAACATGTTGCTAGCATATTTTTTAGAAAGATTAGCATGTTGCTCGTACATTTGTAACATGATCAACATGTTGTTAACATGCTTTTGTTGGATGATTACCATCCTGCTAGCATGTTTTAGTATGCCTGGCACATTCCTAGAATGAAAAAGCATATAAACAGAAATTTTAATTTATTGAACTGATGAGAAAATTCAAAGGATGTAGCATGAATTAGCATGTTACGAGAATGATTTAGAATTTTCTATCATGATTTAGCATTTTACTAGCATTGTTAACATGTTTCACATGTTTTAGTATTATTAGCATGTTGCTAGCATGTTTTCTAACATGATTAACATGTTGTTAGCATGTCCAGGCATGATTTAATATTATTAGCATGTTTCTTGTGTTTTTATCATGTTTGTAACACATTTTGTTAACATGTTTTTGTTGAATGATTACCATGTCGCTAGCATGTTTTTAGCATGTGAAAATAGCATAGCATAAAATAGCTTATAAGTAGAAATAGAAATTTGAATGTATTGAACTGATGAGAAAGTTCAAAGAAAGTAAAAATGATTTAGCATTTTTCTAGCAATATTAGCATGTTGTTAACATGTTTTAACATTATCATCATGTTACTAGCATGATTTCTAACAAGATTAACATGTTAGAATGTTTCTAGCATGATTTAACATTATTAGCATGTTTCTTACATGTTTTACCATGATGAACATGTTGTTAACATATTTCCAGCATGATTAGTTCACATTTGTAACATGATTAACATGTTGATAACATGCTTTTAGCATGCATAGTATGTTCCAAGCATTAAAATAGCATAGAAATCGAAATATGAATGTTTATTTATTGAGTTGATGAGAAAGTTCATAGGATGTAGTATGTATTAGCATGTTGCTATCAAGATTTAGCATATTGCTAGTATTGCTAGCACGTTTTAACATGTTTTAGTATGATTAGCATGTTGTTAGTATTTTGCTAGCATGATTTAATATTATTATCATGTTCTTAGGTTTTTACCATAATTAACATGTTTCTAACATATTTCTAGCATGATTAATATGTTGCTAGCATTATTAGCATGTTGTTAGCGCAATCAGCATGTTGCTAATACATTTTAGCATGACCCTGGTGAAAAAACCAGCTAAAACCAGCCTGGTTTTAGCTGGTCATAGCTGGAAGGCAGGCTGGTTTTAGAGGGGTTTTGTCCACTTTTCCAAAGAAAAAAATTATCTCAGTATCTTGCGGGAGCAATAATGTTCAAATGCAACACATTAGCAGAAATGTAACTTTAAAGCCATGGAAGATATATTAAGAAATGTCTCATAATTATTCTGTTTATGGTCCATACAATAAAAATCAAGCAAAACTGTTTGGTTAAAAACATTTTTCAAAAGAAAGCATTCTTCAGAAGAAAGCAAGGCAGGTTTGGAACGACATGAGGTTGAGTAAATGATGGCAGAATTGTCATTTTTGGGTGAACTATGCCTTCAAGACACATTTCTATTTTTGAAGGATGCAATAATGTGCAACTAACCAGTAAAATTACAAAGCGAGATGCTTCAAAGTCTAAATGTTGTCATGGAAACTACTCAGGCTAATTTAAGGTTTTAGCTGCAGGGCCATCGGAGGCCACACGCAACAAGATGTTCTTCATTAACACTTCGTAAATGACAGTCAACAAATGACCCCCCTGTTTATGGGCCTTTCATTTATCTCCAGCCAGTTCATCTTATACTTGAATGGATGGAGGGTGTATCTTTGTACTTCAAGCTCTAGAGGACAACACACATCAGTACAGCTGAGCTGCTGCTTTGGGGATTTTCTTAATCAAATCATAATTAAACTCATGAGCAGTTCCAAATGTTTCAGCCTACTTGCTTTCTCCTTCAGATGTTTGTACTTATTTTTGTCTTTACACATGGTTAGTGTTCTTTCAAAGGTTACAGGCATCATTATGATCAACATATTGAATCAAAGTCTGAGCTGCTTTGTCATAGTGCAATTTTTTTTTTTTTTTTTTTTTTTTTTTTTTTTTTGTAGTGATAGGCAAGTTTCAGCAGGATTAGCCTAGATCATTAGGCTTCATCCTTTTATCTGCCATCCTTAAAATATGTGTGCATATTTTGGTTTGGCTATGTGACCGTGTATTCAATTATTTATTCATCAGCTAGGCTCTTGGTGCAAGTATGGGTGCTTGTCTTGGCGCCTCTTATTTTCTTTGCCTCAGTGCTGCAGTTGGAGGTCAGGTGACTCTGAGCTCTCATGCAGAAAATAAGTCCCCAGTGACAAGCAGTTTGCACCAAAATACTGATACACAAAGACAGAGAGAGAGATTTGATGAAGTATGAAACAGACTGTTGACTAAATGAAAACTGCAGTTAACAGATGTTGAATAAACCCAGAATTTATGTACAAGCATATATGATTAGAAATCTGATCTGAAAATTTGTGAAGTACAAAATGAAAGGACTCAAAATGTCAAGAATGAGCCACATGCAATTTAATTAATTCTAGTTTTAACACTGAAAAAACAAATAGCTAGAGCTCTTGGTTGTTATCTGGCTAATATAACATTAATGGGGTATTTTTGACCTAACAGCCTCCCTTGGGATCAATGACAACTAGATTATCTTTTAAAAACCTATTTTTTAAGACTTGCATCGACTGATATTAAGTTACTGTTGGTCAACTGTTTTGATACCCAACATTTTTTATTTATTTCAAGAAATATACTTCTGTTTGTTTCTTTAAATAGATCATTTCTTTTTATCTCTTAAACAAATTTGTTTAATTAATTATCTGTAACAAATTAAAATGCTAAATTGGCAACTCTAATAACAAAATGTATACAAAATCAGATATTTGTACGCTACCATTCAAAAGATTAGGGTTGGTAAGATTTTTAATGTTTTTGAAAGAAGTCTCTTAAACCTTACACTAATAATAAAAAACACAAAAAATTAAATTTAGAACTTAAAATAACTGTTTTCCATTTTAAATCATTTTAAAATGTCATTTATCCATGAGATTAATTTATTCAGTTTCACATTTTTCTTCAGAAATCATTCTAATATGCTGATTTTGTAAATGCATCTTTACTGAAATAAAATCATTAAAGACAGGGTAGGCGATTTGGTTCAAAAACAATTTTTGCTATGCTGGTTGAAAAGTCTTTTCACACCTCGATAATAATCACTAAGTTAAGCAGTTTAAATGTATTTATATGTATTTTTTTACAACAGTTCTTTCTGGTCCTCAAATCTGATTGTCTAAGAGGAGTGTGATATTTAAGTGATATCGGAACTCCAACCATTTCACCATTTGTATTACTCCACTTGCAGCTGTTTTTTGTCACAGAATGATATTTTTAGGCGAGAATGTACTTATTTATACTTCAAATATGCAGTTTCTTGACATCTATTTGAAAATTTGCTTCATCGTTTTGTGAGATGTGAGCGCCAGGGAAGTTCATGAACCCGTCGAGAGCAGCCTCACCTCAGCCAGCTCTGTTGGAATTTGCCACTGGCTTTGATGCCTCTAGTGGTTTACATGTCAGATATAATTCATTTTGGGTAAATTTAACCGGCAGTCTAACGGGGTCTCATTAATTTATTAATTGTTCCAGAGCAAATGGTAAAATAAAGGGCAAAATCTCATCATGTTATATTTTATGTAACTTCAATGCTGTGTATCAGAGTGCTGCCTTTTGACTGAATTTCCTACCAACATTTATGATGGCTGTTGTTGTTTATTAAAAATTATTATTTAATAAATTTTAAATAATAGTAGTATTTAGTATTGTTAAATGGTGTGTGCATTTGTGATGGTGATTTTAGTTGTTCTGCTATTAGATGAAAACAAAAGAGACTGTTTTTATGAGTGAGACTTTTATGTTGAAAAAGACTGAAACATGGTTGTTAACAAGGAAGTTATTTTTACTTCTAACAACACCTTGTAAGACACAGCTAACAAATGTATTAAGCAGTGCTGTCATCGGAAATCACCCTTAACTGATAAAAGGATAGTAAAACAAAGATAACGCTTTCCTCAGCGGACATTCAAACTGATGTTTTATTGCGAATATAAGTTTGAGCTGAAGAATGAATGCTGTATCATATGCAGGTAATCACACTCACTCAGTCCATTTTTGTCAGGATTATGTCTATGTCTTGTCCTATTCTGTTCTGTTTCCCTAGTGTTTTTCCCCTCTGTTTCTAGTTCTAATGGTTTAGTCCTTGTCTCCCCCTTCTAGTTTTGTCTGTGTTAGCTCATTCTATGCCCATATTTGTATTTCCCCCTTGTTATCTTGTTTATGACCACGCCTTGTTTTCAGTGTATTTAAGGTTCTGTGTTTGCACTCCCCGTTTGTCCGTCGATGAAGTTACTTTGTGTTTTCCATGTGCTCCCGGATTTATGTTTGTTTTTCTTAAATAAAGTGTTTTTGTTTGTATTCCGTTTTCCCCGGCTTCTGTTTGGATCTCCGCCACTTCACCTCCATTACAGATCGACGGACCTAAAACAGAAAATGACCTGGGCTGAGGACCTCCTTCTTAACCTTCAACAAGGTGAGCGTTCGCTGGAGGAATATGTGGAGGAGTGAGATGGAGTGACAAAATGATAAACGCATGCTTCCAGATGGGACTCAAAGATGATTTTTTGTTTCAAAAGATAACTCCTAATGATTGCTACCGTCCCGTAGCAGATTTTGTCAACTTTGTTCTCGATTTATGTGGTTCCAATTTCCAAGTTGAGGTGGAGGATGGTAATCCTCCTCCCACCTGGAGGCATGCAGTCACCCCATCTCACCAAAAGCCAAAACCCTCCGCATATCACTCTAGCGACCTCACTCCCTCCTTGCCTCCCACGTGTCCCCAAGTCCTCCTAAGCCCCACGATGGTCCTCAGCCCAGTACCTCAGGCTTCCTCTCCGCGTTCAAGCCCGTCAGTCGCCAAGCCAGCGTCAGCTCACAAGATGGCTGCCACACCAGAGTCTGCAAGCAAGATGGCTACCATGACAGAGTCTGTTTGCAAGATGGCTGCCACGCCAGAGACTGTTCACAAAATGGCCACCATGTTACTATCTGCCCTCGAGATGGCTGCCACACCAGAGTCTGCACGCAAGATGGCCGTCGTTCCTGAGTTCCCGGCCAAGATGGCCACCAAGCCTGAATCCCTGGCCAAGATGGCTGCCGTTCCTGAGTCCCCGGCCAAGATGGCCGCCAAGCCTGAGTCCCCGGCCAAGATGGCCGCAAAGCCCGAGTATGCACCTAAGATGGCTACCGTCAAATCAGAGTCTCCGCTGGTTCCGCCCAGCCTCCCTAAGTCTCCGCTGGTTCCGCCCAGCCCTCCAGTGACTGCGCCGCCAGAGCACCCTCCAGTGACCGCTCGCCCAGAGCTTGCTCCTTCAGGGTCTCCGCTGGAGACGCCCAGCCCTCCTGAATCTCTGATGGGGTCGGCCAGCCGTCCAGAGCCCACTCCTCAAGAGCGCTGTCCAGAGCCCGCTCCTCAAGAGCGCCGTCCAGAGCTCGCTCTTCAAGAGCGCCCTCCAGTGCCGGAGCTCTCGCCTGCATGCCCCCCAGAGCCGGAGCTCTCTCCTGCGCACCCTCCAGAGCCAGAGCTCTCACCTGCGTGCCCTCCAGAGCCGGAGCTCTCTCCTGCGCGCCCTCCAGAGCCAGAGCTCTCTCCTGCACGCCCTCCAGAGCCGGAGCTCTCTCCTGCGCGCCCTCCAGAGCCGGAGCTCTCTCCTGCACGCCCTTCCATGCTCTCCTGGGTGGACTATGCCCTAGATTTCCCCAAGAAATTGGCCATGGCCACCTGGACTGTTTACTCGGCCATGGCCACCTGGACTGTTTACTCGACCATGGTCACCTGGACTGTTTACACGGCCATGGCCACCTGGACCGTTTACACGGCCATGGCCTCCTGAACGATTGACCCGGCCATGGCTTCCTGAGCCCCCAGATCCGCCATGGCCTCCTGGACTGATTATCCCGCCATGGCCCCCTGAGCTTCCTGACCCGCCATGGCCACCTGAGCTCCCTGATCCGCCCTGGAGACCACCCATGTATCCTGTGTCCCCTGTATCCCTACCTAGCAGTCTCCAGGGCGCCCACCCTCCCTCCCCTATGGATGTTATTAGGCGCGAGACGCGCCTTTGGGGGGGGGGGGGGGGGTAATGTCAGGATTATGTCTATGTCTTGTTCTGTTCTGTTTCCCTAGTGTTTTTTCCCCTCTGTTTCTAGTTCTAATGGTTTAGTCCTTGTCTCCCCCCTTCTAGTTTTGTCTGTGTTATTTCAGTCTATGCCCATATTTGTATTTCCCCCTTGTTATCTTGTTTATGACCACGCCTTGTTTTCAGTGTATTTAAAGGTTCTGTGTTTGCACTCCCCGTTTGTCCGTCGATGAAGTTACGTATGTGCTCTCGGATTTATGTTTGTTTTTCTTAAATAAAGTGTTTTTGTTTGTATTCCGTTTTCCCCGGCTTCTGTTTGGATCTCCACCACTTCACCTCCATTACACGACCGTGACAATTTCTCTCTCTTTCATAATACTCTACATCAGGGGTTTTCAAACCTGTCCTGGAGCCTCCCCTGCCCTGCACATTTTGCTTGTCTCTCTCATCTAATACACCTGATTCAAATCATCAGCTCATTAGTAGAGACTGCAAGACCTGAATTGGGTGTGCCTAATAAGGGAGACATACAAAATGTGCAGGGCAGGGGAGGCTCCAGGACAGGTTTGAAAACCCCTGCTCTACATAATACAATAATACAGTCTGCTTTTCACTCCTCCTGTCAAACTGTTGTATAAATGCAATATCACACTAGTAGTCTATAAGTATATCAGCCATTGTGATTACATATGTGACCCTGGACCACAAAACCAGTCTTAAGTCGCTGGGGTATATTTGTAGCAATAGCCAAAAATGCATTGCATGGGTCAAAATCATTGATTTTTCTTTTATGCCAAAAATCATTCGGAAATTAAGTAAAGATCATGTTCCATGAAGATTTTTTGTAAAATTCCTACTATCAAAATGTAATTTTTGATTAGTAATATGCATTGTTAAGAACTTAATTTGGACAACTTTAAAGGTGATTTTCTCAGCATTTAGATTTTTTTGCACCCTCAGATTTCAGATTTTCAAATAGATGCATCTCGGCCAAATATTGTCCTATCCTAACAAACCATACATCAATAGAAAGCTTATTTATCGAGCTTTCATATGATGTATACATCTCAGTTTTGTGAAATTTAACCTTATGACTGGTTTTGTGGTCCAAGGTCACATATGACCGAATCATGAATAAATAAATAATCAAACTGACTCCAGACTTTTAATCAGTAGTGTATAAGTTTCTAAGTTAAAGTTCTTAACGAGTTTCAGAGTTGTAAACTAAACTGTCAATCAAAATTCCAGGTTACCCAAAGATGAAAAGTTCATATCCAAAAAAGTTACTAGTAAAACTTTTTAGGAAGCACTTTACATGCTAGAGACTCTCATTCACGGATGTTAAAGGCGTTTAATGAAACTTTTGTGTGAATTTCACTGTGACCTTTCAGTCTGATCTCCTGCTTTGAGATCTTCACAGAGAAGCTCTACGTTCCTTCCCTATAAATCCCTGCAAAGGTCAGCCATGACAAATGGAATATTCACACCAGAAGAATCATTTGTTTATTATTTTTTTATTTACCACTCCTACATCTTTATTTCCTCAGGGCCAATTCAAATACAGAATGGAGCAATCTCTGTTTGCCTGTTCTCTATTCAAGCTACATTACAGGATCCATTTCAAAGGTACTATTGTTTCCTCAAAACCTATTAAACCTTTGTGACTTGTAAGTGGTTTCCAAAGGATTATTGGTCATGATTGGCTGCTTCCTCTCATTGTTCATTTACAATTTCAAATTGGCCACCACTGATCCTGTTTGACCAAGCTGGACTTGGTTTGGAGCTGGTTTCCAACGTTACTGAGGTATCATAGAAAGGTTTTGATTTAAGTGTTAGCTGTAGATATTAATCCAGTATTTTTAGTCGGTAGTTTATATACGAGATTGGTGATAAATGGTTGAAAGGAGTTACTGTGAAGATAAAAAAAATGACCTCATCTAATGGGCCTCCAGGGTATCTATTGCAGCACTAAACATAAAGACACAATGAAGCCTACTGGCCGCCGATGTTTACCATGAGTGAGCAGTATGAGTGTGTGTAATGAGAGCAGTAATAGAAAGCTTCCTCCTGAGCAGCTCCCTGTCAAGCTTGTACAATGAAGTCATGATGGACACGCAGAGCTATAAGTATAACTTCTAGAAACCCAATCCTCCTCTATCTGCTGCTCACTCATACACTGTATGTTGCATCAGTACACTCTCCTGCACTTTTAATGCTGTCCTGACGGGCTGTCAACGGCACAGAGATCACTATCAACACACACAGGGAAGAGAGAGAAGGTGGGAAGGAGCGAGAGAAGCGTTCATTCGATAGTGCTCTGTGTAGTAGATATGAAAATAAACAATGGATCTAAGAAACTTTTTTTTTTTTAATTGATAATAATGGAAACCTTGGGCTCCCTTGAAGCCTCCACAGGATGAACTTTTGCATGTGTACAGTTTGCATTGTTGTCCAGTGGACTGTTATTATAACTTTTATTAGAGTTTCCAAAAGTACCAAATCCTTTATCTGACAGTATAAGATACTTTTAATGTAGTACATGAAAGTGTCAACAATCTTTTTTCCAACTTCAAAGCATTTCACACTAATTAAAATTCAGTAACAACAATAATGACTTGTGATTGATTACAGTGTCATTTCGATCGGTACCTTGTAGTCCAATTCATCAGCCAAAAGTTTGTGTCAACACCATACACGGTGACTTTCAGTTCAAGGGAGGAACAACTAAACACTCTGTCTGGACAGGATTAGAGGGCGATACACAGGACGTGTTCTTTCTTTTAAACAGCTACATGCCACACACCCGAATGGAACAGAACACAGGACTGCAGAGCGGTGTTCTTTCTTTTTAAAAGAACTATTTTTGACTCGCCACATCTTAAAAACTAGGTTTGACACCCTTAAAAACACCATGATGCACTGTAGGGAAAAGACTACCATCTCTATACATAGAGTAGATTAAATAATGGCCACCCCCAAAGTACTTGGTTGATTATCTGTTGAGTACTCAAGCAGACAAAATGACCAAAATATCCATCACTAGAAATGGCAGGGCTTGTCTGAGGTCAGAAATCTCATGGGAGCTACTGTAGAGGATCACAAGAAGAGACAAAAGAGAAGATATTACAGGCTGTATGGTCAGATACACACCACTAAACTCATCACACACTTACGCACACATACATAAGACTTGTTCAAACTCGTTACATCTTCTTTATAGTCATCAAATCAACAACAACAACAACCACTAAACCAAAACCCAGAGTACAGTACATCAATTTTCCATAAAGAACCTTGAACATCCATAAAACCTTTCGAATGCAGAGTCAAAAAAGTCCTTCTGATTTTTAAAATGTTGTTCAAAATGGTTTTTCTGAGAACTGCTCACTGAAAGGTTCTTTGGGAAACCAAAAATGGTTCTTCTATGGCATCACTGCAAAAACACTCCTTTGGAACCTTTATTGTTAAGAGTGTATGATAAAATCTGTTTAGCTATTCAATGGCTGTTTGAACTTATATCCAGAAAAAGGATGTCATCCAAGACTATTATAATAAGATAAATACAATGTAAGAAGAAATTCTATAAAAATAAAGTCAAAACTGATACTGTTTTCTTCCCTAACATAACTTCCCGATCGTATTGTGCATGATTCAGTGCATGTTTTTTCAAGGACAAATGCTTTTCTTCATAATTCTATCATCAAAATGTAATAACTTGACAGAAGTCCAATTTGTCTACTCCTCCCATCCAATCTCCTGTCATAAACCTCGTCCCATTCAACCTCCTGTCACTTCTCACATTCCAATCAATTCCCAGTAGATAAAATCAAATCATGCCCTATATTGATATTATGCCCTAATTTCCATTCACTTTCATTCACAAAAGTTTACATTTGGTGAAATCTGAACTTTGAATTAATTAGGGGTCAAATTATATGTTTTAAAGATTATGCAACATAGGCTCATTAGAAATACATGGCTGTATATACATTTCTGCAAATCTGGAAAAAAAAAAAAAAAAAAAAACTAATCACTGCAGTTTCCAGTTGAAATGAACTCAACTTTTATTCCTTTTCACACAAAGTACGATTTACAGGTACAGAGTTTTGATTAATAAAGCCTAATTTCCAAACAATTACTTGCAGAATATTATGTTATGACTTCAGCATTCTGTGCAATTTGAAAACTGACGCTTTTGAACATTGTCGTCACACATACAGCTTCATATGCATGAGCTTTTTGGTAGGTTTGCTTGGTAGCTCACACAATAATCCGTATAAGGAAGTTAAAATAGTTGTACCTCAAGCAGTGTAATAAAAACGCTGCAATATGTCCTTGTACCAGCGTAATAAAAACGTGTTATGGTCACGTATTGAATGTGTGTTTTAGCACTACTCTCTAGACATTTCATATTGAAACTGCAGAGAAACATGCAGTAAAGTATGTAATTATGGTGTTGCAGAAATGTATATAAGGGCACATATTTTCATGAGTCTGGGTTGTGATTATTACAGATCAAGTAGACCAATAACAGATATTTTAAACCTATATGTGACCCTGGACCACAAAACCAGTCTTAAGTCGCTGGGGTATATTTGTAGCAATAGCCAAAAATACATAGTATGGGTCAAAATTATTGATTTTTCTTTTATGCCAAAAATCATTAGGAAATTAAGTAAAGATCATGTTCCATGAAGATTTTTTGTAAAATTCCTACTGTAAACATATCAAAATGTAATTTTTGATTAGTAATATGCATTGTTAAGAACTTAATTTGGACAACTTTAAAGGTGATTTTCTCAGTATTTTGATTTTTTTGCACCCTCAGATTCCAGATTTTCAAATAGATGTATCTCAGCCAAATATTGTCCTATCCTAACAAACCATACATCAATAGAAAGCTTATTTATTGAGCTTTCATATGGTGTATACATCTCAGTTTTGTAAAATTTAACCTTATGACTGGTTTTGTGGTCCAGGGTCACATATATATGCCTGGTGTAAAAATGAAAATTAATGTCAAAATTAAATATAACAAGGGCTCTGACAAAAACTTTCTTTAAATCCTTTTAAATTATTTTATCGGCAAGTCAGTTTTGAAAATGGCCGATACCGATAACCATAAAAGTGCTTAATATCGGCACCAATGATTGGCCAAGCCGATAAGACAACTTTGCACCATATCTACCCATAAAATATGCATATTGGTACTTTAGAATAGTAACATGTACCCTTAAGGTACTACTATGAACCTTTTGGGGCAAATAAGGTGCAGTATAAACGTCAATTTAATCAGTGACAAAATAATACAATTAAATCTAGAAGTAAAATTTTCGTACATTTATGAGTGTAGAGTGTAACATACAGATTGAACAATAGATCTAAACAGCACAAACTGAACTCTGTACAAAGATTTTGTACAAAGAGTCCAAACATCAAAGCTGCAGTGTTTGCTATCTTGCAGGAACATGAAGTAAGTAGTACATTTTTTATTATTATTTGTAAATTATTAAAAACCAAACACCATTGAGCTCTAAAAGCCATTATTATTGTGAGATAATGATTAAGTGATTTGGTAAACCTAAAGCCTAGTGTGATCACTTCTTAAAGGTTCTGTGTGTGATGTGCTGATTCAGTACATCAGGTGAAAGACACTAACGTGGTCCACACAACATTTGCATTCAGAAACGTTTATTCTGCAGTTAGGCTCAGAAACCACTGGCACCTGCGCACACTCGCACACAGGCACAGCACATCCCACCAGGATCCAGAACATGTGCAGCAGAGTAGGTAGAAAATTCCTTGAAATCACTGAAAATATTGCATCAAACCAAGCAACAACACATACTGAAAAAGATCAAGGATAATCAAAGAAAAAAACACCTGCAATTATGCTCTACTAGAACAGGGAGAGGGGAAAGAATCAACGGACTGGATATTCTCCGCACGTAATGAGGCGTCAATCTGAGAACTGTGCTTCCTAGAGTGTAAATATAGAACAGCAAACAATTATGGTTCGTTTGTACCGAGGAAGTCAAAGCTAACAGGGCAAGTTCAGCTAACAAAGATGAACAGAGCAAGGAGATCAAGAGCGGGTCAAACCCATACATCACACAGATGAAACACTCTGATCTATGAAGAACAGTAACAAGTGATGGACAGTGACAAATCACCTGGACCAACACAATTCAAGCTAAACATCATGTCAAACCTTCAAACAACTACTACTGATCTTCTTAAAACTGATCTCAGAAGAGTTTGAGAGGATCCAAACCACGCCAGCAAGAGAAAGAGCCACAGGTGAAGGGATCCGTGAAAGGAAGAAATGGAAATGAAGGAAAGTGGTTAAGGAGGAAGAGAGAGAGACATACCGGTACTTCATGCCGGTGAGCTTTCCGGTGGACTCCTTGAGGGAGATGTGGTGGCGTGGGGTAAAAGAGCCAAAGCTCCGGGCGATGATGGCAACTGTGCGAAACTTCGCCCGTGCCGCATTCACCACGTTGGGGCTAGTGGCATTTGTCTTTCCGTGGTCCCCATTACGACCCTTCAGATTGTGGTCCGTGCAAGCGATTGAGACCTGCATGTTGAACGAGGAGGACGAAGAAGATGCAGTCTACAATACAGAGTGGACACACTGAGGGATCATGCAGGGGTCACAGTCCCGACCTTCCTCCCTGATCCCGTCCTGTGGATACGGTCAAAGCAGCAGCAGAGAAACTGCATCAATTATTGAGCACAAGGAAAAAGGAGACGTCTACACAGTCCAAAAGTTGCGTTGCTCCCTGTCCAAGATGCTCCCTCGTGAAAAAGCTGCGTTGAGGTCAATGAGCCACAGAACGAGAGCTGCAGAACTATCCGGAGGAGGAGAGGAGATTCCCGCAGCACTGAGAGGATCCTCGCATGGTCAGCCACAAAAAGCCCGCCTGCTGAAGGGGGGGAGAGGAGGAGGAAAGGAGGGAGGGATGTCAAGACTGGACAACATAAATCCACAGCTCTGCTGACACTTCTCTCCGCTCTTCGGAGGTCTTCCTCTTTTCTTACACTCTCTCTCTCTCACACACACACACATGCACTCACTTATTACAGCTGATAATAATTTGATCTTCTAACGAGCATCTGTCCTGCTTTTTCTTTCTCTGTTTACTCTCTTTTCTTCTTTAGATCTGTTTTTTTTTTTTTTTGGTGAGCTCAGCAGTGATGCTTCATCTGCGCTACAGCTCTAGGGGAATGAGCAGTAGGCAGCCGTCCACGTCTGTTTAAAGCGCTCTCTCCCTCCCTTTATCTGCCTCGCTCTCTTTCTTTTCCAGCGTATCGCACTCTTGCTCCACTGCTGTGGAGCGTAACGTCTGTGACACGGACCAAGCGCAATGTTTTGTGCACCTGTGCACACATGCGCTCAACACTCTTTCAGTGCTATACCTAAAACCAACAAATGTTAAATTAAAAGCTGTTAAAAGATCTTTTGAAGGATATGTGAACATATTCAAGCCCTTTAAAAGTGTAGTGTGTAAATTCAGGTTCAAATACTTGTATCACGGCTAAATATGCAAAAACAACAACAAGTAAGATAACTATCCCAACCAGCAACAGCTCAATCAGTAGCATTAGTTTAAGCCAGAGTTATCGGATTCTTCAACCAACTGCAGCTGAAAGGTTTGTTTAGGAAACCTGTTTGAAAAATAATTATACCCTACATCCAAATAAATCTACCTCTATACTATATATAGTATGCGAAAAGCAGTATGATTTACATGAGGGAAAAAAAAATATTGGCGGGAAAATGGAATGACTAATATTGAAGGTCATATGACAATATCCCCTTTCATACATACTGTCAGGACCTTATCAAAAATAATGGGTTAAAATATACATAAAAGCCAAAACAACAGTGCCTGTGTAAACAGCACATTTTTGTATTTACTGGTAAATTCGTTCAGGTAATTTGACTACAATTTACTAGTATTAAACCTTTTTTGAAAGAGGTTAATGTCAGCATGGTACATGTAATAAATTCAGATTGTATTCGTACTACAAATGCTATCTCATGAACAATTCGTACATGTTTTATGAGGTGGCTAATTCATATGAATACATACAACCTCACTCATATGATTATGTACGATTGCGAGGGGTAGGTTTGCATATGGATTTCTACAAATTTGCCATCTGGTAAAATAAGTATGCTTTTTAAAAAAATGTGTGGGTTTGTACTATCTCACTACCTCAGTAAGAATTTCAACCTGATCTCATGACGAAAACGTACCTGTGGGAACTTTTTTGCAAGACGCAAAAAATGTATGTTATTCGATGTGAGATGTCCACTGAGTGGCACTAAAAGAGTGTTAGTTTTTTTACCCAGGAACAGATGAACGCACATATGGAATGTTTTATGTCACGTTGTTTTTTGTACATGTCACAGTTCTAACTTGAAATTGAGTGGTGCTATAACTCTAATGCTCCATGAGGTTTTAAAATAACATACCATCTGCACTACACCTAAACCTACCTGATAGTATGAACAAAAGCGACTGTGATGTAAAACCGCAATCGCAAGCATGCCACTTTAGCTTGTTTTTTGATTTCTCATCTTTCAGCTCTTTCATAGTGAGTCATGTTTTTCACGGGATTCGTACCCAAGGATTCTGCACCCTAAGTCCAATACCTCACTACCTCAGTAAGAATTACAACATCATCTCATGACGAAATCGAACCTGTGGGAACTTTTTAGCAAGACGCAAAAAATGTACATTGTACATTTCGTGACTTATTTGATGTGAGATGTCCACTGAGTGGCACTAAAAGAGTGTTCGTTTTTTTTTTTATCCCGGAACAGATGAACGCACATATGGTACGTTTAATGTCACGGTGGTTTTTATACATGTCAAAGTTCTAACTTGAAATTGAGTGGTGCTATAACTGCTCCATGAGGTTTTAAAATAACATACCATCTGCACTACACCTGTGGTGTAAAACCGCAATCGCAAACATGCAACGCTTTAGCTTGTTTTTTGATTTCTCATCTTTCAGCTCTTTCATAGTGAGTCATGTTTTTCACAGGGTTCATACCCAAGGATTCCGCATCTAAGTCCAATTCCGTGCTGGCTGAGCTACCGACCAAGCTTGTTACATCTGGAAAGCCAAACATGGAACTGTAATCAATACTGTGTGCAAAAATGATTACAGGTGCTTGCTGTTTTACCACCTCTAGTGTTCATTTCCATTGAAAAAGCAGTGATATGTACTTCCCACTTCCCACAGGTATGTTTTCATCATGAGATTAGTTAGAAGAATTGGCATGATTTTTAAAAAAAAATCGGTAATTAGCCACCTCGTAAAATATGTACGAATTGACGTGAGGTCGGGTTGATACTACACACATTCATACTTGTATAGATCATACTTTTTTAACAGTTGCAAAGTTTTTAACCAAATAATAATTATAATAAATTATAATTTAGTACTGTTAATATACTGTAATGATTAAAACATATAACAATTCCTAATATAAGATATAACAATTCCTAGTACGTAAATAAAATTAGCTAGAAAGGTAATTGTACAACTGCACTAAATGTAAACACTTTACAGTCCTGTTCTGCATGTGTATACTATGTAGTCATTATAGTAATTACAGTACAGTAACTGGGTACTACCCATGATATTAATCTAAACCATGTAATTACCTTATATTATCATTAATTTCTTAGGTAAGTACACCGTAAGTACTGTAAAACCACATACTGTAAAATAAAGTGGAACCACAATGTTTCTCAATGTGACTAACCTTAAAACTCTCGATTTATGGCTTGAACATCTAATTTAATTGGTGCTGTGTAGATATCTGTGTAAAGAGGGTATAGTCAGCACATCACACACTTTCATACAATCAAACAAACAGCGTACATACAAATTTGAAACAAATGAAAGGAGACATGACAGTCTCTGTTATTAATTTTAGTACATTAGCTACTTTGAGTTGGTTGACACTATTCTGACCTCATTTAAATCCATTACAAATCAATTGACCTCTGCTTGAGAGCTGAAGTGTTAATTGAAGCTCCTGATCTGGAATCGCTCTAATATACGACTCCCCAGTGCCTGTACAATATTCTCAGCATTACCTTAAGTTCTTTGGGAGTAATATTTGGATGTTGGATATTACTGCTGAGCTTGCTAGCATCCTGACAGTATTAAAGGGTGCCTTTACCAGTCGAAGTACCACCTGCCAACAACTCCTCAACTGCAATCTGAAGCCCTCATCCACCGCTTATCACCAAAAATAGTAAATTTACTGATCGATGAGATCACACTCACACTCAGCGTAGTGTCAGTTTCACATGTTCGCTCTTAAATCTTTGCACTTTAACTGTGGGTCCCGAATCAATATTGATCAATGGAACAGTGAAAATTTTATGACTCTTACCATTCGCTCAAATTTGCTCATTAAACCAGGAATATTTACAAGATTACACCTCAAAAAGCAGTACCCAGCTGTGTCTATGGAAACCACAGTGAGTTTCCATTAAAACGTTTCCACAAAAGGCAAATTTTTCTCAATAGCAGCAGTTACATCTGTTTTATTGCTCTGTAATAGTCAGCTAAGCTTCAAACTGTCTCTCGGTTTCTCGCCCTTTTGTTCTTCCTCAGGATCAAGCGTGTTAACTGCTAAAAACTTATCGTGATTAACGTGTGAACGAGTGCCATCACAGCGCATCTAATTTCTCAGAGCCAATTTTTGCCGCCCCCACGAATCACAGAACAATTACTGCACAGGCCAACGACCTCAAGTGTGTCCCAGTTTTTTTCTGGATCGTTCTTTGGGCCACACAACACCTTTTTGAACCATTTTGGCACTCACATATGAGCGTTGGCTGGTAGCATTGAACAGCTCCAATTGTTTAGCGTGTGATATATGGTAATAGCAGAACATTAACCACTCATGCTGTGGACCCATGTATTTAAAACATACTTGCAACTCTCCTGACAGGGTGCTGCATTGCACAGACCATTTCACACCATAAATACTCAATCAGTAGCTGAGCGTCCAGGTGTATGTGAATCAGAGGACTTCTTTTGAGTGGTGTGGGGGTGGTGATTCTCTACCAACCGCTGAAAGATGTTCTACAATAGTGTTTGATTTGCATCAGTAACTGTACAACAGTGATGATAATTACTGCGCTAGCAATAAAGGTGGCCTTGAGTTACTGCCTCAGAGATACGGCAACACAGCATGACGAGATCTTTCTATCCTCTCCCTGACCCTGCAGCACTGACGTGCATGACTTCTTTGCTAATGTAACAGGAGAAAAGACATTTTTCACTAGAGAGCTTAAGTTCTGATTGGCTGAAAACGCAAGTTCAAAAATTTACTTATGGGAAAGATGTAGAAGAAATTAAAAGAAGGCAAGTTTACAGAAATGTTCCCACAGGAAAAGGCCTTTATTTGCCATGGAGCTTTTTTGGGTCTATAATGTTTATACTTAGGCAAATATACAGTGGTTCCAAGAAGTAATTTGTAACCACACAAAAAAAAAAAATGTTGTTGCAAGTGGAATATATTGGACAATCACAAAAATATTCGGACGTTGTCTTAGTTTTAAAAGATAAACAGTAACACTTTACAATAAGGTTAATTAGTTAACAAGATTAGTTGCATGGACTAAGTATGAACAATACTTCTTCAGCAGTTATTAATCTTAGTTAATGCTAATTTCAGCATTTACTAATACATTATTAAAATCACAAGCTGTGTTTGTTTAGTTAATGCACATTAGTTGAGCAACTGTGAACTAACAAACAAACAATAAATGACTATTTTTATTAACTAACATTAATTCATGTTAACAAATGACCCCTTTTTGTAAAGTGTTACCAAATAAACTTACTCAAAAATATGACAAAATATACACCTCTGTTTAAAGGTTTGGAGTCAGTATGATTTCTTGAAATATATTAATAGTTTGTTTGATTGTTTTTCCTGCAAATATGTATTAAATTAATGAAAAGTGACAGGAAAGGTTTCTACATAATTACAAAAAAATAATAATAATAACTTCAAAAACTGTAAATGCTTTTTCCATTCAAAAAATCCTGAAAAAAAAGACATTTCCTGTACTCTATTTGCACTCTTTCTTTTAGTAAAAAAATGAAATGTGCTAATCACACAGTTAAATGGTTTTCCTGTGTGTTAATAAATAAATAAATAAATACAGTTGAGGTCAAAAGTTTACATACACCAATTGCACCTTGCAAATGTTAATCTATTTTACCAAAATAAGAGGGATCATGCGAAATGCATGTTATTTTTTTATTTAGTACCTACCTGAATAAGATATTTCACATGAAATATGTTTACATTTAATCCACAAGAGAAAATAATAGTTGAATTTATAAAAACGACCCCATTCAAAAGTTTACATACGCTTGATTCTTAATACTGTGTTGTTACCTGAATGATCCACAGCTGTTTAGTTTTGTTTGTGATAGTTGTTTATGAGTCCCTTGGTTGTCCCTTGTTGAACCCTTTCCGACAATGACTGTATGATTTTGAGATCCATCTTTTCACACTAAGGACAACTGAGGGACTCATATGCAACTATTACAGAAGGTTCAGATGCTCACACAATGCATTAAGAGCTGTGGGCATGAAAACTTTTGAACTTTGAAGATCAGGGTAAATGTAACTTATTTTGTCTTCTGTAGCTTCTAGATTGTAGTACTAAATGAAAAAAAGATATGAAATTTGGGCAAAAAAATAAATAAATACACATCGTCATTCTGTTCAGAAGTTTTCACCCCCTGGCTCTTAATGCATGGTTTTCTCTTCTGGAGCATCAGTGAGTGTTTGAACCTTCTGTAATAGTTGCATATGAGTCCCTCAGCTGTCCTTAGTGTGAAAAACTGGATCTCAAAATCATACAGTCATTGTTGGAAAGGGTTTGAATACACAAAAATGTGTGAACTGAAAAAAAATTCTGAAGGACAGCGGGTAGTTTAACTGTTTAGGACAAACAAGGGACTCATGAACAACCATCTCTACAAAAAAAAAAAAAAAAAAAAATGCCTGTGGTTCATTCAAGTAACAACACAGTATTAAGAATCAAGTGTATGTAAACTTTTGAATGGGGTCATTTGTATAAATGAAACTATTATTCTATCTTGTGGACTATATGTAAACATCTTTCATATGAAATATCCTATTCAGGTCAGTGCTAAATAAAAAGTAAGATGCATTTTGTATGATCCCTTTTTGATAAAATGTAGTTAAAATAATTAACATTTTGCAGATTCTGCAAGGTGTATGTAAACTTCGGGCCTTAACTGTACAACAACATCCATACACAAGTGTGGTATAAGTGTCCAAATTACATTTTAGAGCAATGCCAATTTCTTTTCCCACTCAGCATCCTTGGCTGTAGTCCCGTTGATCTCATTTTTAAGAACGGATGAGGAATCCCAGGCAATTTCTTTCTCAAGGTTGTTACAGCCATGCAGCCAGGCCAAGACCTTGCACGAAGACACAACAGCTAACAGAATGTGAATGTGACATAAGTCTAAAACGACAGCAAGGCCAGGGATAACCTGCCCTCTTTCTTGTGCATTTAAGGAAAGTGATTGTAGAAGCCGTGTACTCATATATCACTCATGCAGTACATCAGGTTTGATGCATGAAATGAAATCTAATATTAGAGTAAATGCAGCAGTTATTTTTTTAACACTACTACTTGACCAATACAATATGATATCTTGTTTATATGTGTGACATTGTACTACATGTATGGCAATTTCATATAAGCCTAGGAGGGATACCCTTACATAACCCTGGATGCCTTCTGTATCCCTGGTGTCTGAAAAGCCTGTTTATTTCCAGACACCCATACCTCACTGCTTGACTAAACTAATGAGATTACTGAGTATATTTTGAAGCTTGAATAATTAAAAACTCCTGGTGTAATCCCAAAGGCTGAGGCACTATTGACTTTTCTGCATTCCCAAATCAACAGGGATCATTGGGTATATTGCGTACCGAATTACTAATTGCATAAAGAGCAGATAATCGCGGCTTACATTGATCATGATGATCTTATAATGTGCAGGGAAACTGCATGGAGAAAATGTAATTTTAATACAAACGAGGCTGGAAACAATTAGCTTTGCTTAACAATGTTTACAAAAACCACTTATTGTTCCCAGTCCTGTTAATATATTGTCATATGTGCATGCTGGGTGTTTCTGATTTAATAAAACATTTATGAGAAGTGAATAGTGTGATTATACATAAACACGCTCTTTACTGCCCACTAGAGGAATGGATTGTATTTGCTACAGTTTTGCCACCATCAAACTTTACAACAGTGCAAATATAAACATCAAGGCACTATGACTTGGTTTTGTTTGCCATTGTGTGTACAGTATGTGTGAGAAAGAACACATTTGGACCCTAGTGTGATGTAAAATCGCACTGAGGTGAAAAAGACCAAAGGGCAGGCAGAATCTCTCTCAGTTTATCTGTGTGGGAGGACGGATAGACGCACACTCAACAGCACTCTATGAACACCTAACCCGTTTACGCACACACAAACATAGTGCCTTAGGACATGCATGAACATTAAACTCCATGAAAAATGAAGTGGCGAGTCCATTTCTATGAAATCTTACAGCAAAGGCAAATATTCTTCTTCAGTTCAGCTCACTACAGATTAGCATTTCAGACTCACAGAGCTTAAGATGTTTAAACTCCTGGTGCCTCATTAAGCACTGAAAAAGAGCTAGTCGTTCATGAATGCGAAATGTCTAGATGTCCTCGTATGACACACAAGACTGCCTACTAACAATAGAAAAGAATAATTAGGTAGAAAATAAATAAATTATTTTTTAAATGAACTTATTAAATAAATTAAATTAAAATATTTATACTAAATATATACTTCTTTATACCTATACTATGTATAATTATTGTGTATACATACTGTGGTGGGGCCAGTAAAATATTTTTAAATTAAATTCAATTAAATTAATGTAAAATATTTATACAAAATCTATACTTCTTTATACTAATACTAATACTAATACTATTAGTTATTTTGATAACAATAACAATTATTGTGTATAATTGCTGTGGTGGGGCCAGAAATAAAATATTTTAAAATAAAATAAAATAAATAAAAAATATGTAAACTAAATATATACTAATACTGTAATTATTGTGTATAATTGCTGTGGTGGGGCCAGAGAATAAAATAAAATAAATAAATAAATAAAATAAAAAATTAATAAAAAATAAAAAAATAAAATAAAATAAAATATGTATACAATATCTTTACTTCTTTATACTAATACTAATACTATGCATAATTGTTGTGGTGGGGCCAGTGAATAAAATAAAATAAAATAAAATAAAATTATTAAATTAAATTAAATTAAATTAAATTAATTAAAAATAGTTATACTAAATCTATACCTATTTAAACTGATAATAAAACATGTTTTATTATTGTGTATAATGACTGCGGTGGGGCCAGTGAAAATATCTTTTTTAATAATTAATTAATTAATTTAATTTAATTTTAAAAATATTTATACTAAATCTATACTATGTATAATTATTGTGTATAAATAATGTCGTGGGGCCAGTGAAAATATTTTTTAATAATTAAATTAAATTAAATTAAATTAAAAATATTTTTATTAAATCTATATTTCTGTTTACTAATACTATGTATAATTATTGTGTATAAATACTGTCATGGGGCCAGTGAAAATATTTTTAAATTATATTAAATTAAATTAAATTATTTAAAATATGTATACAGTAAATTACATTAAATCAAATTAAATAAAAAATATTTATGCTAAATCTATACTTCTTTATACTAATAATAATACTATGTATAATTATTGTGTATAATTACTGTGGTGAGGCCAGTTAAAAAATTAAATTACATTACATACATTACATTCCAACATTCCAAAATTCCAAACATAAAATATATTTATAATAAATATTAAAAATGTATAATTTTTGTTGTGAGGCCAGCAGAAAAATATTTATCATTTACTCGCCTTCCACTTTTTCCAAACCAGTTTGAATTTCTTTTAGCTGGAAGAAAACATTATGAAAATTTAGAGTAACCAAACGGTTGACGGTAGCCACTAATTTTCATAGTATGGAAAAAAATACTATGGAGGTTAATGGCTACCAACATTCTTCAAAATATCTTGTTTTGTGTTCAGCTTCAGTTCAAGGTTTGGAACAACATGAGAATGAGTAAATTATCATTTTTGGGTAAATTATCCCTTAAACCAAATATTATTTATTTCTTAAACTCTTTCTCCGAGCAACACTATTCGCTTTTTCACAACACTAAAAATAAAAAAAACATATTCCCCACAGCATTATGGCAGATGCCATACATTAGAGAAATCTGTTATGCAGTTTTACTTATTTATTTCAAATCACTATGGCAACCTTGCTGAAAAGGGGTAAATGAGATTGGCTGTTAGTATGTCTAGAAAGAAATGTGTATAATAATACTGCATTAAAATGAAGACAATAGTATTGGGAAAAATACAAAGCTTGATCACAGACAACAGAAAGACCTCTAAAGACAAACACCACATCGCCTTGGGAGCTTCTTAAATTACCTGTTTTTTGACCTTGCATAACTTCATTATCTCTCCCTCGAGACCATTTCTTTTTATCTCTGTTTCTCACTCCCTTTTTTTACTATCATTGATGCTGTAAACACAATCCTTCTCTCTGCTGTCTGACAGAGGACACAGACATCTGACTTTCACTAGCAACCAATACAGTGAACCCTCAGATGCTGGCGCCCACGACAGTAGACAAAGCTTTAAAAGTCATTTCTGACCATTAAGGTGTGATTTTTCATTACAACCAGCATGGCTTTGGTGACCCTATCCCATAATTCTACATGACTGCCTCTTTGTACATCATTGTGTTTTTATGACGTCATAAATTCTAAGTGGCAGATGAAAGCATTGAATTACCTTTAGAATATCTATGCTTCAATTCAAGGTCATTCATATCAGTAAAAAAGATTAATGAGAATAATAAATTAAGAAAATGCTTTTACTGAGGTATTAT
The DNA here is from genome assembly GCF_049309525.1 of Garra rufa. Classification (NCBI taxonomy): domain Eukaryota; kingdom Metazoa; phylum Chordata; class Actinopteri; order Cypriniformes; family Cyprinidae; genus Garra; species Garra rufa. The sequence continues at coordinate 21,879,060 of NC_133371.1, read as the reverse complement.
AGACCAATTTGGAGTAGACGTCACAGTTACGTCACTTGCAGCTGTGAGCGCTTTGTGGTGGCAGAAAAATACTGGTAACAAGTGGAAGGAACCGAGTAAAATCCATGATATAAGACAAAAATGTATTGTCCGTTTCCATCAGAATCAGAATGCAAATCATTTTTATAGAATACTGTCATCGAAGACGCCATTTGAAGCTAAATGCAGACATTTAAACAGATGGATGAAACCCTTTATGATTACTCTACTTTTAAAGCATAAATTTGATTCAAACAATAGGTCCACATAATATTCACATATGCAGTTTATAGGGGACTTATTGTATTAGCCCTACAATCACAGCATGAAATACTATTTCAACCTATAACATTTAAATAACATTAACCTATTTTATCGCACAATTCGGACAGTTCTTCTTGCAATATGCAAGTTTATAACTCCTAGTTTGGACATTATAACTCGATTTAACTCAACAATAGCGAGTTTGTCAGTACTGAGGAAAAAAAGGCAGAAGTGTGGAATATCTCATTACCTTTTTTATTCTTTGCAGACTGGCTGATTATCAGTGCCTATATTGAGAATTTTTATGGCTATCAGTAACAATTTGCAAATAAAATAACTTAAAAGCATTTAAAGAAAGTTTTTTTTTGTTTTTTTTTTGTCTGACCAAGGTTATTCATAATTTTGACATTTTCACTTTTACTGTAAAATGTACTGATAACCACCATAATATAGAAAGCTACATGATGAATCATTGTTTATCATACTTGGCTCGACCACAAAAAAATAAAAAAGATGCACAGGGTTATACACAAAGACAAAACACGAATCAGAGAAACACAAATGACAATAAAACATGAAATAAATAACATAAAAAATACATTACTAGTATTTTTTTTTTTTTTTTTTTTTTAAAGCTACTTAATATCTATTTAAAGACAAAGTTGGAGTTTCATGCAGGGATTTCTGTATAGAAACATAGGGAAATACAGAGCGGGCGATTATCAGTGCCGATATTAAGCATTTTTATGGTTATCGGTATCGGACATTTTCAAAACCAATTTGCCAATAAAATAATTCAAAAGCATTTAAAGAACGTTTTTTTGTCAGAGCCCATGTTATTCTTACTTTTGACATTAATGTTCACTTTTTAAACCAGACATATACTGTACATACCGGTTCAAAATATCGGTTATTGATCTACTTGATTTGTAATAATCGGTATCAGCATCAGCCTTGAAAAACAGTCGACCCCTAATGCAATGCATACACAATTTTGTGAATGTGAACATGTGAATATGTCAGAATGTGGCTTTGCAGAAGGGTGCCTGTCCACATGTAGCATTCAGTTTTTAATGTTTGAACAGCTCAGTTACTGATTTTCTGTCATATTTTCTATAAGAGAAGCTTAAAATGTATTATTTAACAAGTTCATAACCACTTTCATAAAGAAAGAAAGAAAGAAAGAAAGAAAGAAAGAAAGGATAAGTAATGAATGTATGAGAGAGAGGTAATTAGCATATGAATAGTACATGAACCAATGCCTGATTCTCTGATATTTAAACTGAGATATTCAGTGCACATTTCTTCTAAAACAATGCGTCTGTCCGGCTTGTTTGGTAAGACTTCTCAAGGATGCTGGAACTAAACATCATGGTTTACCTTAGGCTAGATTTAGCATAGTACCACATGATTAAAAACAGACTGAATCACTTGAGGCTTCCATGAATACATCAAACAACAGAAAAATACAAATACAACTAAAATACATGCAGAATTACTTTAAGATTGGTTGTCTAAAATTGCCTACAGGCTACAGATCAGTTTGGGTTCATTGCAGACTGAAATAAGTAGCATCCCCAACTGAAATGTGTTAAATTAATGTTATATTTACAATTCAGGTATATTTTGTACATTGCCATTCATTTTTAAAAGAAATGAATTAATACTTTTAGTGAGCAAAGATTAAATAAAAGTGACACTGACAAAATTTTAAATGCTGTTCTTTTGAACATGTATTTTGTACAATAAATTCGAAGCACTGTTTTCAACACTGGCAATATGAAGAATACTGTAAACTTGTAAAATGTGTCACAGTTTATAAATATTAAACAGTACAACTGTTGTAACTGTCCAAAATTGACACCAATGATTTCTGCAACCTGCTCTCATGACAAAAACGTACCTGTGGGAACTTTTTCGTGAGATGTGAAATACATATCAATAAGTACATATCACTGCAGTTATCAACAGAAATGTCCACTGAGTGGCACTAAAAGAGTAATCACTTTTTCCCCTGGAACAGATGAACGTACATATGGTACGTTTTACGTGACGTTGGTTTTGCATGCGTCACCGCAGTTCTGACTTGAAATGTCCATTGAGTGGCACTATAACTCTAATGCTCCGTGACGTTTTAAAATAACATCCATCTGCATTACACCTAAACCTACCCGATAGTATGAACAAAAGTGAATGTGACACAAAAACGCAATCGCAAGCATGCCGCTTAAGATTGTTTTTTGATGTCTCATCTTTCAGCTCTTTCATCATGAGTCATGTTTTTTACGAGATTCGTACCCAAGGATTCTGCATCCTAAGTCCAATTCCATGCCGGCTGAGCTAGCAAGCAAACTTGTTATGTCCGCAAAACGAAACATATGGAGCTGTAATCATAACTGGGTAAAAAACGTTTACAAGTGCTCACTGTTTTAATGTGTATAGTGTTCATTTCTGTTAGAAACCGCAGTGATATGTAATTATCGGTATGTATTTTGCATCTTGCGAAAAATGTTCCCACAGGTATGTTTACGTCATGAGAGCAGGTAGCATTAAAGAAGGATCATGTGACTCTCATGTGAATCTATAAACCAGCCTTTTGAAAAAGAAAAGTAATTGCTTTCGACAAAACAAAAACAAACAGCAGCATAAATTTGGAGTTTTTTGCCTTCCTTGGATGTGAATTAGATGCCTGGCCAGAGGCGTCGACAGGTGGAACTATTGTTTTTTTCCCCCTGAAAGCTGTGATTATGGTGTGAAGTGTTTTGTTTGTGAGCTAAAAAGGTAGAATAATCATGCATAATCATGTCCAGTGGCCTTGAAGTGAGTGAGATTATGAAAAGAGATAGGAAAGTTTCTGCGCTCACTAAATGAATGCATTTCTCCACAGAAAGACAGAGCTAACAGGCAGATGCTCTGAGAGCGTGACCTCTTCACACTCCATGCCGGTGTGTTTCACTCATCATGTTTGCATTCAGAAAAACTGTCACCCTCTTCCCACACAGCCGCATCATTTCTCTCATACATACACTCGGTTGTCAAACACACACGCTTCAGCGGTGACGAGTAAGAGGGACGGACTAACGAGAGGTGTGTGATCTCACTGAGCAATCTCACGGGGGTAATTACTGCAAACGGAACACACTGCACTGTAGTATACAGAGAAAGAGGAAGAGAGAGAGAGAGAGATGGTAGGGCTTTAGAACAACACCTGGAGGTTCTGCAGTGATACCATCACAACTGTATAATAACCCAAAGGGAAAAATGATGTTTATTTATTTATTGATGTTGATATGCATTTTTAAAGGGATAGTTCACCCAAAAATGAAAATTCCATCATTAACTACTCACCCTAATGTCATTCCAAACCTGTAAAACCTTCATTTAGTTTTCTTTGAGCACAAAGCTATTCTCGTAGCTTCATAACATACAGCTGAACCACTGATGGACTATTTAAGGTTGTCTTTACTAGGTTTATTATAGGTTTATCTATGCAGGGTCAGAGAGCTCTTGGATTTCATCAGAAATATCTTAATTTGTGTTTTGAAGATTAATGAAGGTCTTACAGGTTTGGAATGACATGACCGAATTTTCATTTTTGGGTGAACAATCCCTTTAAGCTTGGCAAACTTAAAATTTTAGATTTCTGTGATGCTTTATACACTGTTGTTTGACATTATGTAATGGCAAAAACGACCTATGATAGTCTTGAACCATCAATAAGAATGTGCTGAAAACTAAATACCAACATTACCAATGTTTTGCATTTTATTCAAGCAAATGTGTGTTCATGTTACTATATAGCTGTAAAAATTCCAATCTATAGGCATTTTTGTATTTTTGTAAATAAATGTAAATAAAAATGTACATTATTACAAGAAAATACACAAATAAATATATAATTGTGAATATATTGTCATGATCAGTAAGATTTTTAAAAAGAAGTTAATACATTTATTCAGCAAGAATCAAATGCATTAAATTGAACAAAGATCAGAGTAAAGATAACTGTAATGCTACAAATATTTCTGTTATTCAAATAAACGCTATTCTTTTGAAATTTCCATTCATTAGAGAGTCTTCTATCAAGCTTTCCACAAAAAAATATTAAGCACACAAGTGAGAGTTACATTGAAATAGTCACAAAAGATTGTTCTTTTGAACTTTCTTTTCGTCAAAGAATCCTGAAAAAAGGTGTTATGGTTTCCACAAAAACATTAATATATATTAATAAATTAATTAATATTGACTGTTTTTTATCATGTGACACTGAAGACTAAAGTAATGGCTGCTGAAAATGTAGCTTTGCCAACACAAGAATAAAAAACATTTAAAACTATTTATATAATTATATAAATAGTTTATAATTATATATATTTATATAAAATATATAAAAATAAATAAATAAAACTACAATGCCTTACATGACATCTGGACAAAAAAGTTTAGTGACCACAAATTAAAAATTCATTTTCTCATTTTAATAATGAATTCCCTTGATTAAGTAAATATTGACCATGTTATATTATTTTATTTATTTATTTATTTATTTTTTAACTGAAATTATTTTTACTGAAATTATTTTTATTTATATAATGTGGCCACAAGAAACTAAAAACAAGAAACTACTAAAACAAGAAAACGTTTATGTCATTCCAAACCTGGAAAACGTCTTCGTCTTCGGAACACAAATTAAGACTGACACAGAAAAAAAGAAATTGTTAAATAAAATCATTATTTTTGTTTGCTCTGCACACAAAACGTCTTCTCGTAGCTTTATAAAATTAAGGCTAAACCACTGAATTGATCACTGCACAGAAGATATAAAGTGCAAGAGTCCACCTTCAGGTGAACTAAGAAGAGCAAGAGCTGAATTAGTGCACAGTGACCTCAACCGCTAACTATCTATGACGGTGTGCGTAACTACAGTGACATTCTAATGACCTTCAACTGTATGGAGTCTTGTGCTGATCTAAATGAGAGAAAGTCAGGAGGGGAATGAACAAAGCGTGAAGGAACATAGCAGTAATAATGATAGAGAGAGTGTGTTTGAACAGAGAGAGCACGATATTATTATATTAATGCAGACTACCTGCTCATAACTCAGGTACTTATTAAAAAATATCAATGAAAGTCTAGTCTGGAATGACTGAAGTGGCATTTATGGAATATGAATGTGTCTTTGAAAGTATGGCCATGTTGAGCCGTCACCTGAGGCAAAATTGTCATACATCAGAGACAGCAGGACAAAGTGTGCATGTGTGTCCACTATCAAGTGCACAGTTGCTGACTTTGTCTTTAAATTTGCGGCTGACGTATGAAAGGTGCTGTACATACATGTCAATCAAGACTCAGCTCTTTTCTTTTAACAAATCATACAGTGACAGAACAGACTGACAGGGCATATTCACGTCCAATACACAATCTGAAGCACGCACGTACATAGTTACATAGTAAAGAGAGAGAGAGAGAGAGAGAGAGAGAGAGAGAGAGAGAGAGAGAGAGAGAGAGAGAGAGAGAGAGAGAGAGAGAAAATAAAAACACAGGTTGGAAAAATGTAACACTTTTACTCCAGCATCTTACAGTACAGTGTATCGACTTTAACAAATAAATACAACCTAATTAAGCACATTTTTACAAATTGATAATGCGCCACAGTCTTGATTTAGGGCTAGATTAACTAAACAGGGCAAATAAGTAAAAGAGCGCAATTCCAAAACAGCGCCGATGGGCGTGGAAATTTCTGCAGGCGATTTACTGACAATGTGCAAATTACACTATACACACATGAAACATCTCATTTCCATAATAACCAGCGCAATCTACCAAGAGCAGCGTAAATTACCGCCTGTTTTAAGACTAAATAATGTTGCAAATTAGGGCTGCGATTGTTCCATCGATTAATGAATAAAAATACAAAAAAATGAACATTATAACTTAAACTAAGGCATAAATCAAGGAATTTAAAAATTTCACATTACTTTAAAAACGGTGAACAGTACAAACTAAAACTAAGGCTGTTATCAAAATAATAGCAATAAAAGCAATATTATGTTGTGCAACTTAACTTTCACGTTTGGCCTAACTAAAGCTGAAGTATGACATTCTTGGAAGGCTGTGTGGCTTTTGTAAGATGCAAAAATCTTAAAAAATGGACAGGAAGCTAACAAGTGTCCATACACAATTTCTAAACATGAACAACATAAAAAATTGAGTTGGAGTTATTTGGAGAGTAAACCCTCTTAAGTATCTCTCTACTGTTACCAAACAAATTATATCAGTATCAACAAAATTCATCTTTGCACTCCAGAGAAAACACAGAAGCTGAATCAGAAGAGGCATTTAGATGTAGGCTTATTTACAGTTTAATTCAGCTCAGAGGGACATGAATGCTTTTAACCTGCAGTTACAAATGCAAAAATAATATTGTGTTATTTTAACCATAAAACATTGAATACTGATCATTACAATTATTATGAAAATTAAAAGATAGGCCTACTTTAAATGGGAAATTAAAACCGCCAGTAGGCGGCAGCAAGCCACTGTTAAGTGAGTCACTGCGAATGAACCAATTTATTTAATGCAGCGTTTCCCAATTACTCGAGTTTATCGAGAAATCATTTCAGCTCTAGTGCAAATACCAGTAATTTTGATGAACACGAATGTTAGCAAATCACGCTGCGATTCCTTTCCCTTCCATAATTTTGCATCTGAAAGGGAAACTCCTACAAATGACGCTTTTAACACCAAAAGACGGTTTGCTCTGCCACAAGTTGTTAGTAAATTTGGCCCTTTATCACTAGTGTAAATAACACTAAATGTTTTCAGCATTGATAGTAAGAATAAATATTCCTTAAGCACCCAATCAGCCTATCAGAAGGATTTCAGAAGGATCATCTGACTTTGAAGACTCACTAGCTGCTGAAAAACTCAACTTTTCCATTAAAGGAATAAATTACAATTAAAATATAGTAAGTTAGCAAACAGTTATTTCTAGGGGTCAACCTAGAAATGCTGATATGTGTTTTTTAGGGCCGATGCCGATAATGCCCAAAATTATTCATACCCCTGGCAAATTCTGACTTAAAGTTACTTTTATTCAACCAGAAAGTTTTTTTTTTTTTTTTTTTTTTGACCGGAAATGACACAGGCTTCTCCCAAAAGATAATAAGACGATGTACAAGAGGCATCATTGTGGGGAAAAATAATTCTCAGCTTTTATTTACATTTGAACAAAAAGTGGCATGTCCAAAATTAATCATACTCTTTGCAAACTGTCACAGTCTATGGGATAATCCAAAGTTCTATTCCATTCCAAATAGTCCAAGCTGTTTTAAAGCATCCTAATTACCCACACAGCTGTTTTAATCAATCCAACAGCAGTTGAGTTTGTGGACAGTCATGACATTTTCCTGACTTGTGTGGCTGCTCACAAGTCAGGAAAGGGCTATAAGACCATATCTAAATGTTCTGCACTGTGAAAAATCTCAGAGGACGTGGTCGGAAGCCAAAAGTGACACCTGTGCTGGCCAGGAGGATAGTGAGAGAGGTAAAAAAGAATCACAAGGATCACCACCAAGGCCATCCTGATGAATCTGGGCTCTGCTGGTGGCAACATCTCAAAGCAGACAGTCCAATGGACACTGCACACCGCTGGGTTCCACAGATGCAGACCAAGGAGGACATCACTTCTCCAGATAAGGCACACAAAAGCCCACTTGGCCTTTGCAAATGCTCGTCTGGACAAAGAATAATAATTCTGGTCTTCAGTTTTACGGTCAGATAAAACAAAAATTAATTTTTGAATTTTTAAGAATTTTACAAACAAAATCCAATCATTTTCAATAGGAATTCACAAAATTTGTAGTTTAGTGTGGAGGCAAAAAAAGGTATAGGTCATAAAAATATGCCGCTTTGACTATTAGAAAGTCAATGACAATGGACATTTTTTGCCCGAAAAATTTAGCTGAGGGTTTGCTAATGTGACAGAAGCTTAACTTTAAGATTCTTAGATGATGGCAAAGGCAATCTAAATGTAAAGAGGAGATATTACCATGAACATTTACATATCAATTATACAATAAACAAAACGTATAACATCATCCAAGAACCAAAACGCTGTATAATGCATCCTTCTTAAAACTGCGTCAACAGCAATCTGATAAAATGCAGCAATGCTCAGCAACTACATCTATTAATGTAATTACTCCACAGTGTAATATAGTTAATTAGTCTACTTTTGTACGCTGTTTACGGTTGCCAAACAGCTTGGCACATAGTGACAGAGAGTGTGATCGGTGTGCGTATAATGGTGTTATAATGGCCTCTAACACAGCTCATCCAGTCAGAATCTACATTCCAAGTGTATTCCGAGGTCAAAGAAGCAGGGCAAAATGTTTGCACACACAGATAATGCCATCTGAAGCACGTAATGAGAGGACATAAGCATTTCCTGATGTATATTTACATGTTTACTGAAGTAGAACGAGAGAGCTGCATTAGGGATCCATCTGTTTGCCTCCGTTTGCCCCAACCACCTGCGTTTGGATTCACAGACCACATACCAATAATGCTATTATATCAAACACATACACACAGCACCAGATGCATGCAGATCTCGGCTGTATTGACACAGAATAACAAAGACATGTCCATGTTTGACAGACAGGAAACAAGAGAGAGAGGGAAAACGAGAGAAAGAGTAAACGAGAGGAGAGTGGGTGAAACAGATTGTGCTGTCAAAGGGGATGGAAAGGGCTCAATGTGACGTTGCCACGGCAATGCAGAGTGGGACAGAATAAAGTAGCTCTGTGTGTGTGTGTGTGTGTGTGTGTGTGTGTGTGTGTGTGTGTGTGTGTGTGTGTGTGTGTGTACCTGGTATTCATCACGTTGTGGGGACCAAATGTCCCCACAAGGATAGGAATACCAGTAGATTTTGACCTTGTGGGGACATTTCTCAGGTCCCCATGAGGAAACAGGCTTATAAATCATGCACAATTAGTTTTTTTGATGAAGTAAAAGTATGCACAATCTCCTGTGAGGGCTAGGTTTAGGTGTAGGGTAGGTGTAGGGTGATAAAAAGTACAGTTTGTACAGTATAAAAACCATTACGCCTATGGAATGTCCCCATAAAACATGTAAACCCAACATGTGTGTGTGTGTGTGTGTGTGTGTGTGTGTGTTTGGGTGTGTGTGTGTGTGTGAGTGGGCGATACATATTTCCCCTCACTCCCTGCCTGACTCACGGCAGCATAAATACTGCAGGCGCTCTCAAAGGCAATGCTCTCATCTGTCCTCTGTCCCTCTCTTGTCCCTCAGGCCTGACAGCTACAGTCACTGTCTCACACACACGTTGAAGCATTTTACGGTACAGTAGGATAAGTGCAGTACAAGACTGATGAGACAGAGAGCCAGAAATCCTCCTGTGCTTGACGGGAAATACTACCTACGTAAATAAGACTTGTGGCCTGAATTGGAATGGGCGATGGTTGTATTTGTATTTAACTACCTGATCTCATGACAGAAACGTACCTGCGAGAATTTTTTCGCAAGACGCGAAATACGTACCAATAATTACATATCACTGCAGTTTCCAGCAGAAATGAATGCTAGAGGCGGTAAAACAGCGAGCATTTGTAATTGTTTTCATACACAGTTTTGATCATATCGCTTTCTGAATGTAACAACTTTCAAGATAAAAATGGCATGCTTGCAATTGCGTTTTTATATCACATTCACTTTTGTTCATAATATTTGGTAGGTTACAACGTCACATAAAACATACCATATGTACATTCATCTGTTCCTGCGAAAAAAAAATATACATATTATTTTAGCGCCACTCAGTGGACGTTTCGCATAGAATATGTCATGTATATTTCGCGTCTTGCTAAAAAGTTCCAACAGGTATATTTTTGCCATTAGATCAAGTTGGTATTCAAAAGTGGTGCTAGTTATAACAAGAACACCTCATGCCTTGAGGATCTCATGTTGTTTCTGAAAATTAAAAACATAATTAGAAGATCCTCTCATCCGTTTTGGTCAAAAAGGGCTTTTTAACTTTATATTTTATTGGTTAAAAAAATCTGCCTGTAAATCAACAAGGCTGTGATAGTGCCAAACAGGTGAATGAACAGGCTTGATGAAGCAGGTAACTTTACAAATGCTGTTAACTTTACCAATCAGATGATTAATTCTTGTCTGATTTTGTCAGTCTTTTTTGTAGTTAGATTTGGGAGTTTACTATTTTCATTAATATAAACTAATATAAAAAGTGTACAAATAGTTGAAAACTAAATAGTGTGTATGAACTTTAGTTTAATTTTGTTTATGTGTACTCTTGCAACAGAAGTGAAATAAACTAATTAGTTTAGTTTTTGTTTAAACTTTATTCAAGCTGTCCTTGATACATTGTAATGTTGGGTTTGGCTCAAGGTTACTTGCATGTAATTTCGCATAGTTAATTGTTATTATAATAGTATGTGCATGTAACATGTAACAAGAACACCTTAAAATAAAGTGTTACCATTTTAACCAAAATAAGTTAACAGAAATGATTTCCACTGCTTTTGACGCACAGTTTTTATATTGTAAAATTTGATTTTATTGAAATTTGTGCAGTTTAACCTATATTTTAGGTGTACTTTCCTTATTCTTTTTTAAATGCATGTTTTTTTTAAGAAATTAATACTTTCATTTAACAAAGATGCATTAAATTAATCAAAAGTGACAGTGAAGACATGTATGTTATAAAAAACTACTTTTGCTATAATTGCTGTTTTTTACTTTCTGTTTATCAAAGAATCCTGAAAAAAATATTTATTACATTTTGCACAAAAAAAAAAAAAACGTCTCAGGTTACGTAGGTAACCCTAGTTCCCTGAGGACAGGGAACGAGACGCTGCGTCCTGGTTAGGACACTTTGGGAACTGCCCTCAGCGTGACCGGTTCTGAAGCTCTTATAAAACAACGACAATGAACTTGACATTGACCGGCGCCAGCCCATGGTGTCATTAACAAGGCGCCTACTAGTATAAAGGGGCGCTTGTGAATACATCAACCATCTTTTTGTCTGATGGAGACGTAAGTGGGGCCCGAAGCATGGCTACGAGACGCAGCGTCTCGTTCCCTGTCCTCAGGGAACTAGGGTTACCTACGTAACCTGAGACGTTCCCTTCCGGAGGGAACTCTACGCTGCGTCCTGGTTAGGACACTTTGGGAACGATATACCCACGCCGCCATGCTGAGGAGTAAGTGAACAACTGACTGATTGAGGAGTCAAGAAGGAACATCACTCCCCACTACCGGCAAGAATCGCTCGGGCCGACGTCACAGCTGGCTCGGCCACCCAAGCACGGAACTCCTAGGAGTGGAGGCCTGATACTTCTAAGCGAGAGTAGGCCTACCTACACTCACCGCTAGTAGTGAAGCTTACCCTTAAGCCTTCACACTAGACGGGGGTTCTGAGGAGCGGAGGCTCTAAAGAGACTCTCTAATCGAGAGAAAGCCTAGCAACACTCTGTGCTTGCGGGGAACTCTGGGAGTGGAGGTCGGAGACCTAACTACACTCAACACTGGAGGTGATCCATGAGGCTCCAGGAGCCTAAGCAATAGAACCACTTAAGTGGAGTTCTCAGGAGAGTGGAGGCTTCTGCAAGAAGACTCTCTAGATGAGAGGAAGCCTAGCGACACTCGATCCTATAAGTAGTGCTGTCTGTAGTGGAGTTGGAAAAACCCAGGGGTTTTTAGAACCAACTCTAGAATGGGAACGGAGGATAATGCGTAACCCATACCATACAGGATTTTACAAAAGAACCCAACCTTAGGGGGGAATCTTTACCACTCATGTGGATTTTAGAAAGTGCCCAAGGACTTGCGTGTGCACTTACCACTTCACGTGGGTTTTAAGGAGTGCTCAAAAGCTTCGCGTGAGTACTCACCACTTACTGTGGGTTTGAGGAGGTGCCCAGAGCATAGCGAGGGAAACACCATATAATTATCACAGGCGACAGCAAAGCCTGGAGCTTCGGAGCTCTGTAAGAGTGGAGGTCTCAAACATAAACCCTTGTATGAGGGGAGACCTGACTACACTCATGCTTGTAAGTACAGAGGCGGAGCTTCTGGAGAACGGAGGCTTCGCAGAAGACTCTCTAGGGAGAGGAAACCTTGACAACGTTCACTCCACTAGCTCTCAGGAGTGGAGGTCTCAAAATAACCCCTTCAGTGAGGGGAGACCTGGCTACACTCACGCCTAAAGTACTGAAGGCAGAGCTTCTGGAGAACGGAGGCTTCACAACAGACTCTCAGGAAGAGAGGAAACCTGACAACGTTCAATCCACTAGCTCTTAGGAGTGGAGATCTCAATAACCCTTCGTGAGGGGAGACCTGACTACACTCACGCCTGGAGGGAAAGACTGGAAGCGGAGCTTCTGGAGAACGGGGGCCTCACCAGAGGGGAAGCCCCAACACGCTCAATCCGCCAGCTCTTTACGAGTGGAGGCCTCAACGCTCTAAGTGAGGAGAGACCTGGCTACACTCACGCTTGGAGGTACTAAAAACGGAGCTTCTGGGGAACGGAGGCCTTCATAGAGACTCTCAGAATGAGAGGAACACCTGACAACGCTCAACCTCCCAGCTCTACAGAGTGGAGATCTCACACCAAATATACAGTGAGGGGAGATCTAGCTACACTCACGTCTGAAAGTACCCGGAGCGGAGCTTCAGGGGAACGGAGGCTTCACAGAGACCCTCGGATGAGGGGAAGCCTAGCAACGCTCAATCTCCTAGCTCTATGGAGTGGAGATCTCACCCAAATATTTTTAGTGAGGGGAGACCTAGCTACACTCAACGCTCAGAGAATACCGGGACTCACAGCATGGCCCAAATGCTCAGAGCAGGGCCCTGTAGAGTGGAGGCTTTGAAACGAATCTCACAGAGAGAAAAAAGCCTGACAACACTCGGTCTTGGTGAGCGGTATTCTAATAGTCCCTAGCGAGAGATGCTCGAGAGTGGAGGTCTTAACGAAAAACCCACTGAGGGGAGACCTGGCTACACTCAACGCTACAAGTACATGAACCCACATCACAGGAATCTGTAGAGTGGAGGCTTCAAGTCTGGAAAGAGAGAGCCTTAACAATACTCAGCTTTGGCAGAGGGCTCAAAGCACAGAGCACAGCAGTTAGCGAGGCCTAAGCAGGCCTACCAGCTAAATACCACGAGTATGTACTTGTAAGCGGAGCACTGAGGGGAGCGAAGGCTGCAACTGGACGGTTCTCAAGCAGGAGAACACATCTAACCATTCTAAGTCTAAACCATAGGGAAGACCAGTCGCCCGACCTACATCATGACGCCACTAGGTGAAAGGAGGTCTGATCAGCAGCAGCGAAGAGCGGAGGCTCCTACAGAAGGACTCTCGATCGAGAGGAAGCCTGCAGCACCCTGACAACGCTCACCGTGGCAGGAAAGTCTAGGAGTGGAGGTGCTAACCAACAGAGCTCATTAATAATGAGGGGAGACCTACTACACTCAACCCCCTAAATGCTATCTGGACAGAGCTGTAAGCGCCTATACAGGGTTCAAAAGGTGAAACCTGGAGGTCCAGACCAGGGCTTCTGCCAAGGAGGACCTAACACTGTAAGCTTCGGTGTAGAGCGAGGCTCACGAGAGCCTACCAGCTCCCAGAACTGCCCAAATCTGATAGAACTGTGAGAAATCAGCCTAGACAAGAACCTCCATAGAGGGGCATCACGTCAGCGCAACTCTCAGAGAGAGGAGGCCTGAAAAAATCCTCACACTTAGGGGGGGGGGTTTCTAAACTTTCCTCTCTCACTAAAGAAACTTCTTTCTTTCCCTTTTTGACAGGGCCCTGGGGAGCGGGGCCTTCAGTGCACTGACTCACAAAGAGAGGCAGCCCATGCGCTCAACCCTGGGTTGCTCCTATCTTCTTAAAAAGAGGGTGGGGAACCTACCCTAACCTCCCGGTCTTCACACTCAGACGAGCGGAGTCTAGAGGGACTCTTACCACGGGACGGGGTAGACTGCCACACCCAGTAGGTGTGTAGACATGCATATGCAGGTATAAATAGTGCCTAAGCCGAGCTCAAAAGCAGCGGAGGCTTCAAGGGATAACTCTCAGAATGAGAGGAAGCCTGACAACGCCTAACCCCTACAGGAGTTATTTACGAGTGGAGGTCTTGGTACACTAACTCACAAACGAGGGAAGACCTGGCTACACTCGACACTCAGGGACCTTAGGAGCTCAGTAGCTCAAATACTAAAGTCTCACCCAAGCGGAGCTGGTAGACAAAGAATACGTACATATACATATACACAACCACCTATATGTCAGTTCATGTACCGGGCCAACGGATTGAATTTATCAATCTATCATCAGCCCAGCCCCAGAGTCTTAAGGGGAAAAAAGGGGCGGGTGGCCGCACCACGTGAGGGAGAAGGGAGAGGATTGTTTCCCTACGATCCCATCTCCCATAACGCACATCACGTCTCCTCTGAGACCTACCCCTCCCAGGAGGAGGGTCTCGAGTGGCCACACAAACCGCCTGGCCCTGCCTCCAGCCCGCAGGCCAGGAGGGGCCAGGCTCCCCCTGCGTTCGGGTGGAGATGAGGACCGGTGAGAAATAACAGACCCCAAAGGATCTATTAGCCGCTGAGCACGCCTCCGCCTCCCTGAGTTAGTCGAACATCGTAACAACGGATGTACCGAATAATTCGGAAGGCGAGACTGGCGCATCGAGGAGAAAGCACTCATCTTTCTCCCCGATGTCTGCCAAAATTCACCTACAAGCCTGTGGTGTGAAACAGCTCAGCCATCTCCACGGGTCTTCATCCTCCAGCAGATCAGCCCGGTACGCCTGCAACACTGCCACTGCGTGCAGGCAGCACCAGCCTGACCCGCTGCCGCGTATGCCCTCAGCGTCGACGCCACCCACGCCGAGAGACAGCAAACGTATCCTCAGGTTATGGCATCTACGGCCTGCCATACTCACGCACTCACTCTGCACCAGCATAACTAACATGCTGATATAGATGAGTGCGGCTGAATATGGTTTATCCCATGCCCTCCCGATCCTAATATATAGATCAGGAGGGAATGGGATGTATATGGGGACTGGTCTGTTATGGTCAGGGTGAAATTGCTCATATAAATTGCTATGAGCAACCTCCCCCTGCACGTGCTTTCACCGCAGATCAAAGCAGACCGCAGCGCGGCTCATAACAGACAACAGCTCATCATACGCGGGGCAGGCAGGCTGTGAGAGCTCAGAAAATCACTTTTCGCCCATAACAGCCACATCCTGCTTACCTGGCTAAAACCAGTAGAGCACTTGCTGCTGTATCAAAGGATGTCAGAGATTAATACATCCTTCGCCCGCAGCTCGCCCTCGTCCGCGGCTGACGAGCGTGAGAGATTACATCTCTCAACTCGTGTGCGCGCTTCATCTGTAACCACCGCGGGCTCGTTCTCCGTGCAGCCTCGGCTGCAACGGGACCCGAGCCGCGTAGGGCAGATAAATGTCCCGATTCCCTCGGAAAAGGGGACAAACGAGAGCGGAGTTTCCTTAAAGAGAAACTCTCACGATGGACGCGCTCTGCACTCTCAAGAACAGAGCGCGCGTGCTCACACCCAAACACATAACAAACAGGCTGCGCACGTCATCTGGTGTCAGATTTCTCTGACACGGATTCTGCACACTTGCTGAACTGTATACTCTAGGAATCATCATTCTACTCGAGCTTAGAACAAGGTACGGCTGAAGAACAAAAAGATGGTTGATGTATTCACAAGCGCCCCTTTATACTAGTAGGCGCCTTGTTAATGACGTCATGGGCTGGCGCCGGTCAATGTCAAGTTCATTGTCGTTGTTTTATAAGAGCTTCAGAACCGGTCACGCTGAGGGCAGTTCCCAAAGTGTCCTAACCAGGACGCAGCGTAGAGTTCCCTCCGGAAGGGAACTATTTCACAACCTCATTCGTACGATTTTGTACAATTTGTCTAGATCCCAGTAATCGGTTGGTGTAGGTCATTCGTATGAATTCATATAAATTAGGGAACACATAAAATATGTACGACTTAGCAAAAAACATATGAATTTGTATGAATTAGCCACCTCATAAAAAATGTGACCCTGGACCACAAAACCAGTCATAAGGTTAAATTTTTACAAAACTGAGATGTATACAGCATATGACAGATCAATAAATAAGCTTTCTATTGATGTATGGTTTGTTAGGATTGGACAATATTTGGCCGAGATACAACTATTTGAATATCTAGAATCTGAGGGTGCAAAAAAATCAAAATACTGAGAAAATCACCTTTAAAGTTCTTCAAATTAAGTTCTTAACAATGCATATTACTAATTAAAAATTACATTTATATATATTTATAGTAGGAATTTTACAAAACATCTTCATGGAACATGATCTTTACTTAATTTCCTAATGATTTTTGGCATAAAAGAAAAATCAATCATTTTGACCCATACAATGTATTTTTGGCTATTGCTACAAATATATCCCAGCGACTTAAGACTGGTTTTGTGGTCCAGGGTCACATATGTGTGAATTGTGAACGAATTGTGTACGAAACCTTGGTATATTTTTCATGTTCAAAAATAGAATTTGTTCTCAGAACGGAAATTTGCTGTTCATGTATAATTAAGTTTAGACAGTTTGCAAAAATGTTAAACATTCTTGGTATGACAATGACAACCCTGTTAAAAAAAAACAGCATATGCTGGTTAGGTATGGGTTTGAAGCATGAACGCTGGTTTGAGCTGGTTTAACTGGTCCTTAGCTGGTCATGAGCTGGTTTAGGTTGGTCCTTAACTGGTCATGTGCTGGTCAGGACCAGCAAAGGACCAGCTTAAACCAGCTCAAACTAGCATCCATGCTTCAAAACCTACCAAAGCAGCAAAACGCTGGCAGGGTTCACAAGGTTTGAGAGAGTAGCCTGAGGGCGTGGGCGGAGCTGTGTTGCCAAATCCAGCTATTACAAGCATTTTGGGCTTAATTGGGTAACACTCTATTTGCATAGTCTACTTTTGACATTCTACTAACAGTAAATAACTTTGCAACTACATGTCAACTAGAAGTCATTAAAGTATTAGTAGAGTGTCTGCTTACTATTGTCTAACACTTTATTTTGATGGGTCCACATTATACAACTGACTATAAGAAACTTTGCAAGTATATGTCAACTTATTCTACTAATCCTAAACCTAGCTGAACAGTCTACTCTGAGACTCAGACATGTAGTTGCAAATTAATGAGAATTACTTGACATAAAGTTACTTATAGTTATCAAAATAAAGAGTAACCAGAGGTTGCAGTTCAGGGTTAGCGATATCTTTGTTTAATCTTATTTGCAAAAGATTTGAACTAATTTCGGATTGTTTTTAATTTATTCTTCGGTTTTTATTTGTTTTCATAGCAATATCTGGCAACACTGCATCGCTGGTACTTAAACTGACAGTAATCTAAATAATCAGGTTATTGCTGACAGGATACCATATTCGTTAAGGCAAATGCAAAAAAAAACATATGTCAGAAACAGTATTAACTCTATCAAAAATAGTAGCATTTATCACTAGTACATAGTTGTTACAGAATGAAATGAAATATGCAAACACTAGCCATGAAGAAGTCATAAAGTTTCACAAAGTCATGCTAAAAACATTCATAAGAGCACCAGAAAGTTATCATCTATATTGCAATGGTTATTATTGAAATCTTTAACTGTGTATTGTTGCATGGATAACAAACAACTGATCTTAGCGCCAAATCTACCCCTAACCTATAGATAAGTATTAACAAATTTTGATGCAATAAATATGGTATAATTTAATAATAATTTTAATAAACTAAAACAGTATTGGTGAGAATAGTTGCTTCTTTCAAAACCCACATGAAAAGTTTGAACAAAGAAAAATGCATCTGTACAACTCTTCCAATACAAATATAAATATAGTGGGTGCAATAAAAAGTAATTTCTAACAGTCTGATGAGATGAATTTGCAATCTAATAATGAAAACCCACACTAATGTACACACCTCAGAGTACACCTACTATAAGAAGTAAAGCCTGACTACTAAGAGTTATAGGGCCCCCTGTTGGTGAACAAGGGTACAATCCGTTTTGTTTACACTCTGAGCCCAAGTTTACCTACCGCAGTGTTTGCCATAACACACACCTACACAGAGCCATCACCACCCAGCCAGTAAAAAGGATACTGTTACACCCTATGCCTCCATCAATATCCATCTGCTCATTAAGACACCTTCTAATGACTCTCTATGAAGATTAATTTCCTTTCATAGATGTTGAAAAGGGGGATGAGGGGGTTAGCATTTAGTCTCTCCTGCTTTCTTCAGATTAAAGTCTTTTTTTTTTTTTTTACTTTTACAGTGAATGCTGAATGCTGATGCCAGGTCTCTGCGGTGAAGGATCTGTCAATTTGCCTGGGGTGAACCCGTTTAGACTGTCATGGGTGTGTGAACATCTCAATTACCATGAGATGGTCAGACGGTTTGCTTAATAATTCACACACATCACACACCACATTAGTCTGACTGAGGTTTGAATGTCAAAACACTGACAGGATGCTTTAATAACGTTGCAATAGTAATGAGCTACAAAGAAGATGACTGTGAAATGGCATGAACAGAGATCTTTAACTGGGAAACTTAAGCAGTGGCTGTTCCTCAGTATGGTCGTTGAATTACATAATGTCTGTGCATCTGCTCTCGGGTTAATACAGCAGAGGTTATGTAAATAAGGGACTAATTCCATGGAGCAGGAGAGAGTGAGAGAGAGGAAAGTCAGAGGCGAACAGTCAAAAAGAGAGGCGGAGAGAGAGAGACGCTGAGTGATCTGCCAGGTTTACGTGATCTGAAACTGACGGTTGCATTATTGATTGTGTTTAAAACCCGATGCCATGATCACATCACCGGCAGACATTTCTCCAACACCATTGCCTACTAAATAACATCTAGTCGGCATTGTTAGTGGACAAAGACAGTGCTATCTAATCACGTTATTAATCGTTCTTAATACAAGATCCTTCGCTCACTTCATTCAGACTAAACGGTCTGAATGTGAGAGTATATACAGTTGAAGTCAAAAGTTTACATAGGCTACACCTTGCAGAATCTGCAAAATCTTAATTATTTTACCAAAATAAGAGAATCATACAAAATGCATGTTATTTATTATTTAGTACTGACCTGAATAAGATATTATTACTATTACAGAAGATTCACTGATTCTTCTGATTCACAGAAGGAAACACAATGCATTAAATTTGAAGATCAGGGTAAATCAGGGTAAATTTTACATGTTTGTCTTCTGAGAACCATGTAAGTATCTTCTGTAGCTTCTGAAGGACAGTACTAAATGAAAAATATATATAAGAAAATAAGAAAAATATACAAATATACTGTACATAATCTTCATATTGTTCAAAAGTTTACACCCCTGGCTCTTAATGCATCATTTTTCCTTCTGGAGCATCAGTGAGCATTTAAACCTTCTGTAATAGCCCCATATGAGTCCATAGGTTGTCCTCAGTGTGAAAATATGGATCTGAAAATTATACAGTCATTGTTGGCCAGGGTTCAAATACACAAAAATCCTCTTATTTTGGTAAAATAATTAACACTTTTCATATTCTGCAAGGTGTATGTGAACTTTTGCCTTCAACTGTACTTACACTACTAAGGTCAATAAGAAGCCTCTTATGCTTACCAATACATTTATTAGATTAAAAAATACACTAAAATTAGTAACATTTAAAATAACTTCTCTATATGAATATATTTTAAAAATGTATTCCTATGATATCACATGATCCACATGAACTTTTTTGACCAATTTAATGTGACCTCTAATTGTTAAAAAAAAAATCAATACAAATTCACACATTAAATTTTATTCACTATTCACAAGCACTCAATTTGATTTTAATCTGATTTGAATTCATTTGTAATTAATCGTGAATATGCATTATAATGTCCATTTTGCCACTGTAAATTATATAGGGAACCTAACAATTTCGTTCATTACAAAAATATTAGTTTTTTTGTTTTTTTTAACAACAACACCTAAACTATGCAGTTCAATTGTTAAGTTTATTTGTTCAAATGACGAAAAAAAATCAGACTACACTGGTTGTGCTGTATGTTTACAATTCACTAAAAAGAACTAGTTCAAAGACTCATTTGTTTAAGAATTATTAGACATCACTGGTTGTGCTGTACATTATTGTGTGCAGCATGTGAGGACTACTAGATGTATTATCTTCTACCTGATCTCATGACAAAAACGTACCTATGATTTTTTTTTTTCGAAAAAGATACAAAATACATGCCAATAAGTACATATCACTGCAGTTGCCAACAGAAATGAATGTATGTACGTTCATCTGTTCCAGGAGAAAAAAAAAAAAACACTCTTTGAACACCATTTAGTGGACATTTCACGTCGAATATGTTATGAAACATAGATGGCACAACGTATTTTGCGTGCTGCAAAAAAGTTCCTACAGGTATGTTTTCGTCCTGAAATCAGGTTGATCTACTTTTGCCATTGTTGCCTTTATTAGGATAGGACAATGAAGAGCTGACAGGAAGCAAAATGGGAGAACTGCAAAAAATGATTTTCTTGCTTAGTGTGTTTGTCTTGTTTTCTAATATAAATATTTAAACATTCTTGAATTGAGATACATTTACTTGACAAGTAAAATGACTTAAGATATTATGAATTATGTTCTAAAAAAAGTTACTTTTTGCTTTAAATAAGTTTGTTTAACCTTTGAATTAAGAATATTTTATCATAGCCCATTGTCAGATATTCTTGCTTGTTTTAAGCAAAAAGTAACAAAAGTTTACTTTTTTGAGAAAACAAGACATAATATGTAATTTTACTTGTCAAGTAAATGCAACTTGTTTCAAGAATTTTTAGATATTTATATTAGAAACCAAGTCAAAAATACTAAGTAAGAAAGTAATTTTTTGCAGTGAGAAAGAGGGGAGGGCGAAATCAGGAAAGGTCCTCAAGGTGGGATTCGAACTTGGGATGCCCATAGCACAATGGCGCTGTATGTCGGCACACTGCCCACAAGGCTATCGACTTAGCATTCAGGTATAACCTACTGCTACCAACTGTATAAATTATATATTATTTTATCTTTAATGTACAAAGACAACTATAAATCTTTCTCAAGCAGTATGCAGAGAAAGTCATTAAGGTACATTCAGATCCAATGAATCCAATTCAATTTCTAAGCTCTACAGTCATTAAATATTCACTTGGTTATCTCTAAAGCTCACTTGAATTTGTTGTAGATCATTAGAGGTGACATTATGGTGCTTTGCAAAGCAATCTGAAATCATTTCCCTTAAATGATGCCTTCAAATGCTGCCAGTTAAGTAATTGGGCAGCGAGGCAGCTAGACAGCTGCCTACAGTTTCAAACACAACCTGTGGCTCCGTTTTCTTGAGCGGCCAGACATGTAAACTTTTGGCCAAACCAATGGCATGAGATTGGCTGTGACAATGGAAGATGTTGGAGGGAGGGTTTGGGAAAACTGTATGGATTATTTTTACAGTTCAGGTTGGTGCTGCCATATATTGCACACCTCACCTTTTAAGGACAAGTCATAAACTATCCCCAGTTCTGACACTTGTAGAAATTATTTAATTAATCATTAATTATGACTGCTAGTCAGTCAACACAAGTAGTGTGTTTTGAGCTGAACATTGTAGGACTGATACCATTCTGTCTATGTGACCCTGCCTCTCCCTTCAGGCCCGTATGAGACACGGGGACTCAGAGTGACGCAGTGTCACGGGTTTATCCCTTATCTAATTGCGAAGGCAATTAAGTATTTAATGGGGACACCTGGTGATCGTTCCTCAATCATTTATCAGCTTTCCAGAATGAATAAATGATCAGTGACTGGCACTTTCTTGGTGATTTCGAAACTGGCCCATTAAAGCTGTTTGTGTTCAGGCAGTAATAAACAGTCTCTAAGGATGAGTTTGTTTTCCATCAGAACATATTTGGAGAAATTTGACATTGCATCACATGCTCACCAATGGATCCTCTGCAGTGAATGGGTGCAGTCAGAATAGGGGTCCGAACAGCTGATATAGACATCACAATAAATAATACATACAATGGCAACACTTTATTTTAAGGTGTCCTTGTTGCACATGTTACATGCACTTACTATTATAATAACAATCAACTCTAAGCCAAACCCTAACCATATAGTAAGTACATGTAGTGAATTAATATTACTCAGTACTTAAATGTATAATTACATTGTAACAAGGACACAAAAATAAAGTGTAACCTTAACACATTTTTATCTTCAGACCTTTGCTTCCGGGTTCCAGATCAAATGTCCTGTATCCATAATATTGCTTTCTCCAGAGAAAAAGTCATCTCATCTAAATCAGAAAAGAAATATGCACAGATCATCTATTGTTTACATGTGAAAACAGTCCAAAACAGTTGTAAACAAACGTGACCCTGGACCACAAAACCAGTCTTAAGTAGCAAGGGTATATTTGTGGCAATAGTATGGGTCAAAATGATCTATTTTTCTTTTATGCCAAAAATTATTAGAATATTAAGTAAAGATCATGTACCATGAAGATATTTTGTAAATTTCCTACTGTAAATACAGTCAAGCCCGAAATTATTCATACCCCTGGCAAATTCTGACTTACTTTTGATTCTGAGTTACTTTTATTTAACCAGCAAGTTTTTAGTTTTGTTTTTTGACCAGAAATGACACAGGCTTCTCCCAAAAGATAATAAGATGATGTACAAGAGGCGTCATGGTGGGAAAAAAATATTACTCATCTTTTTTACATTTGAACAAAAAGTGGCATGTCCAAAATTATTCATACTCTTCTCAATAATCAATAGAAAAGACTTTTTTTTTTGCTATTACAGCAATCAAACGCTTCCTATAATTGCTGACCAGCTTTTTGCATGTCTCCACTGGTATTTTGCCCATTCATCTTAAGTGATGAGCTCCAACTCTTTCAGGTTGGAGGGTCTCCTTGCCATCACCCTGATCTTTAGCTCCCTCCACAGATTCTCAATTGGATTCAGGACTCTGGCTGGGCCACTGCAAAATGTTAATGTTTTGTCTGCTAACCATTTCTTCACCACTTTTGCTGTGTGTTTTGGGTCGTTGTCGTGCTGAAATGTCCACTGGTGCCCAAGGCCAAGTTTCTCTGCAGACTGTCTGATGTTGTTGTTGAGAATTTTGATGTATTGCTCCTTTTTCATGGTTTACTGTGATTAGGTTCCCTGGTCCACCGGCTAAAAAAAAATAAAAAATTAGGTTCCCATCACCATATTTGACAGTGGGGATGGTTTTCTTATGGCTTCTCCTTTTTTACGCCAAATGAAGGCTACATCATTGTGGCCAAACAATTCAATTTTGGGTTTCATCTTACCATAAAACAGAAGACCGGAAGTCTTCTTCTTTGTCCAGATTTGTCCAGCATTTGCAAAGGCCAAGCGTATTGTATTTTTTAATAATACTTTGCACTGTAGCCACTGGAATTTCAAAACATTTAGACATGGTCTTATAGCCCTTTCCTGAATTGTGAGCAGCCACAATGCGCAGCCGCAGGTCCTCATTGAGCTCCTTTGTCTTACCCATGACTGTCCACAAACCAACAGCAGAAACAGCTGTTCCCAATAAATCAGGTAACTAGGTTGCTTCAGAACAGCTTGGACTATTTGGAATGGTATAGAACTTTGGATTTTCCCATAGACTGTGACAGTTTGCAAAGGGTATGAATAATTTTGGACATGCCACTTTTTGTTCAAATGTAAATACAAGCTGAGATTTTTTTTTTTTTTCCCCCACAATGATGCCTCTTGCACATCATCTTATTATCTTTTGGGAGAAGCCTGTATCATTTCCGGTCAAAAAAAAAAAACAAAAAAAAACTTGTTGAATAAAAGTAATTTTAAGTCAGAATTTGCCAGGGGTATAAATAATTTGCACCCTCAGATTCCAGATTTTCAAATAGTTGTATCATCTAGTACAAATATTGTCCTATCCTAACATACATCAATGTAAAGCTTATTTATTCTCAATAAATCTCAATTTTACAAAACTGACCCTTATGACTGGTATTGTGGTCCATGGTCACATATGTTGGTGGATTTTCATGTACGAGAACAACAGAGGATAGACTTTTTCAGTGAAAGTAATACTTATTATGGATCATGGACTCCATTTTGTCCAGAAACAATGGTTTTAAGTTAAAACACCATAATTATGCATTTGCTTTATACAAATATGTAGCTTTTCACTTTACAAAATGGAATCATGTGGATTACTTGTAGATTATTGTAGTGTTTAGACTAATTCTGACGGCACCCATTCACTGCAGAGTGAGCAAGTAATGTAATGCTAAATTCATCCAAAGCTGTTCTGATGAAGAACCGAATTCATCTATATCTTGGATGGCCTGAGGGTGAATACATTTTCAGCATTTTTATTTTTGGTTAAACTATTCCTTTAAAGGAATGAGCAAGACCAGAAAGAAATTTAACCTGTGGAGAGAGAGAGTGGCGGGGTTATATAAGACGATTTCTCTTGTTTCACTACGTGTGTATGCACATGGCAAAGGTTTTATAGGGAAAGACACAGAAAGACAAAGATAATCAAACTTTGATCTCCAAACTCTAAAGATGACAGAATAGCCCACAACATACAATCATTTGAGGACCACTGGAAAACAAAACAATTGAGGGTTTGTGTATTTGGTGGGGCCTGATAAAAATAAGACTGGACAAGCCACCCTTATTTAATGATCCCACCATAAATGTCTTCTGGACTGACCTGTCAAAACCATAAGTCACACAGAAACTGCAACTGAACCACAACTACAACCCAGCACCCTGAGCAGAATCCAGGGTTGTAAATAAATGAACAAAGAAAGCGATGACAGAAAATAGATCAAATAGATTATGCCCTAAAGTTCTTTCCAGTCAATATTATGCAGTGCGTTCGCTCAGCTGACAAACAGATATTAATCACCAGCGCTACTTGTCCATAAAAGTGTATTTAACAGCACCATGCTGGCCCATAAATGTACAACATGTAGTAGATGTTATGGTTATGTACTATAAAGGTTTTTTTTCCACAGGCCTTTGTATTGCATCAGGACATAAATCACTGCACTTGGCAACCATGAGGGATTGTAAATGCTTCATTTTCTGTTAGTGTTGTGGATGTGAGATGCCTCAGAGTTGCATAACAAGCTACAAGTGCACTGTGACCTCCCTATGGAATGGTTTCCAGGCATCAACGTGCAGTTGCTACGGTGCAACAGCATGAGGTCATTGGACTTATTGGGTCTGAGACATGACAACATGTCATTCACTGATAGACCGTGATGCTCTGGTGGCCTGGGTCACATGCCTGGATCTAACCCTTGCTGTCACAATTCACAAAATGGGGTATGGCCCTTTTTTTTTTTTTATTCCTGTCTATTCATTTATTTAAAGATACATACAAATGTATACATATAATAACTTTAAATACACCTCTTTTATAATGAACATGTTTTTTATTTCTGAATTAAAATTCATTTAGATATTTTTGGGGTGGCATAATGTAAAAACGCCATGACTTGATATTTTAAAGGGATGGTTCGGAGTAGAATTGACTTCATTGCTATGCACTCCGAAGCCCATCTAAATACCCCATCCGAAGTTTTTTTTACCTTAGTCGAACATTTATGGAGATATTAGAGTTTTTCGAATTGCTTGTTACAGGAGTGAATGGTACATGTGATGTATCTCGTAAATTGCACCACTAAACGTGCAAGTAATCTTACCAAACTTGTACAGTAGTGTTAATAGGTTATGTACTCACAAAACGCTGCATCAGCACATTTGAAGTCCACCATGAGTGTTTTAAAAACACGTTTTACCCGAGAACTACTAGTCTCAAAAACTACAAGTCGACGTCACTTCCCTGGTTTGAAAAAAACACGTAAAAGTCCTCCTACTACATCTGTGTGCATGTCAACTTGTAGGAGGACTTTTACGTGCTTTTTTCAAACCAGGGAAGTGACGCTGACGTGTCGCCATTTGTAGTTTTTGAGACTAGTAGGGATTGGCTAAAACGTGTTTTTAAAACACTCATGGTGGACTTACAAATGTACTGATGCGGCGTTTTGTGAGTACATAACCTATTTACACTACTGTACAAGTTTGGTAAGATTACTTGCACGTTTAGTGGTGCAATTTATGAGATACATCACATGTACCATTCACTCCTGTAACAAGCAATTCGAAAAACTCTAATATCTCCATAAATGTTTGACTAAGGTAAAAAAAACTTCGGATGGGGTATTTACATGGGCTTCGGAGTGCATAGCAATGAAGTCAATTCTACTCCGAACCATCCCTTTAATAAAGTAACCTTATCAAAATAGTGAAATTCCTGAAAATAAAACCTGGTTAAGTAGTTTGGGCTAATATTTTATTATTATTTCTTAGAAGACATTTGTGACCCTGGACCACAAAATCAGTCGTAAGCAGAACGGGTATATTTGTCGCAATAGCCAATAATACATTGTATGGGTCAAAATGATTGATTTTTCTTTTATGCCAAAAATCATTAGGATATTAAGTAAAGATCGTGTTCCATGAAGATATTTTGTAAATTTCCTACTGTAAATATATAAAAACTTATTTTTTTATTAGTAATATGCATTGCTAAAAAATTTATTTGGCCAATTTTCTCAATATTTAGATTTTTTACACCCTCAGATTCCAGATTTTCAAACAGTTGCATCTCGGCCAAATATTTTCCTTTCCTAACAAACCATATACCAATGGAAAGCTTATTTTCAGCTTTGAGATGATGTATAAATCTCAATTTTAAACAAAATTGCCCCTTATGACTGGTTTTGTGGTCCAGGGTCACATATTCTATAAAACATGTTTTACTGCTTTTCGCTACCTTTACGACAAGGGAAACTTAGTTCAGGTTTTAAAATGTTCTGGTGCATCAAAAATAATTTAATATATTTATGAATTAGTAATTATTAGTATTTGTTAAAAAAAGATTTGTAATGATTAAGAAATGCACACTTACATATATTCAAGGTGTAAGGAAGATGTTAATTTTTACTTGATGGTTACCCCAAATGACATTTTAAATGTAAACATTTCCATGCAAACCAATATGAATACAAAGAGCACATTTTAAAGAACTTTTTATATCTAGATTTAAAAAAAAAAAATCCTTTTATCATGAACAATCTTATGTCATGTAAACTGTCTAATGGTGCAACTCCTAAAACATTAAAACATTATTATATTCATGAATCAAAAATAATACATAAATAAATAAACTGAAAATAATGATTAAGATGTATTCAAGGTTTAAATGATTAGTTCACTTTCAGAATAAAATGTCCAGATAATTTACTCACCCCCATGTCATTCAAGATGTTCATGTCTTTCTTTCTTCAGTTAAAAACAAATTGAAGTTTTTGAGGAAAACATTCCAGGATTTTTCTCCATATAATGGATTTCAATGGGAACCAACGGGTTGAAGGTCCAAATTGCAGTTTCAATGCAGCTTCAAAGGGCTCTACACGATCCCAGCCAAAGAATGAGGGTCTTATCTAACAAAACATTCGGGTTTCTTTTTCATTTTCTTCTTTTTACCACAAATGCTTGTCTTGCATTAGCTCATCCTTACACATTATGTAATTACGCACATGTGACGTAGGCGGAAGTAAGGACCAAGTGTTTACGAAGCGAACGTACAAAGAAAGTCAAACGCCCTTTACAGAAAAAGGTAAAACAATGATGTTGGACAATTTTGAAGTTGGAGGAGAAAATTTGATACTTTTACCTACCTTTTTGAACCAAAATACACAGAAAAAGCGCTAACCACACATGACCTTTCCAATGTCATCATGTAGCGTGTAATTTGAGGACGTGCATCGCAGAGCTACTGCAAGACAAGCATTTGTGGATATCTTTTTTTTTTTTCTTTTTTTTTTAGAAAGTTACCAATTGTTTCGCTGGGATTGTTAAAGGAACACTCCACTTTTTTTTGGAAATAGGCTCATTCTCCCCCGAGTTAATAAGTTGAGTTTTACCGTTTTGAAATCCATTCAGCCGTTCTCCTGTTCTGGCAATATCACTTTTAGCATAGCTTAGCATAGATCATTGAATCGACCAATAGCATTGCGTACAAAAATTACCAACGAGTTTCGATATTTGTCCTATTTAAAACTTGACTCTTCTGTAGTTATATCGTGTACTAGTACCAGCGGAAAATGTAAAGCTGAGATTTTCTAGGCTGATAAGATTAGGAACTACACTTCCATTCCGGCGTAATAGTCAAGGAAGTTTGCTGCCGTAACATGGCCGAAGCAGGCGCAGTAATATCACACAGCACATGTGCAAATGCTAACCTAGCTGGGAATATTGCATGATAGTACTCCGCCTGCTTCGGCCATATTATGGCAGCAAACTTCCTTGACTATTACGCCGGAATGGGAGTGTAGTTCCTAATCTTATCTGCCTAGAAAATTGCAGCTTTACATTTTCCGCCAGTATTAGTACACGATATAACTACAGAAGAGTCAAGTTTTAAATAGGAAAAATATCGAAACTCGTTGGTCATTTTTGAACGTGATGCTATTGGTCTAACAGGATTCAATGATCTATTCTAAGCTATGCTAAAAGTGATATCGCGAGAATCGGAAAACAGCTGAATGGATTTCAAAACGGTAAGACTCAACTTATTAACTCGGGGGGAGTTGGAGAATGAGCCTATTTCCAAAAAAAGTGGAGTGTTCCTTTAAGAGCCCTTTGAAGCTGCAATAAAACTGCAATATGGACCTTCAAGCCATTGGCTCCCATTGAAGTCCACTATATAACCAAAAACCCTGGATTGTTTTCTTCAAAAAACATTTTTTTTTTTTCGACTGAAGAGAGAAAGATATGAACATTTTGGATGACATAGGGGCAAGTAAATGATCAAGGATTTTTTATTCTGGATCCTTTAAGGAAATTATCTTTTTGCTTGATGGTTACACTACATGAAGCTTTACTTGTAAACATTTCTATGAAACCAACATGAATACAAAAATACATTTAGAAGAGATTAGCAAATTTTTAAGCTTTATTTTTAAAAGATTATTCCTTTGTTGTCACTGAGCAGTATCCATGCTTATTTGTGGGTAGAGAGAGCTTTAAAATCAAAGAGAGAGAGAGTGAGTTAGGCTAAATGACCTTCATGCAGCTCAAAAGAGTGCAATAGACAGTTTAAAGTTCACTCCAATACACTGTCACTGAACCAATATGCCTCCCAGCCCTGTTAAGATACCATATGTTATTTGAAAGTAGAGCAGCCCTTGACAGTGACTTTGGCCATATGTCCACTCCCTACCTAGAGCTTCAACTTCAGTCTTCAAGTCCAATACAAACAAGCATGATTTATCTATTTGTCCAAAACACGTGTGTGACAAAACTGTCTCATGATGTCACTGGTTTTCCAGCAGTGTGACCCATGGGGAACCAGAGGATACATTGTGACAGAGAGCCAAACCCGCAAAGTAAATCACTAATAAATGAATAGACTAATAAAAGCTAGTGCAAAGCCTTTGTTATTGGCTCTCCAGCCTTCTCTAATACCATCCAGCTCATCCAGGAACATTTTGACATTGCTGACCAGCACCACATCACAAAAAACAGTTTGTTGTGCAGATCTGTCCAATACCACATGAGGGAAATCAGACCTTTTTGATCAAACCATGCCCCACAATTCCTTGTGCAATGTCTTGACATTTCTAAAATAGACTAAAGCAATGATTGTACTTTTCTAAGCAACTAAAGGATGAATTGGTTTAGCTGCAGCAATCTTCTTTTGTAAGTCTCTCACACACTAAATTAATAAATGTAAATGACAAAATTATAAGAAATCAGAGCTTTTGACCCGGGGCAACCAATGTTCCTGATTTCCCTGTGGGAGATAATAAAAAAACGTGCAGAACGGTAATGAGCACAAATGAGAACAACGGAAACATCTTCCTCCTCTGGTATCTGGTAACGTCACTCAGAGGAGAACACAATATGCAACCACATGTGGGCGAAAAGAGGAACAGCACGTCACAGGAGTCTTAAAAGACTCCTTCCTCCCACTCTCTGGTACTTCTTTGTTTTTGATAAGTTCACTTATCAACAACTGTCAAAGACAGAAGATTCAAAAACTCAGAAGGACAAGTAACAAGTAAACACAAACACAGAATCAGAAAATCTAAAAATGGTATCACATGAAATCATACTAAATGGATTTGCTGTGCGCAAAGTCTCTTTGCACTTTACTCAGTGTGTACCTGTAGGCCATGCCAGTCCTGGCTCGGACAGAATCCTGTAATGAGATTGTGTGTACGTTGAGGAACTCCTCCAGATGTTTGAGTTCTACCTGAGAGTTGGAACGCAGGCACACGAGTGGAGGATAAAGTTTCCCTCCGGCATTCTGCTTGCCGCAGCGGCTCTGACCCCTCTCCTTTTGCCCACCCTTCTGCTTTGGAGTGGGGATATCAGGGCAAGTGGCTTTGTACAAGTACATCTCGACTGGTCACGTCCATATAAATCCAAGCAGGCCCTTAGGAAACAATCTTCGCCTCCTGTTTCTTCAGTATTTAGCCTTTTGGAAGAAACCAAACAACCTGGATGTCCTCTTTAGCCAAGTTTCCCAGAATCCTGTTGCTCTTGTCTTTGCTTGCAAATATCCTCTGATTGAATTTGTCTCTCTGTTCACTGTCTTGTCAGTCACACATCTGACTGCAGTCGATCGACTCTTAGTTTCACTCTCTAATAAACACCATGGGAATCTGGGACATTTTCCCTGCCTGTATCTCTCCCTCCATCCCTCCCCCTGCTCTCCCACCCTTTCCATCTCTGTCGCTCCACCTCTCTCTCTCTTTTTCTCTCTCCCTCCCTCACTCACTGTTTCATCCCCTATACTATTTTCTGATCCAGCTTTCATGCCTCCACAGATACAGTAGACTTCGTCTACAGTCGACCTTTGACCCTCGGCTAGTGCTGGAGCTACAACTCTGACATCATGTCTTTTCCAGAG
Source organism: Garra rufa (assembly GCF_049309525.1). Lineage (NCBI taxonomy): Eukaryota > Metazoa > Chordata > Actinopteri > Cypriniformes > Cyprinidae > Garra > Garra rufa. The sequence continues at coordinate 21,847,603 of NC_133371.1, read as the reverse complement.
GATTGTGGGAATGTGATGAAGACTTTCTTTCCCATATCTAGATATATCAGCATGCTTGAGCATCCCAGCCAGAATTCCATGGAGACGAGCCAACAAATACACAGAGAGGCAGTAATCCATACACACTCACTGACAGACCCTGACAAAGTCATACACATATCACAAATCCAGGAGAGACAGAAATGTATACAGCGAAGCACTGATGGATAGCTGCGTGCATTCAAGATTAGAGGCTGTGGAAAACTGGTCAGCTACAGAAGTGTCAGCAGAGGTGGTGTAGTTGTCAGTTATGCTTTTGTTTAAGTTTATTTTTAGGTGACAGACGGGGTCCTATAAATAACCCCCAATGAATTTTCACACCTGCAGGACTTTCCCAAGAGCACATGAGTTCATGACTGAGAACAGATACCTCACTCTTTGCAGTTTGCAACAAACTCAAATGTAATGAGCAGGATTAATCCTCAATTATCTTGAATAGGTTTGTTGTACAGTAATGACTGGCTGGGGAGCACAACACATCGAATCCATAATTGGTTATCAGCTAATTTTAGATATTTTTTATTTATTCATTTATTGCGGTTCTCAACCTGAGAAAACTTCCAAGGGGGTCTCCAGATGACTAAAAATCACTTAAATTGAGTGTAATTGTATGAAATTATTGTAAATATGTTACAACAGTAAAAATACTAAATGCTTTAAGATTAAAGATTAAACTAGTTTCTTAATTCAAGAACATACAGTATACTGTACTTGAAACTTAATTAATTGTGGTTATTATGTTTTATATATCATAATATACTTATATCATAATATACTCCCAAAACAAAATGCTTTGGCATGATTAAATAAAAAATATAGGAAATAGCCTACATGTATATGGGCTATTCTACAGAATTGGTCCAAATTGTCGTCCCACAACCAAAAAAAAAATTAAAAAATAAAATTAAAAAGCATGTAAGTATTCAAATCTTAGATGTTTACTAAGATTTTACTAAGCTTAATATAATCATCATTTAGTGGGTACTTGCAATTGGGAGGTAGCTGTCCATTTTATTCCATTGTTGTTTTTAAAAATATCATTTTTACATTTACATTTACATTTATTCATTTAGCAGACGCTTTTATCCAAAGCGACTTACAAATTGGGAATACAACAAGTGATTCATCCTAAGGAGGCAGATCAACATAGGAAGTGCTCAAAAATACCATATATTAGGCGTTGTTAGATGAGTAGAGGCTAGAAAGGGAAGATCAAGAAAGAGAGGTGAACAAAGTTTTTTTTTTTTTTTAAGTTATTGAGTCAAATAGTGTCGAAAAAGATGGGTTTTCAGCAGTCGCTTGCAAGCTGTTAAGGAGTCTGCATTCCGGAGAGGGGTGGGAAGATCATTCCACCAGGAAGGAACGTTGAACGAGAATGTTCTGGAAAGTGATTTCGTGCCTCTCTGTGGTGGTACAATGAGGCGTCTTTCACTAGAGGATCTCAGACTTCTGGAGGGAGTGTAGATTCGAAGTAGTGAATGGAGGTAGGCAGGTGATGAGCCGGTGGCTGTCCTATATGCCAGCATCAGTGTCTTGAATTTGATGCGTGCTGTAACCGGTAGCCATTGCAGGGATATAAAGAGAGCTGTGACATGGGCCTTTTTGGGCTCATTGAAGACCAGACGTGCTGCTGAATTCTGAATTCTGATTGTACATGCTGGAAGACCGGCTAAAAGAGCATTGCTGTAATCCAGCCTGGAAATGACCAGGGCCTGGACGAGGAGTTGTGCAGCATGCTCTGTTAGGAAGGGCCTAATCTTTCTGATGTTGTGCAATGCAAACCTGCAAGATCGAGCAGTTTTAGCTATGTGGTCTTTAAAAGTCAATTGGTTGTCAAAGATTACACCCAGATTTCTGGCTGAAGTCGATGGGGTAATTTTTATTTTAAAAAACATATATTTTATGTTTTCTTTGTAATTAATAAAACTTTATGTTTAACAAAAAAAAAGAAAAAACTACACCCCTACATTTATGCTCAGGCAATATTTATGTCACTCTCTCTCATAGCTACATGGTGAGTAGATAGGCCCCATCATTTTGAGGTAAATGTGTTCAAAAGTCTGATAAATCTGGGTGTAACTTTACAGAATGTCACTACAGAAAACCATTTTCTATAATGAAACCGTTTTTTGCTAGTTATTCCATAACATTTAGTTTTTATACGTGTACAACTGTTCAGAACTGTGCTAGCTAACCATGTGCGGATTAGCATTTTTGAGCTAGATTCAAAAGCATCTAAAATGTCACAGAAACAGACACTACTGAAACATTTCGCTAGTGACATCTTTGTTTTCTTGGGTGTTATTCCATAAAATTGTCACTCTAGGAACCTTGTCTTATACACAGAGGCATTGTCATGTTAGAATAAAAAAGGGTCCTGTCCAAACTTTTGCTATAAAATTATATATCAATATCATTATATACTTAAACATTAAGATTACTCATGGAAATGACTAAAGTAGTCAAACCGGTTCATTTGAAAGGGGTGTCCCAATACTTTTGTATATTCAATATACGCAATATAGTGTATATTCAAACTAATAAATCCAAGTTTGAAATCAGCATGATCAACTTTCCTTTTACAAAGAAAAATTGGATTCAAAATACAAAAATATCTCATAAAAATCACACTTTAAATATTTTTTTTTTTAATTTTTATTGATTTACCTCTGAAAACTTTTTTGCTAAATATATATTTACAAAAATCTTATTAGGTCAATATAACCCTTTTTATTGAATTTCTGTGTTTAAGTAGTGACAAATTTGGAGAGAGGACAAATATTCCAAAACTTTCTGAAAATACAATATGAGAATTAACTGCACAATTACTAGAAATGTGTACCTTGGATATTATACAATTTGCATACATGGGTCAAAGACATTTGTCTATAGAAAGCACATTAAATGTAAGTAAAGTGACTACTTTTAAGGTTTCAAATACATTTTGAGAATAAAATATCATAATTTGGTTAAAATAACGTTACATTGTCATTCAGTGTAACACAATATTTATGTAAAAATTCAAACAACATGCTTATTTTGATCTACATATTAAAATATATAAAAGAATAAGGGAGCATATTAAATTTGATTGCGTTTAAATGAGTAAAAAAAGGTCTTACTGACAAATGAGCAAAACCTAGGATAGTGGCAAATTTTACAATTTACAAACTACAATTAATTAGTATTTGGGGTGAAAGTAATTTGCCATTTAATATGTCATAAATTGATTTTTGTTGTAAATATGCCTAAAAAGATTCTTACTGTCACAAATCAGGCAGGAACAGACGAACAACGATGTAGTAAAAAAACGAACATTTAATAAATCCAATGGGAACAGGCAGACACAGGAACACGGAGTGGAAACATCAGGATAACATTAAAGACCGACAAGAATACAGGGGAAAACACACACCTTAAATAGACAGACTAATTACAAACACAGGTGCAGACGATGAGGGAAAAACCAAAAACACTCAGAACTGCGGGGGAAAAAAAGGGAGAAACCAACATGAAAGTCCAGGGGTGTGACATTACCTCCCCCTCCCGGAAGGCACGTCCTCGTGCCGACAAACAAACAAAAGGAACCAGCACAAAGTCTTAGGAGGGGGCTTAGGTGGAGGACGGACTCCCAGGAGGAGGGCACAAGATGGAGTCCAGGGTGGCAACGGAACAGTCCATGGAGGTGATGACGGAGGGAGGAGCCAAGGAGGTGACAGGAGGGGGCTGGAGCAGGAGGAGCCAGGTGGGACCCAGGCTGCAGCCAAGATGCAATTCCACGGTGGAGCCGATGGAGGGAGGAGCCATGGTGGAGGAGAGGCTGACGACTCCATGGGTCCGACCGACGGAGGCGGAGCAGGTGGTGGGAGAGCCCGATGCGGAGACGGAAAGCCGAAGATCTTGGGTGACACCGCGGATCCGGAGGGCCAAGGCGGAACCCAAGGCTCTGGCGACCAAGGCGGAGATGGAGATCCGGAGGTCCGCGGCGGAGCCGGAGCGACAGAGGGCCGAGGCTGTGCCCGCGGGAGGGAGGAGGTCCAACGAGCCGGTGGGACGGAGCGACGAGGCACAGCCGGAGGAGTATAGTCCAGAGGCAAAGGTGGGGCGACGACTGACCAGGGCGGAGCCGGAGGGACGATGGAGCCCGGTGGAGCTGGTGGACCAACGGGAGACAGCGGAGACGAGGGAGCAGAGAGCCGGGGTGGAGCCACAGGGTCGAAGGGCCGAGGCGGAGTCCAGGACTCTGGGGCTGGAGGCGATGGTGAGGGATCCTCCAGCCATGACACCGATGGAGATTGGCAGACCCGCAGCGAACCCACCGCACAGATGGTGGGCTGAGGGTGAGCAAGGGGACAGACAGCAGACAACGGAGATTCATGAAGGCTGGGCGGAACCAGCGGTGACTCTGGAAGGCTGGGCGGAACCAGCGGAGATTCAGGCTTAGGCAGAAGAGGGAGGGTGGGAGGGAAATCCAGGCAGATGGGTATTTCCGTGAAACAGTCAATTAAGTCCCCAGAGTTGTGCTCTTGCTCACCCCCAGTGGCGGTGCAGTGGACGGGGCTCTCTACAGCCCTCTCTTGCTCCACGAAGCACTCCACCATCGCGGATGTAATGGCCGGCTCACGCACCTGATCAGCAGTTTTGACCCCGTTGGCACTCCATACTGCTGTCGCTCCGGGGTCGGGCTTTCCGTCTATGTAGGGCTCATAATCCGCGGGTCGGGGTGGCTGGCCGGGCTCTGGGTCCAGAGTGGCACTGACGAGATAGTCCTGGGAACAGGCGGGAAACGAAGGTCTGTTTCTCGCCAGTGTCCACTCCACAAACGCGGCGAAGTCCGCTCGAGGGCCGTCTTCGGACGACGGCGCTCTGCATGATGCGTTTAGACTCGCGTCATAGAACGCACAGAGCGCGTCGTCCGGGTAGCTGGTGGTGTTAGCTACTAGCTGGAACATTACGGTAAATCCCTCGAGCGGCAAATCCCCCTGCTTCAGCCGGAGGAGGATGAATTCAGGTTGAAGGTGATGCATGGAAGAAACACAACGGAAACAAAAGACTGGAGAAAACGAATGGAAAACAAAACGGAGGTGAACACGCAAAAAAAAAAACTGTATCGGTTGGTCTTTCTGTCACAAATCAGGCAGGAACAGACGAACAACGATGTAGTAAAAAACGAACATTTAATAAATCCAATGGGAACAGGCAGACACAGGAACACGGAGTGGAAACATCAGGATAACATTAAAGACCGACAAGAATACAGGGGAAAACACACACCTTAAATAGACAGAATAATTACAAACACAGGTGCAGACGATGAGGGAGAAACCAAAAACACTCAGAACTGCGGGGGAAAAATGGGAGAAACCAACATGAAAGTCCAGGGGTGTGACACTTACACTGAATGACATTTTAGTGACTGTAAATTTGGGGAAAATGTGTGATATTTATTTTTTGCTCAGAAAAACAAAAACAAAAAAACTTTTTAATATTTTTGGGGAAAAAACAACAACACAGTTGCATTATTAACCCTTTTTCATCTTTGACCCATATACAAAATTTGTGGAAAAAGAAAAAAAATTCAAGATGTTTCCAAATCTGACTTTGAACCAATTCTGTCGAATGGGCCAAATATGGGTGATTTTAAATATTTTGTGGAAAAAATGGGGCTTTAAAGTCAAAAAGATTGAGAACCACTGTGTTAAATATAATTTTTAGCCAATCTCGAAATGAATATCCATTTTCATACAGTAGATTATACAGATTATCAATTAGTGTTGTGAATCCTAAATTTAGTGGTATATTTAATATGATTTAATATGATATGATCTTTTAAATTTTATATTTATAATATGATTGCAATATTGAGCAATTATTAGTTACTGGCCAATAACATTTTTTTTTTTACTTATAATTACAATAAAATAGCAATATTATTAATAATTATCATTTTTAATAGAAATAATAACTAATTTTACATGTGAGAATGATGCGACTGCAGTAACAACATTAAAACTAGTAGAAAATGATGTAGAAAATTGGATTTACAGTTTAGTCATTATACAACCATCTGACCACAGAATGCAACCACTGACCAATCAGAATGAAGTATTCCATAGAGCTTGCGATATACTATAAACAAAGTGACACCTAAGGCCATTCAGGCCCGCTTTTTCCAAGTTATCCGTCCATTCATTGTCCCCATATAAGCATCTATTTCCGCTCCATTTCTAAAGCATAGTATGATTAGCGTCTGTGCTTGAGATTCACAAATGTGGGAGCATTCTATCTAACAGACCTCATAGTTCTTTGTCATTAAAAGATAATGATCTGCAATTGCAGAGCTACATGGATTAATAATCAGGACACCCTTGGGAGGGTAATAATTTTTGGAGTGAAGGCCGCTAGTGGTGTCACATATGTCCCGCACCTCACATCTCTGGTTGTTATTGAACATGATCTGAGACTAATTATTACCGAACACTTGCAGCTTATTAGCGCTTTAATGTTTACAGCTTGAGAAGAAATGTGAGAAATATTTTACTACTAATAGATGATCAGATCTCTAACAGCAATGCAAGTTATTTTAGCATCACAAAATGCATCCACATTTTGAATAGGAACAAACAAAGGAAGATTTATTTATATATATATATATAAGGTCTTTCTGCACATCCTTTCCTTTCCAGCTTTTCATCACTCTCAACAATAAAGCACATCCATCCTTAAAGACACAGCAAGATCCTTGAGCAATGCCATCCTTGAGCTTCAAATTTAAGATTCTGTTAATGATTTTTTGTTCCTACATTGTATTTAGCATTTATGGTAAAAATGAGGACATCAGATTATTCTCAAATTATTCTCCCAAGCAAAGTTAGTAGCAAGTGGTTCCTGCCAGTTCCTGTTCTCCTGCAGTTCCTGAACACCTGGCAGGTTTCCCAAGTTAAGTGTGAATTCTAAGCTCAAGGTACAACTGCCTTTTGTTTAGCACCTTTGCATTTGAATGACACTTGTATTCTAAATAGATCAAGGACGGGAAAATCCTACTAGGCTGATTATCTATATCACATTTGCATGCTTTGTTTAAATTGCCTCCACCTCTATGTATCCCTCCCCCTTGGAAAGGTATACAGTATAAACTGTAATGTATATGCTTTAGTCAGACAATTTTTGATGACTGCAGCGACGCGCAGCTAGGATCTCAATAAAGAGAAACTTCTGCTTCAAGATATCCAAACGTCTCCTGGTCTCGAAGAAAAAGTTCACAACAGATCCTTGAGTGTGCCATCCTTAAAACCAGTTCAAACAGTTCAAAGACCTTTTATACAGACCCAGATTACAGTCCTCTCATTATCCAGCTGTACATCTGTGCTGTAATACAGAGAAAATTTGCAGCAGAAAAATCTTTGTTTTGTAAATTTAGAATACATTTTAGTGAATGGTGAATCATTGATCAATCGTACAGAGATTTAATGCACAGCTAGTGAATAACACCCACTGTTTCCAAAAATGTAGGGTACTTTAAAAAAATGTCTAGTCAAGACAAGTGCGTCATCCACTTAATAAAAAATAATAATAATAAGTTTAAAGCAACGCTGTAATATCTGTGCCATTAAACTCAGGCAGTTCCATCTTCCCTATAAAATATTAATTTTCTCACTGCAACCAGTTAAATATTATTAATTGCCTTTTATTGATTTTTCCCTGCAGGTACTAAAACGTAAGAATTAAGATCAGTAACAAAATTTCTTCTGAAAAACAGACTTTATAACTGTATGCCACAAAACAGGATTCACCATTTTACCCATTACTGGAAAATTGAATAATCTGTGTAATAATAAAATGTTTTTACGACACGTCATCAATCGCCATATTGGCGGCACTGAACGTAAACAGTGCAACTGAACCGAACAGAACTCACATATTTTGCTGATAACTGCTGCTGAAAATGGTTAATTATTGCCATGTTTTGGGCTGTACTAATCAATCTGACAGGAAAAAACAGGGAGTACTATAGACGAGTCAAAAAAAAAAAAAAAACTGTCGGGCGGTTATGGTTGGCCAAACTCAACCAGGATTTCCGGGGCAAGAATCTTGACAACATTTTTGTTTGTTCTTATCATTTCTGACCAGGTAGGTGAAATCTTAGGCTAATATCTTAATTAATACCGCTTGTACATATTTTTACCACCTATTACCACCTATCACCTATAGAAATGGTGTATCTATGGAGGGTTTGCATTTACAGATACTCAGATGTAAACAACAGCATTGATTGCATTAATGTACTACTGAATATGTTGTTCTGCTAATGTATGCTGTCTAAACCACAGAAAAAAAAATGTGTGGAAGCTGCTAAATTATATAGAGGAGAACTTATTAAGCAGGAAAGGGCACAATATTTTGACAAACTAAAGTTACACTGCAAAAAAATATTTTCGTACTTAGATTTTTGTCTTGTTTCCAGCCAAAATATCTAAAAATTCTTAAATCAAGAAGGATTTTCTAGTAAGTAAGTCAAGTAAAAAATATATTCTTGTTTTCAGAAAAAAACAAGTCAGGATTAAGTGTTTTTGCTTGAAACAAGCAAAATAATCTGCCAATGGGGTAAGAAAAATAGTCTTGTAATTTCTGTTTGAAATAAGATTTTTTTGCTCACCCCATTGGCAAATCATTTTTTATTGTTCTAAGCAAAGACGTGTTTTTCTGAAAACAAGAAAATATTTTTTACTTGTCTAGAAAATCCTTCTTGATTAAGAATTTTTTTTATATTTTGGATGGAAACAAGACAGAAAATCTAAGTACGAAAATATTTTTTTGCAGTGTAACTTTAGTTTGTCAAAATATTGTGCCCTTTCCTGCTTAATAAGTTCTCCTCTATATAATTTAGCAGCTTCCACACATTTTTTTTTTCTGTGGTTTAGACAGCATACATTAGCAACATATTCAGTAGTACATTAATGCAATCAATGCTGTTGTTTACATCTGAGTATCTGTAAATGCAAACCCTCCATAGATACACAATTTCTATTGCAAATAAAAATGCAAATAATAAAAAAAAGAAATCTGTGCTTTTTCTTTATTCTACAGTATTTTAAAATGCTTATTTTCATTGTGTGCCTACTGAAATAAATATGAAGCTGTAGTAAACAGTGTTGGGATGGTTACTTTAGAAATGTAATAGGTTACAGATTACAAGTTACCCTTTGTTATTTGAAATGTAAATTACTTTATTAAAAGTTACTCAATTACTTTGTTAAAGTAATGTAACTGATTACATTATTTTTTGATCACTTTTCTAAATTTCTTATTATTCAGGCAGGGTTAACCACCACTAATTATTGTCAAACTTTCAAAATCCTTCATCACTTCAATTAAGATGATAAAGAATTAATTTTAACTTTACAACCTTAATTTCTCATTCTGAGATTAAATACTGTTTTAAAATCATAAAATATAGTTTAATAGCTATGATACTGTTTCTGAAATCAAATCTTTGCCAAGCTATTAAAGGAAACATCTTCAAAAATAAAGCATAAACATAAAGCCAAAATAGTAAACTAAAGTAGTAAACTATCATGAACCATGGTAAAACTTAATATACCATGCTTCTCTCTGTCTGTCTTGTGTCTTTCTGTCTCACAACCTATTTCATCAGATATATTTTCAGCTTTAAGAGAAACAGAATAATAGACGGCCAGCCTTCTTGCATCCTACAGCTGTGGGGCTCCAGCTCTAAACCCTTCCATTAACCTTTTATGCATGCTTCATTTTCTTAAAGACATAAAAAGCAAAATCAGCTCAAGGACAGGCTTCTGAAGCTAGAAGAGGTAGAAGAGAGACATACACAATGTATGACAGGATGAAAGGATTTAGGATGGAACACTCATAATGGCAAACGTCCCAAAAGAGAATTAGAACCTCAAAACAAAATTCCCCCAAACACTTCCAACAATTCCAGTTTTGGCATTCATGCAGGAGACAACTAACAAACCAGCCAGTGTTGTACAATGAATTAAATTCCTTGGGAGAAATAAAAATAGAAACAAATAAGACTGCTGACGTACAGTAGAGCTATAAATTAATGAAATAAATGAAGCTCAGATAATTTGATGAAAGAATTTGATGAGAAATGTTTGCTGAAGCGATTGATTGACAACTTTGAAACAGTTGAAGTCAAAAGTTTACCTCACATCCACAGCTGTGTTTTTTTCTTTTTTTTTCTTTTTAGTGATAGTTGTTCTTGAGTCCCTTGTTTGCACTGAATAACAGTTAAACTGCCTGCTGTTCTTCAGAAAAATCATTCAGGTCCCACAAATTATTTGGCTTTTCAGCATTTTTGTGTATTTAAACCCTTTCCAACAATGACTGTATGATTTTGAGGTCCATCTTTTCACACTGATGACAACCGAGGGACTCATATGCAGCTATTACAGGAGGTTCAAATGCTCACTGATGCTTCAGAAGGAAACCTGATGTATGAAGAGGTGGGGGTGTAAACTTTTGAACAGAATGAAGATGTGTACATTTTTCTTTTTTTTTTTCTTCTTTTATTATCTTCAGAAGCTACAGAAGGTATGTGTTTTTCCAAAAGATAAGTTAAATTTACCCTGATCTTCCAATTCAAAATGTTTTCACACACTGACTATTAATGCACCATGTTTCCTTCTAAAGCATCAGTGAGCATTTGAACCTTCTGTAATGGTTGCATATGACTCCCTCAGTTGTCCTCAGTGTGAAAAGATGGATCTTAAAATCATATAGTAATTGTTGGAAAGGGTTCAAAGACAAAAAATCCTGAAAAATCAAAGAATTTGTGAGACCTGAAATTTTTTTCTTAAAAACAGCAGCCAGTTTAACTGTTCAGGACAAACAAGGGACTCATTAACAACTATCACAAAACAAAACAAAACAAAAAAACAGCTGTGATCATTCAGGTAACAACACATTATTAAGAATCAAGCGTATGTAAACTTTTGAACAGGGTCATTTTTATAAATTCAACTATTATTTTCTCTTTTGGACTATATGAAAACATCTTTTATGTGAAGTAACGTATTTAGGTCAGTACTAAATAAAAAGTAGCATGTATTTTGTATGATCATCTTATTTTGGTAAAATGGTTAACATTTTGAAGATTCTGCAAGGTGTATGTAAACTTTTGACTTCAACTGTATTCTCTAGAGAAGGCTTATGCAAAATCTCAATGTGCTCTCACTGCTGTCTATGAGATACAGAGTATTCATCTCCTTTGGGAAATATGTGATGTCAGTATGCACACAGGTGAGAATGCCAGTTATTCATGGAGTTTGAGGGTCAAAGGCCTGAAAAGGCAAGGATTGCAGTGTCAACATGCTCGAGTTTTAACCTAATCATCAAAAAAAAAAAAAAAAAAAAAAATGTGTTTAAAGAGTGTATGCATTAAGGGTAGATAATGTGTTTGTATTTACTTTCCCAAATAAGATGAAATGCTAATTCATATACACATTAGATAGCTAAGAATAACTTACTGTAGATCAAAGGTCCTTAACCTTCTTCAGGTCAATGACCTCTTGTTAAAACAGAGATAGAACATAGATGCCCTGTTACTATAAAAAAAAGTGTTTTTGTTTGTTTGCCCTTTTTTAAAATGTGTATGCTTATCAAGGCTGCATAAATGTATCTATATATATATATATATATATATATATATATATATATATATATAGTCCATATACTTTGCTGATTATAATGATTATATTGGAACAGTCCTTAATTAATTACTACATAATATAATAATATATAATAACCATAACGTTTAGAGTCACCTTATTAATACATTTTAAAAAAAGTTAAACAAAAATTTAATTTTTAAATAAAAAAATCTAATTTAGTAGGGTTATTGGAGCATTTAAGCAAACTTTTCATAACTTTCCTTTGGCCTGAAAATTAAATTAATATTGTATTTCTGTCTGATGCACATTTTCATTTTATTCACAATATTAGATCACGATCAAACAATAATTGCAGTTCCACTGCAGCCTCCCGCTCAAGACCCCTGACCTATTTGTTTTTAATTAACAAATGTCAATCAGCAACTGCTCGCCGCAAGATTTCGTCAACATTCCCTCATTATTAAAACTATAAATGTACTAAAACACACATTCTGTGCATCAACACACAACAGCAATAAAAACCTTCTGTGTTCATGTTTCTACAATTAAATTCATATTAACAAACACATGGAAAGCGATAAAGATCTCATACCTGAAACTATTTTTGCCTTAAACAAACACAAATGCACTGTGGGAAGGTTTTCTCAGACATCAAATCCACCCGCGAGCAGACAGCTCACATAACTCTGCCTTTAGGACTCACCGGTAAGGCATGCCAGTCTCATAAGCAACACTATCTTCTCTGGCCCGGCCACACAGCTTCAAGTACCAGTTGGTCTCCATCTCCCTGATAAGAAACGCTTTCCTTGCCCGCAGCAGCGCCCCCTGCCGGTGCTGAGCATGGCTATCACGAGTGCTCTCTTGAGAGTTGCGGTGGCCACGATGCCCTGCCAGAGAAGCAGCTGACTGTCTGCGGTGCCTGGAGGGATCCTCTGGGCCCCCTCGACCCACCGAACTACTGCGAGCTGCAATCATGGCCGGCAGGGCCCCCTCCCCCCTTTGGAGCCCGGGGGAGTCTGAGACCCTTCAATTAAAAGATGAGTAGCTTTCTGACTGAGACTCACTCACGGTCAGCATTTCATCTCTCTTTTCATTTTTCTGAGTCTTCTTTTCCTTCTCTTTCTATGTGCGTGTGATCTTCTTCCCCAGCCACTCTTATAACCTCCCCGCGTGCTGAGGATGAAACCAGATCTGGCTAAGCTCTTGGGTCCAGCTATAGGGCTGGGCAGGGCCAGGTTGGGTTGGGTTGGGTTGGGCATGGAAGAAAACAAAGTCACCAGGCTAAGCTTAGGTTTAAGATGCCTTGCATGCTAGTTAATGTTATTAAAAATCAAATGAAACCAAAAGTGGAGTTTAGTGGCTTCATAATGTAATTTATTCCTGTGGTTTCAAAGCTGAATTTTTAGCATAATTACTCCAGTCACATGATCCTTCAGAAATCATTTTAATATTCTAATTTGCTGTTCAAAAAACTTTTATTATTACTATTATTTTGAACACAGCTGAGTAGAATTTTTTCAGGGTTCTTTGAAGAATAGAAAGTTCAGAAGAGCAGCATTTATCAGAAATAGAAATCTTTTGTAACATTATAAATGTCTTTATTATAACTCTTGATCAATTTAAAGCATTCTTCCTAAATAAAAGTATTCTATCATGTCTATTACTATTCTAACTATTAGACTCCAAGCTTTTTATTTCAGATAAATGCTGATATTTGGATCTTCTATTCATCAAAAAAAAAAAAATTTACTCAACTTTTTTAAATATTGTTTTTGAACAGTTTTTAAACAGCAAATTAACATATTAGAATGATTTCTGAAGAATCACGTGACACTGAAGACTAACTATGCTGAAAATTAAGCTTTGATCACAGGAATAAATTACATTTTTAAATATATTCAAACAGAAAGCAGTTATTTTAAATAGTAAAAGTATTTCTCAATATTACTGCTTTTGCTGTATTTTAGATCAAATAAATGCAGGCTTGGTGAGCAGAAGAGAATTCTTTAAAAAAATTACTGTTCAAAAACTTTTGACTGGTAGTGTATATTAAGTTTGAGCAATTTAAGTACATTAAATTGCTCAAACTTAATATACACTTTTTCCACCTGGGTAAATTAACATTTAGCAGAGAAAATGTCTTTTTCAATGAAGAAATGACCATACTAATTTTAATTAGGGAACTTTATATTTTTCACAAATATAACAAACAATTCAGAAAAAAAATGCCTGTGTGCCATTGCAAAAATAAATAAATAATTATTGATAACACTTTACTTAAAGCCTTAATGCTTTAATTATACATTGTAATGCACCTTATAATGCATTGCATGATTTAGCAAATTATTGTAATCAGTTATTATACATTTTAATACTTATCTATTCATTTTACACCATTTTAATACATTAAAACACCTGGCAAACAAACTTTCAAATATTATAATGCATTTTAACGTTAGTTATATGCATTACATCGTACATTATGAATACCTTAATAGGCTTTAAGTAAAGTGTCACCACAGATTTTACATTCTATTGTAAAAGGACATTTATAATGTTACAAAAGACTTCTATTTAAAATAAATGCTTTCTATTATCTATTATCAAAAATTTCTGGTAAATTAGCAACTGTTTTAATAATGATAATGATAAGAATTTTTTCTTCAAATCAGCAAATTAGAATAATTTCTGAAGGACCATGTGACACTGAAGAATGGAATTGTTTTGCTGAACCTTCAGCTTTGCCATCACAGAAAAAATGTATTTAATGTATTATAAATGTATTATATATTCAAATAGAAAACAGTTATTTTAAATTGTAAGGATATTTTTAACCTGATCTCATGACGAAAACGTACCTGTGGGAAATTTTTTGCAAGACACGAAATATGTACAACCATGTACGTTTCGTGACATATTCGATGTGAAATGTCCACTCTAAAAGAGTGTTCGGTTTTTTCCCCCAGAACAGATGAATGTACATATGGTACGTTTTATGTAATGTACGTTTTATAACAGCATACCATCTGCACTACACCTAAACCTACCTGATAGTATGAACAAAAGCAAATGTGACGTAAAAACACAATCGCAAGCATGCCGTTTTACCTTGTTTTTGTTTTTTTTTATTTCTCATCTTTTAGCTCTTTCATCATGAGTCAAGGTTTTCACGAGATTCATACCCAAGGATTCCACATCCTAAATCCAATTCTGTGCCGACTGAGCTACCGCACAAACTTGTTACGTCCGGAAAGTGAAACATATGGAGCTGTAATCATAACTGTACAAAAACAATTACAAGTGCTCGCTGTTTTACCATCTCCAGTGTTCATTTCTGTTGGAAACTGCAGTGATATGTATTTCGCGTCTTTTGAAAAAGTTCCCATATGTATGGTTTTTATATTACAGATTGCACAGTATTTTTGATCAAATACACACAGCACTGGTGAGCATAAGAGACTTCCTCGAAACACATCTTAGCGACCCTAAACTTACAAAGGGTATACATCAAGCACCCCTTCAAGATCATTTTTTCTCCAAAAAAAAAAAGTTCTACATTAAGAATAAACCTGCCTAAGCAACAGTTAGTAACCAAGTATGATGTGCGGCATAAACAGACTATTTAAAAAAGGGTGGGTGGGGGCTTCAGAGCTTTAGTATGTCTCTGCTTCTGCTTCTGCTTCAACAGGACATATGTCAACACAGACAGGAAAGAAAATTGCAATCATCAAGCCATTTCACAGCCTGTACTTTCACAGGTCGGCACCCAGCGGGTCTCAACAATATCTCATAATCTCCTCTTAGGGCGACTGCAGGTGCTCTGATGAAGCTCACTGAAGCTTACACTCACCAAACAAACAGACAGTTAAGGCTATGATTAAAATGGTAACCTTTTAAAACATTGACTTTCTATATTGAACCATATGGAATAGTCTTCAGGGTCTGTTATAAGACGTAGATGTAGTGCACTTGCAGAATTGATAAGCGCATCTAAGGCTACTGTAACTTGCAACCAATTCACTTCCACACAAACACACACCTGAACATCTGCTTCCTAAATAGAAAAAAATAAAATGAATCATTAGCATGATTTAAAACGCTCTGTTTGAAGCAATTAAAAAAAATTTAGAATGGCCCTTTGGGTCATTTATAAAACTAGGTAATATAATCTTAAAGTCATCTAGCTAATCAATTCATGCTTACCTCAAGGGTCCAAATGAGATAAATATGAAAATCATTCAGCAAATTGCTGGTTGCCTAGAAATGTATTTCCCTGCTACCAAAATCAGCATAAAAATTAATCCTCTCTCTGATTATCAGCAAAAATGAAGTTTTACGTTGTTAAAACTTCCTCTCTTTAGAGGAGTATGGAACCTTATTTCACGCTTGAGTAGAGGAGTTTGAAAGCAACCTGAAAGTCTCTCACCTGAAAGGACGTCCCAAGACAGGCTCTCTTAATCAATTTCAGCAATGTGCCAGCATACATGCCAATGGGCGCAAAACAGGAGTGATCGATGTTCTCTGAGTCCATCAAATCTCCTGTCAGAGGTGTGCCAACGCTGATATCAGAAAAACACAGGAACCACAGCAAAAGCGCATAAAGGTAGGGACTTTCTGAAGCTGAGATGTGAGCAAGTGTCAAGCACAAACCTGTATGCTGAACACAACTGCAAAAATGATATAAACATATATTATTCTCGATAAGATTGAGTATCACCTTGCTAATCACTTAGGAATTAATGGCTAATCAAATATGAATTTTAGAGTAACTCAATGCCACTCTTTCAGATAATCTCCGCAGCCCAGAGGCTTTGACCTCACGGTTCACATTTCCAAAGATGAGTGCTATTCTCAAGGCTTAATAATTGATACAGGTAATGTCTATCTGGTCTGGCTGATGATTGGGGTTAAGAGTATATGCGTGTGGGTTTTTAGTTTGGGCAAAGTGGTTTGCGAGATGGAAAGTGAGAGCTTGAAGAAGGAGAAGCTAAAGAAACCAGAACCCCGATGAGTGGACCTTAGATGTGGAAACCGGAGCACAAGTAGGTCAGTCTTTGGCCCGGTGACAAAGGTGAGAACGCCGTCATTCACGTCTGAAGCATATCGGACTCCTTGAGTGAGTGTGATACAATGTATACTCACGCAAAGACACTCCCTCATATATTCGGGGGCAGAGGTGAAAGTATTCATGACCATTTGAGTTACTCGTTTCAGACAGGGTAACTAAACTCCTCCTCCGCTGGTGACCATTACGTCTTCGTACATCCATCAACAGAGGTTAAGACCTTTGCACTCGGTATTGCAGAACTGACTCTACTACAGTTGCTGTACCATTGCTCAAATGCTATCGCAAAGCCTGTTACTATGACAGCAAACATAACATAGATCACAAATACACTCAGACATGCAAACAAAACCAAACAGTCACATTGTGGATCAGCTCTGAAAATGTATATGACCCCAGAGACGAATCTAAAGAAATCTGCTACAGCTCCATTCACTTCCACAGTCACTTTACACAAAAAGAAAAAGAAAGTCTATCTGTTACTTCTCATTAGGCATTAAAAGTTGCCCCTGAATCAGTGAGAAGATATGTGTGACTTAAAATTATTCAAGTTCCTAGTGGAACGGGTCTAGCTTATGGCCTCTAGACAATAATAGTTGGTCAAATTGAGAATTTTGAAATTAGCTTTACTTTTTATCCCTGACTTGGAACTAAAATACAGAGCCTTGCAAAAATATTCATACCCTTTCATATTTTCATGTTTTTGTTATGTTGCTGCCTTATGTTACTGTTTTAAACTACTTTTTTTTCCCACATGAATCTACACTCCATGCACCATAATGACTAAGCAGAAAGAGAACTGTCACAACTTCATAAATGTATTAAAAATAAAAACAACTGTGTTTGTGTTTAAAAAGTCTTTTTCTAGAAGGTGCATCTCGAAAAAGGGTCGTCTAATAATCAGAGTTGTCTTATATTCTGGAAAATTTAGTAAGTGACGTTAACGGACATCCATAAAGAAATATAGTTTCAAATGCCCGAATTTATATTACTTATGCTTACAAGAAACCTAAAAAAGTGCATAAAAGTTTTGTGGAAACTACGAAACAACTGTTTTCAATAATGATGATAATAATAAAAAAGGCAATATCTTGAGCTTCAAATCATATTAGAATAATTTCTGAAGTGTGACACTAAAGACTGGATGCTAAAAATTAGATTTTTAAAACTGTATTTGTAGCTATTTTAAAACTGTAATAATAATTCACTGCATTACACTTTTTGCTGTATTAAATATAAATGCTATTAATTAGGTATTAATTATAAAAGCAGTGAGCATTATGGTGAGCATAAGGGAGGTAGTGTGTATATATATATATATATATATATATATATACAAATAAAACCGTTTAGACAGCAAAACCTTATTTTTGCTATTAAGCACTATTAAATATCCACCAGAAAGGTTCAGATAACCTAATAATAAGAAAATCTTAAAATCAAAGTTTGAATCTATTAATAATGTAATGATTACACTTTGATTACCACACAAGTACACTTTGCTGTAATTAGATTTACAGAGTCCACTTGAAGGTGTGGTAAATTTGTAAATTTCTGTAAATGTGCCAGTTTAGCTATTCCATTCAACTATAAATAACCTTTTCTGCATTTGACAGGTTCCATGGACGTTCAAGTTTCTTCATGGAACCATTAATGCCAATAAAGAACGCAACTACCATGTTAAATAGTTAAATAGTCCATGAGAAATCAGTGGTTCGGCCTTCATTTTATGAAGCTACGAGAATAATTTTTGTGCACAAAGAAAACAAAAATAACAACTTTATTCAACAATTTCTTCTCCTCATGATGTATGCGCGTGGTGCTGCTGGCAAAGCCGGCGTTTTGACTTAAATCCAAATGCGCTGTGCCTTGTTTACAAGTACAGGTTTGGAACGACATGAGAGTGAGTAATTAATAACAGAATTTTCATTTTTGGGTGAACTATTCCTTTAAATCTACAAGGTCTGCATTCTAAATGTAGCACAACCTTGCACAGAACAGATTACTATATGGTTTCATATCCTGCTTTTTCCACATATTAAAAGATGTTTTTCATCCTGAGAGTAAAACTATACATCACTTTAACAGTGTAATGAATGAGACAGGAAATGAAGCAATGCTGAGGGAGAAGAGACTGCAAAATACAACAGATAAAAAATAAATGAATGAGTAATAACTTGAGCCATGATAATGAAAAAAAAGATAAAGACTGAATCACTGATGATAAAGGAGGAATTGCTGTTAGATCTTGATTGAAGTTTAAATGAAGTGGTGTTAAACAGAAAATCTCCTCGATTGAAATGTGTTGAAAATTATTTTTTACTGAACTGGCTTTGATTTATCTGTGGTCTGTCCCTGGACTCTAGCTCTGGGATCAACACTTAGTTTTAGCTGTTTGGCATTGAAATGACAGGTCATGTTCTCTTCTTTAACACACAGAGACTCACACTGTGCTGTTTGAGTAGGGGTCAAATAGGTTACTTAGTCTGATATAATTCATCAAGCCAAATAATATTGAGTCATAGCCAGGGGAGCTTCAAATATAATTGTCTCAGTCCCAAGGGTTCTCATTCAGCCAAGTGATTTTATTTCAATTGTGAAGGCTGGAGATTAAAATGAAAGGGGGGAGAAATAATGGAATGATGACTGCCTCTTATCTAAAAGAGCCAAGGGAACAGCTTTATCTCTAGTGGATATGCAGAGCAGAAAAAAACACAGCAGTTTCCATAATTAGTGCACAAGGAGGCATTGGAGTTGGTACAAGAGGAGAGAAAGAAAAGAAGCAAGGAATAAGATTCTCTCTGTGTGTACACAAAGGCCCAAAGCCCTGTCCTTCCATTCTAGAATGGTAAACAGACTCTTCTCAGCCACTGTGTAGCAAAGCTTTCCTGACAATCTGGTGTCTAATTACTCCAGTATTCCATTCTAACCAGACAGAACAGCTGTTCACAGGCTCCAGTTCTTTCCACACACACATTTAGATTCATTCTGCACCATTTCTCACCTTCGTACATGGTCCATAATTAACACTCACCAAGGATGTGGTTAGTAAATAAAACAGAGTAACTCAGCAGTTGGCCAGCAGCTTTATTAATAACCGTAATAGAGTAACTGCAACATTATAGGCCAACGGGTTTATTAGTAAGAAACACAGTCTAACCTTTGTTGATATAAATGAGCAAAAATAAATAAATACTTGTCATTACTTGTAATATTTCAGTCTTTTTAAACTATGACTGTGAACAGGCTAACTCTAAACAAACACAACAACAGGTGAAAACACTCAAATAAACATCAGATCTGCATAAAAACAATGCTGTTAAAGGATAACTATTGCCAAAATGCAACCTGGGCTGTTTTTTTACTGTAAACGAGACAAGCTTATATCTAAAAGCATAATTACGACAAACGAGCCGTTTTTGAGACTGACAGTGATTTTGTTTTGTGGTCAATGGCCGGTGAACGGGAGTATCAAGGGCATAACTTTGAACACATCAAAATCAATATTTTTACAACACTAAGAAGGCTCGATACACCATGAAACTTTGCTCGAAGTATCGCCTGGGTCTCTACACATAAACTCGAGCATTGAGAACATTGTTTGTGTACACAGAGTTTACTAAAAAAAAGGTTTTGAACAACTCACTTACACTGTTTGGGTTTCCGCTCGCAGCCATCTTGCCAGTCAAGAAGTGTCGATTTCAAAAATAAGCATAACCATTAATGAAAATAATATAAAGTTATAGGCAACACTGTATAAAGTACACATAAGCCCAAACAAGTAGCCGAAACACAAGCTAGCTTATGTTTAACAATCATTATAAAGAACTGTGTGCATGACATATACACATCCACTCTTCAGGGCTGTTTATAGTCTTTCTTAGTAATAGGACAGAGGCCCTCTTCAAGTAAACATGTATAGGCTTCACCCATTTTCTTGAGTCCAGGAGCATGGTCAATCTTCAAAGTGGACTTATGTCACAATGCAGTTATGTCACTGCTTTGCTTTGGTTTTACAGTATTAAAGGTTAATAGTGCTCTCTATCCAGTGCTTTTTGTTATCTGTTCAATAATTTTTCTATCGCATTATTACTTATTATAAAAGTCCACCACTGAATAACAAAATTTTAAAAAGTACTTGCGACTTTTTATTTCAAAATTTAGGACTCTTTTCTTGCAATTCTGACTTTTTTCTCTGTATTGTGAGATATAAATTCGCAATTGCGAGTTTTGAAGTCAGAACTGTGAGATATAAATTTGCAAAACTAACTTTTTTTCTCAGAATTGCGTTATACAAACTTCAGAAACATCAGAAGTTTCAAATCAGAATTGAATTGACAATTCTAAGAAATAAACTTGCAATTCTGAGAAATAAAGTCAGAATTGTGAGATATAAACTCACAACTCTTACTTTTTCCTCAGAATTGCGTGATATAAACTTGCAATTAAAAAAAAATTGCAATTCTGAGAAATAAAGTCAGAATTGTGAGATATAAACTCACAATTCTGACTTTTTTTCGGAATTTCAAGTTTATATCTCACTATTGTGTCTTTTTTCTCAGAATTGCAAGTTTATATCACACAATTCTGAGGAAAAAAGTCACAATTGCGAGATATAAAATCGCAATTCTTACTTTTTTCTCAGAATTGCGTGATATAAACTCACAATTCTAAGAAATAAACTTGCAATTCTGAGAAATAAAGTCAGAATGGTGAGATATAAACTCACAATTCTGACTTTTTTCTCACAATCCTGAGAAATAAAGTCAGAATTAAATAGATAAATTCACAATACTTACTTTTTTCTCAGAATTGAGATTTTATATCTTACAATTCTGACTTTTTTTTCTCAGAATTGCGTGATATAAACTTGCAATTCTAAGAAATAAAATTTGCAATTCTGAGAAATAAAGTCAGACTTGTGAGATATAAATTCACAATTCTTACTTTTTTTTCATAATTGCGTGATATAAACTCACAATTCTAAGAAATAAAATGTGCAATTCTGAGAAATAAAGTCAGAATTGTGAGATATAAATTCACAATTCTTACTTTTTTTCATAATTGCGTGATATAAACTTGCAATTCTAAGAAATAAAATTTGCAATTCTAAGAAATAAAGTCAGAATTGCGAGATATAAACTCACAATTCTAACTTTTTTTCAGAATTTCATCAGTCAGTTTATATCTAGCAATTGTGTCTTTTTTTCAGTATTTTAAGTTTATATCTCACAATTGTCACAATTTTCCAATTGCGAGTTAAGTCAGAATTGTGAGATATAAACTCACAATTCTAAGAATTAAACTTGCAATTCTGAAAAATGAAGTCAGAATCTGACTTTATAACACGCAATTGCAAGTTTATATCTCACAATTCTGAAGAAGAAAAAAGTCAGAAATGTGTGGGAAAAAAGTCAGGCGAGAAAGGCTACAAACTTGCATTTGTGAGAAAAAGTTTATTTACTTTATTTTTCAATTGTGAGTTTATATTTCGCATTTCTAACTTTATAACTTACAGTTGCAAGTTTATATCATGCAATTCTGAGAGAAAAGTCAGAATTGTGAGACAAGTCGCAATAACCTTTTTACATTTTTTATTAAGTGGTGGAAACGGGCTTCCATAAGTTTAATATTTAACTAACCCCTTAAAACAATTTAGTGTGTGAGAGTCTGTAAAACTGAATCACAAACTGATTCAAGCTTAGTTTGGCCATTTCATTTAAAGGACCGTTCACAAATTATATCATTTTTAACAGCAGACAGAGAAATGAATTCGCGCAATAGTCAAATGGTCAAAATTATATAAATTTTAGCAGTTACATTTAAAAGTTACATTATTAGGTGGTCTGTCACAATCAGTGATCATCAGTGTCGAAATTAGATCAATCATGGCTTTATTAAATCCAATATTAACAAAAAGTTTGAAGACGTTAAACTGTTTTACAACAGGAACAACACAATAACAAATTTACAGACTCATGTAATTCATAATTGAATTTAACAAGACAAAAAAAAAAGCTGGTTTGGGCTTGAAGCAGCTCGTTTTAGATGGTAGAAAGAAGTGGTCAAAACCCCTCTAGGTTAGGCTGGTTTAACAGAGTTTTCGTCAGCATATTAGGCACATGATTAAAAATAAATGTGTGTATATTTTAAAATAAAATACATTATTTGATAAAAAATGTTGTGTTTTTGGTTATGTCCTTGGTTTGTAAGTCACTGATTAAAAACTCACGTTATAGCCTAGAATAAGAAGATAAAGTGAGTATGTGCGTTTCACCATTTTTTTTCTTTTCCATGTTTATTCTTCCATTTATAATGCTGTCACTGAGTTCTACAGCCTCAGTAATTCAATATGATGTGTAACTGCTGAACGCAAAAGTCTTTGTTCTGTCAGTTTCTCTCAAAGAGAGAGGAAGGAGTGAAATGACTGCCATGCAGCTGGCAAATCACATCACTTCTAAAACAATGAATGAAGAGTAAATGAAAATTACCATCATTGGGCAGCTCCTCCTGCTGGACAAAGACAGACTTTTTTTAAACACTAATCTACCATGACAGCAGTCTGAATATAATTATCAGCTCTAGCTACTCATCTGTCTCTCTGTGGAATGAAAGCATCTCAGAAGGTATCTTACGGACCAGATATCACCTTACCTCAGAAAAATGCATATTGTTATGCAGCTGAACCTCATGAATAATTCTTGATTGGATGTCATAATGTATCACTATGAAAGTTTGCTTAATGATATTCATTTATTTATTGCAGCAGATGTTAGATCTGTTCATGATTCATCGAACATGTTTTTTTCCCACCTATAGGGCACTTTTGAACTTCTCCGACATCTGTCACTGTCATCTGTCATATCTCGTTCTGCCTCCATTTTATCTTTAGCCCACCTGAAAAAAAAATAAAACATTTAATACACAACACTTTAGCAGAGGTGATGTAAGTGTTAATGGAGGTCTCTCAGAACCTCTCAACAGTTTCTGTCAGCACAAACTACTATGTTTAACTGCCCGGCTAACAATCTGTTGATGATGATTATCTGCTTGGTAAATAATGTGTCTTTGAGTGGTGTGCTTTTTTAAACTCTGATTCATTCCTGTCCTGTCAGTTGATGGGACTTGAGCTTGATGGATGGTTATTGAATTTATTTTAAACAGTCATCACAAAGTAAAGCAAAGGTGCCCTTGAGATTAGCTAGTTCCCCTTCGGGAACGTCGAGCTGCGTCACTACGCTTTGGGAACGCCTCCAGCGTGACCACGCTCTGAATCACGTTTGTAATCAGTCCAATAGAGAAGCGCGTGTGATGTCACAGACGGGGTGACGTCAGGAACCAGGAAGCTATAAAGTACATGCGGTGAATGCAGCCGGCAGCTTCTGTCTTTCAGTCGCGCTCTGTGTGTTTGTCTGTCCGTCAACACAGTTTTTCGAGGCCAGTTTGCTTCACTTTTATTTGAGTGTTGACTTAGATTGAGAAATGGGCGATAGCAAGCGTTTTAAACGTTGTGTTCCTCCGTGCCAGCGTTACATTACGGCCGAGGACACACACACGCTGTGTGTAGCTTGCTTGGGGGCGAGGCATGCCCAGTCAGCCTGCGAGGAGGCTGACTGTGTGCATTGCTTACGGCTTCCTCCCCGCACGCTTCGCTCCCGGAGGGCTCTTTTTGAGGAAGGAGCCCTCACCAGCGTTCCCCGCTGATCAGGTCCCGCTTCTGCTGAGGCAGAGCAGCGCCTGCATTCGTGGGGATCGCAACTGGATTTGGTATCAAGTTTGGAGACGGGCGAGCCCCTTTCTCCATCCTCCTCTGCCAGATCCATGCCCCTCTCTGGTGTGGAAGCCCGCACGTCGGTTTCTTCCCATCAGGAGGAGCACTCGCCCCTCCGTTTATCTTCCTCCGAGGAGGGGGATATGGAGTTGGGCGAGCAGGCTGGTCCCACGCCCTCCCAGCCAGTCGAGTATGAGGAGTTAGTGGAGGTGGTCACCCGTGCTGTTGTCAAGCTTAATATCAGTTGGCCGGACGTGGTGATAGGGAAGCAGAAACAAAATACAAAGTCAGATGAGAGGTTTCTGCGCCCCAAAGCTCAACCTCCACGCCGGGGTCTGCCATTTTTCCCCGATCTCCACACCGAGGTGTCGAGATCGTGGGGAAAACCATTCTCGGCTCGTGTTCACTCCCCTTCCGCCTACACATATTCTAATGTGGTCGGGGCTCGTGAGCACGTTTATGGGGCGATGCCACAGGTAGAACAGACGCTCTCGAGCTATCTGTCCCCGAGTTCGGCATTGTCCCTAAAGACCTCGGCACTCCTCAGCAAACCCCTAAGAATTACATCTTCTTTGCTGGGGAAGGGTTACTCGGCAGCGGGTCAGGCCGCAGCCTGCCTTCACACCATGGCAGTGCTGCAAGCATATCAGGCCGACCTGCTGAAGGAGTTCGATGAGGGCGAGGACGGGGCGGCGGTTGACGTCAGCGAGCTGCGTCGTACTGCTGACCTCGCTCTGCGTGCCACCAAGGAGACCGCCCGTGCCATTCGGTGGTCTATGGCAGCCATGGTGGTTGCAGAGAGACACCTCTGGTTGACCCTGTCCGAGATGAAAGACCGTGACAGGGCTTTCCTGCTTGATGCCCCGCTTGTGCCATCTGGCCTGTTTGGCGACGCAGTCCCCTCCGTCGTTGTCAAGTTTCAGCAGGCACGGCAACAGGCGGCGGCATTCCAGAGGTTTCTTCCTCGCCGCTCTAGCTCTACCCGAGTACTTTTTGCAAGCCAGGAGACAACACATTGCCCCCTTTGGTTCTCTCTGAGTCATCCAGCTCCCCTGGGACTGGATGCTATGGTACAGATGTGGCCGAGGCTTCGTCTGTACGCCTTTTCCCCTGATAGCTCTGCTTCCCGGAGTTCTGGAAAGAGTGCGCCAGGACGGTATTCGCCTCCTCTTAGTGGCTCCGTTCTGGCCGGGTCGAGTATGATTCTCAGACTTGATTTCTCTCCTAGACGGCCCTCCATGGGAAATTCCCGTCAGGAGAGATCTCCTCTCACAGGCAGGAGGTGCGATCCTGCACCCCCGCCCGGAGTTGTCGAAGTTATGGGTGTGGCCCCTGAGGGGGCACAACTCCTAGCTTCCGGTCTCTCAACCGAGGTTGTTGAGACCATTCTCCAATCCAGAGCTCCCTCCACGAGGAAAATGTACACAGGGAAGTGGAATATGTTTGTCCTATGGTGCAATCAGCACCAAATTGACCCAGTTCACTGCCCAGTAGGTTCAGTGCTGGACTTTTTGCAAGCCCGCCTTACGGCCGGTAACGCACACTCTACACTGAAGGGTTATGTGGCGGCCATAGATGCTTTCCATGCTCCCTTCGGTACTATCTCCCTCGGGAGACGTCCCCTGGTGTCACGTTTTCTCCGCGGTGCACTGAGGCTGAGGCCACTAGTGCGCTCACGCGTCCCCACGTGGGACCTGGCCGTGGTATTAGAGGCTCTATGTAATCCTCCGTTTGAGCCTATTGACGAGATCTCGGACAGGCTTTTGTCCTTCAAGACTGCCTTTCTGTTGGCTATTTC
The DNA here is from genome assembly GCF_049309525.1 of Garra rufa. Lineage (NCBI taxonomy): Eukaryota > Metazoa > Chordata > Actinopteri > Cypriniformes > Cyprinidae > Garra > Garra rufa. The sequence goes on along the minus strand of NC_133371.1, from coordinate 21,821,279 downwards.
CTCTCTCAAGAGAGTTGGTGATTTACAGGCCCTTTCAGTGGCCCTTTCATATTTAGACTTTGCCCCTGGGATGGTCAAAGCATTTTTGCACCCAAAACCATGTTACTTACCCAAGGTGCCTTCAGTAATACCACGGCCTGTAGTGCTCCAGGCCTTTTGTCCTCCCCCTTTTCGGGACCAGAACAGCGGAAGCTTAACTGTATGTGTCCAGTGCACCCTTTCACGAGTGGGTTGAGGCCGCTCGTTTTCACTCGGGCTACTTTCGCCCTTCTCTTAAGACGGCTGGAGCAATCACCATGGGCTACTTCGCCCTTCCACGAGTGGGCTGAGGCCGCTCGTTTTTACTCTGGCTACTTTCGCCCTTCTTATAAGATGGCTGAGGCCACACTCTCATGCTTACAGCACCTTTCACCCTGGGCTACTTTCGCCTTTCTATAAGACGGCTGAGGCCGCACTTTCATGCTTCAACAGCAGCATTTACTCCGCGCTACTTTTGCCCTTCGACGAGTGGGCTGAGGCCGCTCGTTTCACTCGGGCTACTTTCGCCCTTTTCTCTCCACCTGCTCCACACATAGCAGGGCTTGGAATTCTGGCGGCATGGGCATTTCGTTCCCAAAGCGTAGTGACGCAGCTCTACGTTCCCGGAGGGGAACGCCTCGGGTTTCGTATGAAACCCTAGTTCCTCTAGGGAACGAGACGCTGCGTCACCTACCACAATTCTGGCATCCCTGCAGCGCTCCTGGTGGCAGAAGCTGCTGGCTGCATTCACGGCATGTGCTTTATACCTTCCTGGTTCCTGACGTCACCCCGTCTGTGACATCACACGCGCTTCTCTATTGGACTGATTACACACGTGATTCAGAGCGTGGAGCGTAGTGACGCAGCGTCTCGTTCCCTAGAGGAACTAGGGTTTCATACGAAACCCGAGGCGTTTTTTGTTATTGTTTTTTTTTTGTTTTTTTTGCTTGTTTGTTTTGAACATATGTCATAATCTATATCTGATTAGCGAAAAAGAGTATTAATAGGTTTACAGGCATTCCTGTCATTCCCTAATGTTGTTCCAAACCTGCTATTTCATATTTGATGAAATCTGAGAGCCTTCTGACCCTGCATAGACAGCAATGCAACTGACACATTCAAGGCCCAGAAAGGTAGTAAGGACATCATTAAAATAGTGCATGTGGCATCAGTGATTCAACCGTAATGTAAGAAAATAAAATAACAACTATATTCTACAATTCTTTATTCTACAAAACACATGTTCACAGCAGTACCACGGTGCATGCGTTATAGGTTAATGTGGGCTTCAAAGCTCATTCTGAGGTAAATCACATTACATGGCCATTAAGATGTTTTACTGACGGTATAAATGCTTAAAAATATTATTTAACGTTTTAAGTCTATTAATTATTTTTAGCAACCAGCCACACAATAATTTGGGGGGGGGGGGACTTCAAATAGCTGTGGTGCAGTAACACCACGTCTTAAGGACATTTCTGAATAATGTATGTAAATCACATTCACATAATAAACAGTAAAGAGTAGAAGATTAAAAACTACAGTATGCATAACTGGCATTTGAAAAGAAACAAATGTGCTAAAAGACGTGGTAAAAATGTGTATCCTTAAAAAAAATAATAAAACAAGTATGTGACTTTCACAAAAAAGGGAATGTATTACTTTTAATAAAAAATAAACCACCATATATATTGCGAAGTATGATGCCTCTATAACACTGTGCACGTGTTCTTGGTAGACTTCCTAGGGCCCTGACATTTAAAACGAGACATTGAGAACTCAGAAAAAGCACCGGTAGTTTATTTACAAGAAGATTTATACAGACATCTTCCACCAGGAACAGAGCAGTCGCCGCCATCTTAAATGTAGTCACGATAAATCGAGTGTCGAGCACGAAGGAAACTACAACCTGATACGTTGATAACCTGATAAATTCATTGGTGCTCCACAATCGATTTATCGTGACTACATTTAAGATGGCGGCGACTGCTCTGTTCCTGGTGGAAGATGTCTGTATAAATCTTCTTGTAAATAAACTACCGGTGCTTTTTCTGAGTTCTCAATGTCTCGTTTTAAATGTCAGGGCCCTAGGAAGTCTACCGATGAAGTGTGGAGCTACTTTGTGCCTCGTAAATGGCGTAAAACAGTGATTTATTTACATGGCTCCTTCGATGCCCGATTGACTTTCATTGACAAGCTGTTGTGAGCATCGGCTAACTGACCCCAGATTTCGGACAGCTGGACACAAACCGAGATGAAATATGCAAGGTACGTTCACACTCGGTATCATGATTCAATACACTTTAGGTCAATATCACACCGGAGTTCTCCTTTAATCACCGTTAACACCTGCTATAAACCGTATTTAGCTTATGAGTAGGTAGAAATGAAATACATATTCAACATAATGTGGAAAATAAATTACCGAAGTGTTCAAAATGCTTAAATGATATTCAGTGAAATGCAATAAACTCAGAGCTGAAACATAATGATTCTTGTGTTGTTGTCTTGATTTAAACACTTTAAACTCTAAAATAATTCAAATCCAGCAAGATGCGATGCAGCATCTTAAGACTTTAGTGCATGTTTACATAAACGTACAAATATAGCCGACTAATATACTGTTGTGGACTGTATGCAAGTCAGCCCTAGCTGGGTTCATATTCAAAAACATTTGTAAGGTCACCCCAAACATTATAGGTTAATGTGTGCTCCAATGCTACTTATGTAATTCACATTACATGACTATTCACAAGCTGTTTTATTGACGGAATAAATTCCTGGAAATAATATTTAACATTTTCAAGTCTATTCGCTATTCACCCAATATATCATAATAAGTGTTTGTTTTTGGTTTTTTTTACTTTTAATATAACACAAATTTTAGCCTTTAAATGTCAATTTTATCACAAAATACAAACAATAAATGTGCTTTTAAGCTCTTTAATGTGATGTGAGATCACTGTATTCACCTCACTTCAAGCAGCATGTGAATCAATCACCTTTTCCTCTTTTCTAGTTACAGCACAAGATAAACATGAATGAATATCAGAAGACATGTGTCAACAAATGTCTCATGTAATTGATCATTGTTTGAAAATCATCAATAAAACAGCCGTAACAACCTCAGAAATGCCAACAATATACCTTTGCCAACATTGTTTTATTATTTTCATAAATCAGTTAACTGGCACAGACCTGCATGTGTTGTAGTACTCTCATTAAGGCGCGTCAAAAACTAACATGGAAGAGAAGAAATTGTTGAATAAAGTTCTCAAAGCTTCATAACACTACGGTTGGACCACTGATGTCACATGGGCTATTTTAACAATGTCCAACCTTCTTGGCCTTAAACGTGTCAGTTGCGTTGCTGTCGATGCAGGGTCAGAAAGCTCTCTGATTTTATCAAAAATATCCTAAAGTGGTCATATGATGTTGCTAAAAAGAGCATTATTTTATTTTCCACATACTGTACATTATTGTTGCTCCTCTCTTCCCTGTCTTTCTGAAACTCTTCGATTTTTACAAAATCCATTGTTGACGGAAACCGAGATGTTCTCTGATTGGCCAGCTATCCGAAGCATTCTGATTGGCCGAATACCTCAAGTGCGTGATGGAAATGTTACACCTCTTTACCATGCCGTTTCTCGCCGCAACGAGACAGAAACAATAAAAACCCATTATTAATGAGCCATTTGTTGCATCCAGTGGGGACATAACTACTAATTATAATGACTCATACTGTCTTTTTGCGCCGTGCCGTGTAAACATAACGCCATGTCTGCATTTGCAGTCGTAGAACGAGAAACAACAAGCACCACCCTACACTGCTCAAAACTCACGTTTAAATAGTCAGTAATGAATTCTTTAAATATGAAAACGTACTTACAGGCCATCAGTCAGAAGTGCAGACTGTTCTTGAAATATTGGAATTGCCCCACTTTATAGCCTTAACCATTTGTTTTTTGTTTATTCAAAGAGAGACGTAATGAAACACGTTGAAATAACTGTAACTTTAATTGCCACTTTTAAAGGCTCAGCTGACCAGCAGAGCATTGATGCTAAGACAGAGATTTCGCTTTCCTTGAACATGACAAGCTAGTTTCACATACATACCTGACTCGGCCTGAAAGACAGACCCAGGTAATCGCACACGCTCAGTTGATCTCGCTCTCATTCGCCGTTTGTTTAGGCTTGTTAAGTGCAAATCTACTGAGCCTCTGTACAAATCAGCATGGTACACATTATGTTATCATTACTAACTTATTACTAATTTAATATTCAGTACACATGCATTAAGTGTAAAGCGAGAAGTGTAAAGCGAGAAGGGCAAAGCCTTACGGAAAAAGAAAACGCAAATATCGCGGTTGTTGCATTCCTCTGCGGTTATGCTTGTCAATAGTTGCAATATTGTGGTTATCGCAACAGCCCTAGCGGTATGTATTTCACGTCTTGGAGAAAAAGTTCCCAGAGGTACGATTTGTCATGAGACCAGGTTGTAAAAAATAGTGTATTGTGCAAAATGAGTTTTTAAGCCTTGTGGTGTATACTTAAGCCACATGGTTTAAGAAGTGCATTTTAAGACCGCCAAACACACATCTTAACTTTTGTGCTTTGACCTTCTTTGGAGGGTTCAAAACCCTCCACACATATCATCCTGCACACTCTTACAACTCTTAACTTAATTTAGATATATATTTTTGACTCCAAGTTCATATATCATAAACACACACCCACCCACACAGTATTCAGTAATCTGACAGGTTGAAGAAGAAACCCCACAGATTCGCCACGAACCAAAGGGCAACCCTTGACATGAATCCCACCCTCCAAAATAGTAGCAAGCACATGTATCCTAACACCTCCCATTGGATTGCATCCATTATTAATCTCACCCTCTAATGAGTTGTTCACAAAGACCTGATGAATTATTAAAATCATACCTTGACAGGTCAGTCGGTTTGCGTTTATCAGTGCTCAGTGTTTTCAGTGGTTAGTCCAGAGTTGAATGCCCACTTGGCCTTTCTGCCAAGACCATATTCAAGTATTTTGTTTACGCCACAACCACAGTTACCAGGCACACACACACATAGACCACAAAGGTCTTCCTCAGGCACTCCGGGCTATTCCTCACTGAGGGTGTGTTGTTACACATCCAATTATAGAAAAAATATCATCACTCCACAAGGCATCTACAGTGGCAAGTGGTATTAAGTGAACCATGCACACTCACTCTCTCTGACACACCTCATAAATATTGTTCATCCTTAGGATGCACAAAGTTTGGTCTTTATTTAAGAAGATACAGTGGGGTCCAGTGTGTTCACACTTGTAGTTCGGGTTGTTAGGTTAATTTGGTCCGGACCAAAAAGGAAAGTGGCACATTTGTTCCTGGTCCACTTAGCGTTCACACTGGCATTTTTGACAGCGAACCTAAAGATACCAAACCTAAAGGCATAATGATGCATTCACAACCTGATTGGTCAGTTTGAACAACGTATATTTCAAGACAGAACTCACCAAACACTCCAAACAAAAGGAAAAGGTTCGAAGCAGACCGTTTTTTTTTTTTTTTACTGGTCTCGGTCCGTTTGTTTGGTGCACACCAGGGTTCAGATGGCAGCGTTCACACTTACTCAAATGAACTGCACTAACAGAGCAATCGCACCAGAGTTCGTTTTAATCGAACCAAACATGACAAGTGTGAACAAACACTAAGACGTATGAACAAGCTTGTATTTTGCTAATATTTTAATGTGATAAATAAAAATGACATTTTCAGCATAACAATTTTGAGTCAAATGTTTAAGGGATCATTTTGATTAGTGACCTAAAACTAGTGCAGAATCCTAAATACAAAAGATTTCAAACCTGAAGTTTTCAACGTACCTCTGGGAACAATTTGACAAGACACGAAATACATACCGCCATGTACCTTTCGTGACATATTCAATGTAAAATGTCCCCTGAGTGGCACTAAAAGAGTGTTTTTTTTTCCCCAGAAGAGATAAACGTACATATGGTACGTTTTATGTGATGTAGGTTTTGTACGTGTCACCACAGTTCTGACATGAAAAGTTCATTAAGCAGCACTATAACTAGGGTGACGATACTTCCCCTTTCCCCGGACATGTCCTCTTTTTAGACTTAAAAATATGCATCCGGCTGATTTCCGGTTGATTTGGCTTTTGCTTTCTACAGTCGCCATTCATTGTGTGCGTTTTTGTTTTAAAGCCTTGGGTGGGACTGTTTTCTTAATCCTGCTCCCGCAAACATTCTAATATTGAATATAATTTTCGCGCATCACAGAGTCACTATCAATATGCAGAGTATTCACAATGGTTTGGATGCATCTTGTGTTGGATGTAGGGTTGCCAAATCGGAATTAGTCTGATTTTAAACTATTGCGGTGGTTGATTTTTTTCCCATGGATTAAAAGTTTGAAATACTGCATACATTCCATTTGACTGAAATGCTTGTATTAAAACATTTTGCATTCTATCTGTGATAAAACTGTGGTAGATATTAGTTTTGTAAAGGATGGCCACTATGGTAGGAAGCTTTTTAGCTGTGTTTATGATCAATCTGCATAACAGTGACTATAAAATATAGTTTTGGTATGGAAATGGTCCTACATCCTCTTTTTTGAAAACTAAAATATGGTTTCCCTAGCTATAACTCTAATGTTTTGCAACGTTATAATATAACGCACCATCTGCACCACACCTAAACCTTCCCGATAGTATGAACAAAAGTGAATGTGACATAAAAACACAATTTCAAGCATTCAGCTTTAGCTTGTTTTTCGATCTCTCATCTTTCAGCTCCTGAATCATGAGTCAATTCAAATTCCGTGCCAGCCGAGCTACCGAGCAAGCTTACGTCCAGAAAGCGAAACATATGGAGCTGTAATCATATGTGTGTATGATAATGACTACAAATGCTTGCTGTTTTACCACCACTAATGTTCATTTCTATTGAAAATTGCAGTGATATGTACTTATTGGTATGTATTTTGCGCCTTGGGAAAAAGTTCCCACAGGTATGTTTTCCTCATGAGATCAGGTAGAAAGTTTTGTTTATTTGGAGTTCATTTGAAGGTAAAATTAGAGTTCATCTGTTCAAAGGTGTTTTCGATCGAAGGGATGAGTATCAGGTGTCAATGCATGCCCTGTTTTATTTAAAGAACAGGGATTCATCAAAATCTGATCGTGTTTGTGGAGGTCAATCATGGCACAAACAAACAAGATCTCTGAAGACCTGAGAAAAACAGTTGCTGTTGCTCACCAGGTTAGAAAAGGTTGCAAAACCATCTCTAAAGAGACTCCACAAATCCACAGTCAGACAGAATGTGTACAAATTGACTTTCAAGACCACTGTTACCTTCCTCAGGAGTGGTTGACCAAGAAAGATCACTCCAAATGCAAGACATGCAATAGTCAACAAAGTTGCGAAGGACCCCAGGGTAACTTCTAAGCAACTAAAGGCCTTTCTCACATTGGCTAATGTGAATGTTCATGAGTCCACCATCAGGAGAACACTAAACAACCATGGTGTGCATGGCAGAGTTGCAAGGAGAAAGCCTTTGTTCTCCAAAAAGAACATTGCGGACATGTGGACAAGCCAGGGGCTATTATAGTTCTGTGAACAAATGAGATCAAAATAAAACTTTTTGGTTTAAATGAGAGCATTATGTTTGGATAGTCCAGTATAAGAACCTAAATCTATCTGTGAAACATTGTGGTGGTGGTAGCATCATGGTTTGGCCCTGTTTTGCTACATCTGGGCCAGGATGGCTTGCCATCATTGATGGAACAATGAATTCTGAATTATACCAGAAAATTCTAAAGGAAACTGTCAGGACATCTGTCAAAGAACAGGATCTCAAGAGAAAGTGGGTCAGGCAGCAAGAAAACGACCCCAAGCACATAATTCGTTCTACCCAAAGAATGGTTATAGAAGAACAAAGTTAATGTTTTGGAACGGCCAAGTCAAAGTCCAGGCCTTAATCCAAATGAAATGTTGTGGAAGGACCTGAAGCAAGTTCATAGGAGTAAACCTGCCAACATCACAGAGTTGAATTAGTTCTGTACTGAGAAACAGGCTAAAATTGCAGGACTGATCAGCAGTTACAGGAAACGTTTGGCTGCAGAAGGGGGTCACACCAGATACTGAAAGCAAAGATTCACATATTTTTACCACTCACAGATTTGTAACACTGGATAATTTTTCTCAATTAATAAATGACAAATAAACATGTTCTGTCACATAGTGTCTGAAAAAAAAAACAGCATTTTGAAACAGGACATTGGTAGTTTATTGTACTTTATTTTATGAACAAGATAAAGCAAAGAGACAAAGCAATACATGTTTTCATAAGTAGTGTTTATGAGCAACACAATGAAGGCCTCAGTAGAGTCCTGTTTAGAATTAAGTGTATCTCTAAACAGTTCACATTAGATGCAGTTTGTGAATGAATCCATGATGCCTCCTATATATATCTAAAACACAAAATCTAACTTCACAAATCAATTAACAGCATAGTTTTCACAAAAATATACTTCATTGTATGTTAGCAAAATTATTACAATAATTCTTTTATTAAAACAAATGAGAACAAATATAACAGGTAAACGTATTGTGTCACCTCCAGTGGAAAGACAAGTTTATGGACCTTCAATGCTTCCACCTGCTGTCAGACATCAGTATTACATTTACCTTTTTCATGTTTCATCATTTTAAGAGTAAAAATTGCCTCTGGAAAGATTAGCTTTGTTTTTAATAAAACGAACTAGTCAGTATGTCCCTGTGTGCAAATCCCTGCTCATTTAAAAGGGTCATATCATTTTCTTTGTCCCTTCTCTTTATTTGTTTAATTTCTTTCTCTTTTATAGTGTATTTGTTGTTTAAACTACCAAAATACCAAAAAAAAAAAGAAAAAAAGAAATAGGAATCAATTGTTCCTTAACCATTTGAAATGTAATGTATGTAGTATTAAAAAAATGCAGTAACTGTACTGTACAAAACTCATGAAAAATGTATGGTTTCATTTATTAAACTAAATGTAATTATTTATTGAGTTGAACATGGATTAATTCATTTATTTTATGTTGCACCTTTCTTCTTAAGTTGGATATTTGGATTTTTTAGCTCCAAAAATGAACCTTCCCAGTGTTCTGATGTCAGATGAATACACTGGAATGCAACAGTTAACAATTATTTTGCACTTGTCAGCAAAACCGGATTTAGATATTAAAAGATATACAGTGCCTTGCAAAAGTATTCATACCCCTTCATTTTTTTTCACATTTTGTTACGTTGCTGCCTTATGTTAAACTGCTTTGAATATTTTTTTACCACATCAATCTACACTCCGTACACCATAATGGCAAAGCAAAAAAAAAAAAAAAAGTTTTTTTTTTTTTAACATCTTTGCAAATTTATATATATATAAAAAAAAAAACTTAAATGATTCCATTGCAAAAGTATTGATACCCTTATCTGGGACAGTTGAAATTTAGCTCAGGTGCATTAATATTGCTTGTAGATGTTACTACACTTTGAGTGAAGTTAACCTGTGGCAAATTCAATTGAATGGGTATGATTTGGAAAGGCACAAACATATTAATGAAAGGTCTAACATCTGAAAATGCACATCAGAGTAAAACCAAGCCCTGAGGTAAAAAAAAAAAAAAAAAACTGCCTGTACAGCTCAGAGACAGGATTGCATCAGGCCACACATCTAGGGAAGACTTCAGGAAAAAAATATACTGCACTGAAGGTTCACAGAAGCATGTAGTCTATGTTACCCTTAATGGAAGAAATTTGAAACAACATGGCTCTTCCTAGAGCTGGCCTCCTGGCCAAACTAAGCATTTGATGGATAAGGGCTTTGGCTAGAGGGGTGACCAAGAACCTGATGGTCATTCTAGTTGAGCTCAATGATCATACATGCAGATGTGAGAAACTTCCAGAAGGACAAACATCACTGCAACACTCCACCGATCTGGGCTTTATGCTGGTGTGGCAAGACTCAATCCTCTCCTCAGTGAAGACACATGAAAACACACTTGGAATTAGCAAAAAAGCATCTAAAGGGCCCTTAGACTGTGAGAAACAAGGTTCTCTGGTCTGATGAACCTCGATGACACCATGTTTGAGAGAAACCAGGCACTGGTCCTGGTCCACATCACCTGCAGAGTACCATCCCAAAAAGTAAAGTGTGCTGGTAGCAGCCTCATGCTGTGGGGTTGTTTTTCAGTGGCAGGGACTGAGGGACTTGTCAGAGTAGAAAAAAAAGCTCAATGAACCAAAATATTGAGATAGCCTTAATGAAAACCCAGTCCAAAGCATCCAGAACCTCAGACTGGGGAGAAAGTTCACCTTCCAAAATGACAATGACCCTACACACACAGCAAGAGTAGCTTATAGACAACTCATCTGAATGTACTTGAGTGGCCCAGCCAAAGCATAGGCTTGAACCTAATCAAACATTTCTGGCAAAGACCTGAAAATGTCTGCCAGTCCCCATCAAACTGACAGAGCTTGAGAAGTAAAGAGGTGAGGCAAAGAATGGCAGATAATTGCCAAATGTTGATGCGCAAATCTTGTTGCATCATACCCAAAAATACTTGAGGCTGTAAAGGTGCTTCAGCGAAGTACTGAGTTAAGGGTATGAATACTTATGCAATGTACTACTTTCATTTTTTTTATTTTTAATACATCTATGAAGTTGCAACAATTCTGTTTTGCTTTGTCTTTATAGTGCATGGAGTATAGATTGATGTGGGAAAAAAGCAATTTAAAGCAGTTTAACATAAGGCAGCAACATATGAAAAAATAAGGGATATGAATACTTTCCCAAGGCACTGTACCTTATTTTAAGCAAAGAATTTACATGCAAGTTTTAAATGTAAGGGAAAAACAAGGGAAAAACACTCTGCTATTGGTAAAATAAAACGACAATTATAATCAACAATTATAAATTAATTTCTTTTTTTTAAGAACACATCATCAGGAAAAGAAAAAAAAATTAAATTAAGATACGACCCCCTTAAAGCCCTTTACTGTTATTCCTACTGTGTTTTAGATCTGGATTTAGATCTTAAAGATCCTGAAAATATGGCAAATCCTATATAATAAGACTTCTACATTCACAGTGACACAGTAGATAGGTTTTGGGGACTGGCTTCAGTCATCTAGTGACACAGTGGATACAGTGGTTCCATTAGCGTTAGCAGAGCTGCTGGTGGTGGCAAGCGATGCAGAGCTTCCAGCTGCAGCTACATCACGTGATTTGGCTCGGGGAATCAACAGCTCCTCTTTGTTTCTCTCTGGTTTGATAAGCAGCACATAGCACTTGGGGATGAAGACACATGCAAGCAGGCCAAAGCTGGAAGCCAAGATGGCGAAAATTTGCACAGCCACCATGAATTTCCCTCGTGTGCTCAGGTAGGCGGGCACAAAGGAAATCCAAACGATGAAAAACACAAGCATGCCGAAGGTCACGCTCTTGCCCTCGTTGAAGTGGTCTTCTAACTTTCGTGCCACAAAAGCAAAAGCGAAAGCCAGCACTGCCAAAAGAATGTCATAGGCAAAGATGGAGCAGATGAAGATGATGTTTCCAGGGTCGCACTCCAGGATAATCTTAATGTTCTGGGCGGCCGTGTTCTTTACGGGGTGTGGCGGCATCAGAATCAGCCACACGGTGCAGCCCACCGCTTGGATCAGTGTGCATACTATCATTATCGCCCTCTGGTGCCTGGGATGTATGGGGTCTATATCATTCTTCTGAGGAATAGCTGGGGCGATAACGGCAGTGTCAGGACTCTGCTCAGATGCCACCGCTGCCGCTTTGGCTGCTTTGAGAGCATTTTTGACGGCTTTTACAGCTCTGGCTCTAAGCATTAGCAGAGCAGATTTGCCCATTAGTGAGGAGAGGACCAGAGCAAAGCCTACGGCCAAAGCCACCTGGCTAGTCATGCAAGACCACATCTGAGGCTCACCAAGGAACACAATTGAGCAGAGAAAGGTTATCACTAAACCCAGTAGCAGGGAGAAGCTAAGCAGTGCATCGTTGGCATTCACCAAAGGTGTGTTAAGGTGCATCAGTAAGATAATCGCAACTACTATAGTTGCTAAAGCCCCAAAAGCAGCAATGGCGATCAGCGTGATCCCAAGAGGTTCAGCAAAGTCCAGGAATTCAATGGTCTTTGGCACACACTCATCGTGATTGGCATTGGACCAGTAGTCTTCATCGCATTGGATACAGCCTCGTGCATCTGTTGGAAGTGTATGAGTTGTTAAAATTGACTAAATGGTCAGTTAAAAGTAGGCAATTAAAAAAAAAAAAAAAATTTCCATTGACCTGTTGTGTTAGAGATCTCGCCATCTGCGCAAGGGATGCAGTCAAAGCAGCAGACTGGTTCTCCCTGCCGGATGCCCATCCTGGTGCCGGGCTGGCATCGTTCACTGCACACAGATCTGGGTATCTGTAACGCAATCAGTACAACAGAGAAACTTTTCAGTTTTTATTTTATAGGAGTCACACGCAATAATGACAGACAAACTTCAACCGGTAGATTATATCAGAATGGTCTTATTTTATTAAATATAAATATATATATATATAGTAATTGATAGATTTTAAATATTAATCAAATATATCTTACATATATTAAACATAAAATATTAAATGCTTTGTCTTTGCCATCAACTCGACTCGCTATGTTTGTAGGAGGAGGAATGCTGCCTATGACCCCAAGAACACCATCCTCACCGTCAAACATGAAGTGGAAACATTATATTTTGGGGGTGTTTTTCTGTTAAGGAGACAGGACAACTGCACTGCATCAAAGGTACAATGGACCGGGCCATGTACCATCAAATCTTGGGTGAGAACCATTGAAAATGGGTCTTGGATGGGTATTCCAGCATGACCCAAAACACATGGCCAAGGCAACATAGGAGTGGCTCAAGAAGCAGCACATTAATGTCCTGGAGTGGCCTAGACTTTAATGTCATAGAAAATCTGTGGAGGGAGCTAAAGGTTCAAGTTGCAGAACGTCAGTCTCCAAACTTTAATGACTTGGAGAGGATCTGCAAAGAGGAGTGGGATAAAATCCCTCCTGAGATGTGTGCAAACCTGGTGGCCAACTACAAGAAACGTCTAACCTTTGTGATTGCCAACAAGAGTTTTGCCACCAAGTCATGTTTTACTTATTTCACTCATTAAAATGCAAATCAATTTATAACTTTTTTGAAATGCGTTTTTCTGGATATTTTTGTTGTTATTCTGTCTTTTACTGTTCAAATAAACTTATAGACTGATAATTTCTTTGTCAGTGGGCAAACATACAAAATCAGAAGGGGATAAATTATTTTTTTCCCTTACTGTAAATATTTGTCACAGACATAGAGATTAACTTTAAATTTACTTAAAACTTACTAACAACTCTTAAAATTTCAGTCTTTAAACCATTTTTAAGAAAAATTATGCATCAAAAGTATCAATTATTACATTACAGTTTTTTTTACAATCGCTAGGATTACACATTTCTCAATACGAAAGTCACTTTTTCAAAACTCTTCAGACAGTTCTCCTAACCATCTTTCAACTTGACACAGCAGTTCATTTCACATTCAAAATACACTAATATTACCAAATCAGTTCATTAATGCCTCAAATCAACTAATTCTTACATAACTCAACAGTTTTTACTAAACAAACACACTTTATCACTCAGGTAGCATTATGCAATGTTTTCTTTTGTCAAATTTCTTTACAAAAACTGTAACACTTGTAAAAGATGTATAGGTACATGCAACTGCTTTGATAGTATTTGATTTTTTTACATTCTGAATATTTTTATATAATATATTACTCTATAAATGTTACTAAATGTTACTAATTTATGTCTTAATCATTTTTATGCTGTGCTAGGTTTTGAACTTTAACAGTTTTGAAAACAGTATGTAAACGTGCAAATTTGCTTGGTTAGTTCATAAAGTTCATAGCAATGATAATTGATCCACAGTTTAGCCCACATAGACTGATGTTGTGCTCACTGTGTGAGTTTTGAAAAAGTGACCTAAGTATTGAGAAATGCATCCTAGCGATTTAAACAATTACTATCAATCATTTTTTACATTAATTAAATAACATAAATATATTTTACTGTCTTAATTATTGAGATTTTTGTAATGCATTATCTTCTTGTAAATCCACCAGTTCACATTTGCAGCGTAAAAACATGGGTTGATTTTCACATTGGTCTGAACATAAAAAACAGAGGGGCTTATTGAAAGTTAAGTCACTGCCAGCAGGTGGCACTTTCGGAATGTCAGAAATATAATGGGTAACGACTGTACACAAAGCAGCGCAGCACCTGACTTTGAAACAGTGCTGTGCTTATATATTAATTCAATGATATCATAACCTTTTTAAATTTAATCGTCACATTAAACCATCAATTTTTGTCTTTCCGTTTCCAAATTTAAGACCTCTTAAATCATAATTAAGACTTTTTGTACCACTGATTTTTTTGGCCTTTTATTTGATATAACAAAATGTAAGATTTTTAAGGACCTGCAAAAACCCTGCATTAACGGCATGCTTTAACTTGTTAAAACAACATATTTTTCTTGTAATAACAACATATTATGTCATAAAAATAATACGTTTTTCCATTGGGCTATAGAAAACCTATAGTTATATTATGTGAACGAGCGATTGTCCGCACTGCTGTCACCACAGTCCTGAGATTAACAAGGATCTGCAAGATGCTGAATTTTCTGTAGGAGGGATAATAGAAATTCACTGTTTTGTCACGAATCCTGTCTGTGGCCTTTCGTCCGCTCCCCACCAGATGTCGCCCCCTCTCATTATACTGACTCACACACTACACAGGCTGTTACACGTCACCCTGGACTACACTTCCAATGGTTTATTGCACGGATTACACTCACCTGCAGTCAATCACACTCACTATATATTTGACGCCCTAACCATTATTTAGGGTTGAGTATTGTCTAGCTTTTGTCACTCTCATAGTAATAGCTACTTTACGGAGTCAGTTCCTATTGTTTAGCTTTTATCACTTTCTCCTAGTGATAGCTACTATAAGAAGCCAATCCCTTGTTCTAGTTTCCAGTTCATAGTTCCTGGCTCTAGTCTAGTCTTGTTCCTTGCTTAAGTCATTTGTGTCTTAATCCTTCCCTGTCTGCCTCGTTTTGTCTGCTCTCTGCCTGCCTTGAAGTTTACTGCCTGTCTTGGATTTATCCTTCATTTTGTTGTTTGGACTCTGTCTGCTCCTTGCCTGGATTTGTGCCTGTCTGTGGATTACCCGTTTGCCTTGCCCTCTGGATATTGTTCGTCGATCAAAAAAACACGCTTGCCCTAGGATTACTCGTTTGTCAAGCCCTGTCCAACCTTGTCTGCCATTGTTGATCTTTGCCTGTTGTGACCACGTCTCTGTTCAATAAAGATTTGGATATGGATCTGTATGCGTCTTTTGTTCACTTGGTAGTAGTTTTAAACATAGTTTAATGTTATTGTTTTTATTGTAGCAGCATGTTTATTAGGCTTAATCTCCAATCTGTGTACAGCCTAATTCTATCCAAAAATTGCACTCTGGCCTTGGAGTATTTCTTTATTTGAATGACTCAAGTGTAATTCAACACCAAATCGAAATACGAACAAAAAGAAATGACAAATGCTTTGTCGCATGATTTTATTATTACTATTATTATTGTTATTTAGTTTTGTTTGATAAACTGAATTCTTCATATTTTTTTGTTTGTGGGTAAAAAAAACTAATGCTTTCATTTTTGTTTCACATGCGTGGGCCTGAACATTTAGTCTTGATTATAAGAATTTATTATTTACTCATCACAAATGATATCTTTAGCTCACTCACATAATGTAACTATCTTCTATAGCAAGAAAAACATTGTTTTTATAACATAATATACCATTATTATAAGAAAAAAATGTGTTGTTTTAACATGATAATTATGTTGTTTTAACAACATATCGTCTCAAACATCTTATTTAAAGAAAATACTATTCCAACCCAAAATGGGCCTTGACAGTATTATTTACTTGGCAGTCAATGGTACATTTACAAACCTCCCGGTTTTGGAACAGCATGGGGGTAAGTGATTAATGTCAAAATGTAACCCTTTAATAAATATTTTAATCGACTGATGGCCTTATTGTTATTATACAGTATGCCGTATTTTATGATCACAGTAAATTATACACATTACATTCCTCACCTCCAGAATATCATTGTTCCATATGATGGAGCCATTATTGATGATCAACTTGTCCTCAGGGGGTGCTGTGCTGTTGTAGTAACCAATTTGCTTATATGTAATCTCTCCTTCTGAATCACTCTGCCAATTTAAGATTTCATAAAAGCCGTCTACGTCACCATTATTGAAGTATATCTCCTCTCCGGTGTGAGGAACAGTAAATCTGAGATTTTTCAGGTAGTACATCAGCTAAGAGGAAAGCACACTGTAGTTAAAAAAGAGACAACAAAACTGGAAAAAAATAATCACTGTCAATGTGTCTTGTACCTGCCAAGGCTCAAATTTGGTAATGTCAGCGCATGTGCCATTTTCAAATGGGCCACTTCCATCTTTACATTCCTCTAGGTTATGTAGGGCATATGCCACAGCATATACAGCTTTATACACATTATATGTAATCCTTAACTGCGACACGTCCGTGAAAGTATTATTTAACGTCTGTAGCATCTCTTCTCCGGTGCATCTCTTCATGCCTCTCATAATCTGCTTATAATTCATTGTACAGTTGAAGACTATTCCCCAAAACTCTTCTGTCAGAGTGTCATTATATGGACTAACCCTCAGCAGATGCTCTTTCAGGCCAGGTATTTCTGCACGCTTGACCGCAAACCCTATTGTACCTCCCAGGACAGACAGTATGTCGGGGTAACGGGAGATGGCGGCTGATGTGACCCAGGCCTCACTGGCGATCCATGTGCGGTTGGTGACGTTGTTACGCAGCAGTTCCCCCACTAGGGGGCTCAGATCCACGTCAGAGGAGAACACCACGATGATCTTAGCCGTGGAATCCAGCACTGTCTGCACGATGCGCTCGATGGCCTCTGGGTTCCAGATCTTGGGGAGGGTTTCGGAGAAGGATATGCAAACTCCTGCCTCCTCCACCACCTCCTTGAACCTCTTGATGCCGTATTTCCCGTAATCGTCCTCGGCTGCGATGGTACCCACCCAGGTCCAGCCAAAATGAAGCACTAGTTTTGCCATGGCGACAGACTGGTGCTCATCGCTGGGGATGGTGCGGAGGAAGGTGGGGTACTGAAACCTGCTTTCAAGAACTGAGCATGAGGATGCATAACTCATCTAGAGGAGTGGAAAAACAAATTAAGTTTAAAAAAAAATCTGTTTAAATGTTCAAGGACATATTTGTTGATGAATTTCTGATATTATTAAATGTAAGATGATTAAGACTTGTTTGGCTTAATATAATATAAATGACGTCTCCTGAAAGAACCAATGAAAGATTTACGCTATTTAAAAAATCCACATAGTCTTATACATATGTTTGACTATGAGGGCGCCATTATTTCGATTACATGAAATGGTTGAGCTACTGTAACGAGGTCATGGACTGATCCGGAGACGTTGGATCCATATGCAACAGCTTTATTGACAATGGCAATGTAAACAAACAATGGTCGACAACGGCAGACTGGCGTGGTGAAGACAGACCGAAAGGGTTAATCAGAGTCCAGGCAATAGGTCGGGGCCGGCGGCGATCAAAAGGGGTAATCCGTACAACAAGCGGGGGTCGGTAATAGGCAGGCGGCAAATGTTCACACACACGATAAACAGTCCGGTTGGCAACAGGTAGGCAGTCTGAGAAAATAACGCTCAGGATTGATAGCATGACTAACAAAACTTCGCGAGGGAAACGCCGCCGAAAGGAAGTGACCCGGGGACCCGGAACCGGAAGTGAGCGCGGCAGGTACGGGGATGCTGGGAAATGAAGTGTTAGAACTCCGGTGAGAGTTCCCGCTGGCGACGGTCAGAGGGAGCCACAGAGACCGCACTTGGGACAGCTACTGCCGCTACCTGTTTTATCGCCAGGGGTGGACTTAACCAATTCGCGAGGTAAGAGGCCGCTTAGGGCCCCAGGGAATCAGGGGGCCCCATCTGATAGGGCAGAAACATATTTGAAGCATATAATAGTGCAGCCAATTAATTTCTTAAACGCAATGACCAGAAGTGTTTAAGTTAGAATCCACTCACCGCTCAAAATGCTGAGTTTGCAGAGTTCTGCAAGTTCAGGAATCCTCTCTAACAAAGTGTAGATATGATGTAAATAAGAGATTCATTGTGCATTGTAGAGAGCTTATTAACAGAACGTTGTGAGATCGAAAGTGAAAGTAAGTGACAGCTTTTAGTGATTATATGAGGGAGCGCTCTTTGCACTCATTCTGTATATTAATGTCTAAATGTCTCAGAACAGAGATATTCACCTCAGTAAAGAAAACATTGCATTTCAAGTCATAATTTTATTTGTCTTGATGCTTCAAAATGACTCTCTTGTGTGCTTTTCCTAAGCGCGCAGGCGCGAACTGTTGCGTATAAATACACAAATTCATTGCCTGGAGATTTTCAGATAATGATTTTCGCTTTTTTTTTCTGCAAACCCTACACTGTAAACAAAATCTGTAGAAATTACAGTATTACTGGCAGCTGGTTGCCAGTAACTTACTGTAGATTTTAATTTATGCTATTTACTGGCAACAGTTTGTTCAAAGTTAATTGAACATTGAACATTAACAAGTCTTTATCTTTACAGAATAAAACTAAAATAACAGCCTCATGCAAAGCATTCTGGGAACCAAAATCTGAAGGAAAAAAACAGAAAAAGGTTGATGAAGGTTTCTGGTTCCCAGAATGCTTTGCAGTAGGTTGTTATTTTATAGTTTTATTCTGTAAAGACAAAGACTTGTTAATGTTTAATGTTCATTTAACTTTGAACAAACTGTTGCCAGTAAATAACATAAATTAAAAATCTACAGTAAGTTACTGGCAACCAGCTGCAGAACTACAGCAAATTTTTTACAGTGTACCGTATGCCTTTAGAACACTTGGAATATGGAATCAGTTGCATGGAATAATTTCATGTTTGTAAAAAGACAGAAAAAGTTTACAATTTATTAAATGCACAAGTGCACGCATTTTTTAATTCTTCTTTTCTGATCCGAATAAAAAAAGGTAGCTTAATATGGCTTCAGAACAGCATCAGGTTGACTAATTACAGGTTGTGAACTATGACAGCGAGCAAGCAAAATAAGGGTTAGGCATAAAAGAGCACATAGTTATTGTATTGGGGCCCCATACCTGGATTTGCTAAGGGCCCCCAAACCACTAAGTCTGCCCTTTTTACCGCAACACAAATTGGAAAATAAAATACTGAAATGATGGCAATGAATATAAGCATAGCCATAAACCAAATGCTGTACCATCGATTTTCCCTACAAGGAGTCTAAACGCCCCCGGGATATTAAGTGAAATCCACACCGAGAAACTCCTTCAGTGGCAGCGGCATTATGACAAGCTTTGGCATGTTCACATACAGCCAGGATGGCATCTAGTGTTTCTTATTCCATTCAGTTACGTATGTTCACAATGTAGCTGTTCATAGTTTTATTTTAAACATGGACTCAGATATGAAGAAATACAGTCATGTATATTGAAGGCACAGTTTTGGGACATTCTAAAACTCGTAATGTACTAAAACAGTGATATTGAAGTCCCAAAATCAATAATACTAATAACAATTTTAAAATTATTAACCTTACTAATAATATTACTGTAAAGCAAAATAGCCATTTAAAGGTTGTATCAGCGACTTCAAGCCTGAAACATAAAGTGTCAAATTCAGCTGACCTTTCTTCGCGATCCGCTCGCTGCCTGCCCTATAAATCGACTGTAAAAAAAAACGCGTCTCTCTGGTCAGCCTAGGGTCCGAGATATGCCAAAAAAACAATCGGTGCTACCAACCTTTCCACAGAAAAACAGACAGTGTTCCAACCAATCACTGTCAGGGGGTTGGTGTTGTGGACTTTCCTACTGGTGCAGGGATGTGAGGGAGGCGGAGCGAAAGTCCACAACACAAACCCCCTGACGGTGATTGGTTGGAACACTGTTTGTTTTTCTGTGGAATAGTTGATAGCACCGATTGTTTTTTTGGCATATCTCGGACTCTAGGCTGAGTCCGAGATATGCCAAAAAAACAATCAGTGCTATCACCGTCAGGGGTTTGCTGATTTTAAAAAGGGGATGTTACTACTGGGTGGATTGGGTATCATTGTAGGGTGGTTGTGTACACAAACTACCAACACACATTGGTATTAAAGGGGTCATCGGATGCAAAACTAACTTTTACATGTTGTTCAAACAACATGTAAAAGTTAGTTTTGCATCCGATGACCCCTTTAATAAGGTGTGTAATGGTCCTCCAGTGTTTTACAATATGCATTTTAGAATTTCCCAAAACTGTGCCTTGAACTAAGCACTGATTGTATTTCTTCATACTTGAGTCCAAGTATAAAATAACACTCTATGATACATTACGTTTGCAGAGTTTAGCTCCAACTGACTTCAACTTACACCTGCTTGAAAGTTTCTAGTTATCCTGAAGAACTTGATCAGCTGGAGCAGGTTTGATTAGGGTTGGAGCTAAACTGTGCAGAGCTGTGGCCCTCCAGGAATTGAGTTTGAGACCAGTGCTGTAAAGTATACAGTATATGTTTGTCCGAACTCAATTGTTTTAGCAAGAGAACACATTATGTTTGCAAGAGATTATGGAAGTTTTGAGAGGGAACACAAATATCTTTGTGAGAGAACTAAAAGTTTTGCAAGGGAATGCAAAGTTTCTCAAAGGAAACACAGAAGTTTTGTGAGAGAATGCAACATTTTTTTTTGTATTTTCTGAATTGTGTTACGGTAAAAATAGCAACAGGTAGTGCCAGTGTCCTCGAAAAAAAATGGTGCCCCCCATAAGTCCAAAATTTGATTAAAAATTATGAGGATTTTTACTACATATTTCAGTAAGAGACATCATTTATGTTAAAAACCATAAAAGTCTTAATACCCGGAGTTTTAAAATAATCATTAAAGGTTGTGAAAAAATAACCCTAAAAATACACAAGACAGTGGCAAATCTAAATCGTAAAAATCTAGTTTAAAACATTCAAAGTTCTTAGAAATGTACCTAAGAAAAGTTTGAAATTAATGGTTCTAATAATGTCATGTGGTATAGCCATCAAGTAAAAAGCAATAACAAGTGTGCATCTTAATCATTATTTTTATATACACTACCATTCAAATGTTTTGTGGTAATGTTTTTAAAGGCTTCATTAATGTTATAAAATAAACAATCAATAATACAGTGAAAACTGTAATGTTATGAAATATTATTAGAGTAACTGTTTTCTATTTTATTATATTCTAGAATGTAATGTATTCCTGTGATGAATATTCAGCAGCCAGTCCTTAAGCCTTCAGAAATTATTCCAACACTCACGACCAATTTGTATGGTGGCTAATTTGTATGATTTTGTACATTTTGTAAAATATGTAAAATTTTTCACAGGTCGTACGAATTTGTATGAATTAGCCACCTTGCAAAATATGTATGGATTTCTGTGAGATTGGGTTGATCATTCTAATATGCTGATTTGGAGCTCAAGAAACATTTATTATTATCAATGCTACAAACAGTTGTGCTGCTTAATATTTTTGTGAAAACTGATACTTATTTATTATACTTTAATCAAGAGAACGATTCATTGTATCCTTGCTAAATTTTTTTTTTTTTTTTTGCCAAAATATCATTTCCTGTTTTGTTTGCATGCTTATACATGTTTGTTGCACCACATGACAAAAAATAAATAAATAATAATAATAGTAGTAATATTTTTTAACAAATAATTATACCAAACTACTAAATGAGTTTGGTGTTTTTTTTGTTTTTCCAAAAATGTCCTGTTTAATGAGACTTTTCTCTTTGTAATGCTATCAGGACAACTGTATCGCCATGTGTGACATTTTTGTAATCAAAAATATATTCAAGTCAGGGCATTCTTTTCAAGTAATAGAATAGTAAAAGATCTAGACCAATAAATGAGTATCATGCCATTGCCCTAACAGTGGTAGCTGAAAGGTACTTGTGGGAAATAGTAGAGGCCGAGTATCCTGGCTGTGGCTATGGACAGATCAGAGCCTCCAGCCCCCACCAAAGCAGAAAGAGGGGGTCCATCCCCACAACGGTAGTTGGGCACAGCCTCGTCCTGGCCTGTCAGGAAGGTGAGCGTTCCCTCTACAGCTTTGGAAATGGTGAAGCAGGAGTCATAGATGACGTAACCCAGCTCAGTAAAGGGTAAGATTTCATTGTTGTTGTTGATCTCATTCAGGGCAAACAGCATGGTCTGAGCCCAGCGGAAAGTACGGAAGTTAAAGCTGAGGGAGAATATACAAGTTAAAATTGAATGGAGTTGCCCAGCAATAATTCACAAATAGTACAATTTAATCTTGTTAAACTGTATGATCTTGTTGATGCTGCATGTTATACCAGCTCTCAACACTAGATGTCTCCAGACAGTCTAATTAGCACAATAAACCAAGTAGGCAATAAATTGTACAAAAGGTTATTTTCCATTGACAAGTTTATGGAACATAAAGGTCTCTCGAGAGGACAAGCTGTGATTATTCCTTAGACAACAGTTTGATTAATTTTGCATAACCAACTTTGTAGTAATCTTTGCGATCATAAATGTAAGACGCAGTAAATTCTGTAATTAAGACAAATTAAGCGTTTACAATTAAGCCTCTTTTCACTATATAACTTTCTATAATAACGACAAGGAAGAATGTACTTAGTATGCACATTTTGTATGAGTACACTATTGCGACAAAATATAGTCAGAATAACTTCAGTGCCCATTCACAATATATCAAATATAACATCTTACCCTTCACAATCAGAGGATTCTGGAGCGATTGTCGTGTTGCTGTCAGTATCAATTAGGCGCTGATGAACGGGAAACATCCCGCCAATAACCACCGTCTTCTTCTCCACTTCCTTATAACCCCTCAGGTTGAATTTGGCTTTGAGTTTGCAGCTTCCCTCAGCAGCGGTGGATTTGTAAAGGTAAGAAACGATATATAAAACCATCAAAAAGCGTCGTTTAGAGGTAAATCCAGTTAAATCCATTTTTAGAGTAGGAACATGTAAAAGACAAGCAGCTTTGATGTGCAAGTGTTTGGAGAGGTGCGACAGACTAACACCTGAGTTCCCATGATCTCTCCTGGGATCTCTGAAGATTGCATAAGACAAGTGATCAAAGCTGCTTTCAGTGTGATTCACATCAGGGTCAGAAAATTACCAGGGCTCAAGGTAATGTTGGAAAAGTGACAAAATGCACTTTTTTTTTTTTTTTTTTTTTTTTTACATCATATTAAATTCTATGCCTATTTAGTAATAAGTTTAGAACCACTGCTTAGTGTAGATCCAGTAGGTGTCAGATAGACACTGACTTTCGTAAGTTTTTTTTTTTTTAAGAAGTCCTTTCTGCTCATCAAGGCTGCATTATTTGATTGACAAAAACAGTAATATTGTGAAATATTATTGCAATTTAAAATAGTGGGTTTCTTTTTTTCTTTTTTTTGGAACATGTAAAACTTTTTTCAAGATTCTTTGATGAATACAACATTAAAAAGAACAGGATTAATATATATGTATATATGTATGTGTATGTGTGTGTGTGTGTGTGTGTGTGTGTGTGTGTGTGTGTGTGTGTGTTTGTGTGTGTGTGTGTGTGTGTGTGTGTGTTATAAATAAATCTTTTCTAACCATACACTACCATTCAAAGTTTGGGATCAGTAAGATTTTTAATGTTTTTTAAAGAAGTCTTTTCTGCTCATCAAGGCTGCATTTATTTGATTAAAATACAGACAAAACAGTAATAATGTTAAATATTATTGCTTTTTAAAATAGTGTTTTTTCTATTTTAAATATACTTTAAAATATAATTTATTCCTGTGATGCAAAGCTGAATTTTCAGCATCATTACTCCAGTCTTCAGTATCAAATTACCCTTCAGAAATCAAGATGCTGATTTATTATCAGTGTTGGAAACAGTTGTGCTCCTTAATTATATTTTAAAGTCAGAGATGGGTAGTAACGAATTACATTTACTTCGTTACATTTACTTGAGTAAATTTTTGGGGTAACTAGTACTTTTAGAGTATATTTAAAGATAGGTACTTTTACTCTTACTCAAGTACATTTAAAGTGAAAAAAAAACCTCTACTTTTACTTTTTTTTTACTTTACGCTACTTTTGATGGCGTTCCTCAAGCATTTAAGGGATAAATTGAGTATATAATTTATTATATTTATTTAAAACATAAATATTACTGTACTAGTTTAGATTTTTAGAAGGCACCTTAACTTTTTACATTTACAACTCTGTGTTTGCTGCATAAAAACATGGGTCACCCTTTACTGTGGGAATCAAAGAAGACAACAATGTTCCCACGGTAAACACCCTTCTAGAGTCTGTTCGCAAGATAGCTGCCCTTCCAGAGCCTGTTCGCAAGATGGCCATCCTCCCAGAGTCTCCGCTGGTGCTGCCCGTCCTCCCAGAGTCTCCGCTGATGCCGCCCGTCCTGCCAGAGTCTCCGCTGGTGCCGCTCCTCCCAGAATCTCCACTGGTTCCGCCCAGCCTTCCAGAGCCTCCGCTGGTTCCGCCCAGCCTTCCAGAGCCTCCGCTGGTTCCGCCCAGCCTTCCAGAACCTCTGCTGGTTCCATCCAGGCGTCCAGAGCCCATGCTGGTTCCGCCCAGCCTTCCTGAGATTCCTGTCTGCCCTGTTCTGGCCACGGAGGCCATGTATGGACTGTCTAATTTCCCAGCCACCCTCCCTACTGCCCCAGTCTCACCACCTCTGCCTCCTGACAGTCCCTCGGCTCACCTTCAACCCACCTTCGGCGCAGAGGACTTGCCGGGGGTCTGCCAGTCTTCATCGGTGTCCTGGCTGGAGGATCCCTCACCATCGCCTCCAGCCTCAGAATCCTGGACTCCACCTCGGCCCTCCGACCCTGCAGCTCCATCCCGGCTCTCTGCTCCCTCGTCTCCGCTGTCGGCCGTCGGTCCACCAGCTCCACCGGGCTCCATCGTCCCTCCGGCTCCGCCCTGGTCGGTTGTCGCCCCACCTTCGCCTCTGGACTCTACTCCTCCAGCTGCGCCTCGTCGCTCCGTCCTACCGGCTCTGTGGACCTCCTCCCTCCCGCGGGCACAGCCTCGGTCCTCTGTCGCTCCGGCTCCGCCGTGTACCTCCGGACCTCCATCTCCGCCTTGGTCGCCAGAGCCTTGGGTTCCGCCTTGGCCCTCCGGATCCTCGGTGTCGCCCAGGACCATCGACTCTCCGGTTCCGCCTCGGGCTCCACCATGGCTTCTCCCTCCGCCAGTCCCGCCTCAGTCCATAGCTCGATTACCCCCACATGGACCTGCCCCTCCCCCTCTTCCGTCTCCGCTCCACCACCCTCCGGTTTCATTATGTGGTTAGAGCGTCTGGAAGCCGCTCCTTGGGGGAGGGCTCTGTCACAAATTTAGTCGTCCTGTGATCACAAACTCTTGCACTACACATCTTGGACTTCATCCCTCACTAGCCACTGCACCAATCACTGCTCGCACCTGCTCCTCGTGACCCACTGCAATGATTGCTGCACACATCTGTTCCTCATCACACTGACTGCATTTAAGCTTCTCACACACACAGCCACTTTGCGAAGTCTTATCGTTCCTCTTGGTCGTAATTCTGAGCGTTTCTTCCCGTGTTTTTGATTCCTGGACTCCCTCTCTTGTGTGATTCTCGCTGCCCGCCCCGACCATTCTGCCTGTTTTTTGACTACGATTTCTGCCTGCCCCTGTGTGTTTGTCTGTTCTAAATAAAATGCTGCAAATGGATCCGCTCGTCTCCGACCATCCTTGTGACAGTATATAACTGAACTGAATTATTTACAGCTACTTTTGTAAGTGGAATTGTTTTGATTGAGAATTTATTTTTATTTAATTTGTGTGTCTTGAAGAATTTTTGACATACACTACTGTTCTGTGCTTGGGATCAGTACAAATATTTTTGTTTTGTGGAAGAAATTAATATATTTATTAAGCAATACAATTGATAGTAAAGACTTTTACAATAAATACAAAAATACAGTAATTAATTAATTAATACATACTTTATTTATTACTTATCCTATACTTTTAATGTTAGTGGACAAGGACAAAACAGTGTTTTGGAGGAAATGTGTTAATTTGTCATTTTGATATTTTTGTGTGCAATAATTATTTATAAATTTTATT
>NC_133371.1:21764466-21794327 GCF_049309525.1 Garra rufa | reverse complement strand
AAGACTATGCTCGCAGATATCCATGCCCGTGTGCGTCTGTGTATTTAACTGCAATGCGCACGTCGCTCAGCCTTTTACGCAGAAGTACATGCAGTGTAGGAATGGTTGGTTACACAAGTTTGTATAGTTAATTGTGTTGAAACAGGAGATGAGCCCCTGGTCTAATGCGCCACCTGGCTTGAGAAACCCGCTTTCAAAGACTTACTTTTAGTCATTATTTGGGTAGCACACATATTCTGAATGCCTTCGGCAGAATTCAAATTAGCCATTTTAATCTAGATTAATTCCAAGATTACAGTGAGATAGATTAAAAAAATCTATGCCCACCACTAATATATATATATATATATATAGTTTAGTTTTAGTTCAGTTAGAAAAGATTTATATTTTGAATAGATGCAGTTCTTTTTAACCTTTTATCCATCAAGAATCCTAAAAAAAAAGAATCACAGGTTTAAAAAAAAAAAAAAAAATAGTAAGCATCACTGTTTCCAACATTGATAATAACAGCAATTTATCATCATATTACAATTATTTTTGAAGACTGAAAACTAAAGTAATGGCTGATAATATATATATATAAAATTAAGATTTTAAAAGATAAGATTCAAATGGACATGCATGGACAAATGTATACAAAATATAGACAACATCTCTCTAGACTTAGTTTGTCTCTAAAGATTTCTCCAAGAATTGAAACTGAAAAAAGAACCACTCTATATTTTTTTTCAGACAATTGAAAACATTGTAATTAAAGATCAGTCTGCTGACTGGGACATTTACTGTTTACACCATGGGGTTTGATTTAATTGTGATCGGCATGCTTCAGCTTGTTCGTTGACAGCACGGGTGCTTCAACCTCCCCTGCTGTTTAGCTCTGTAATAGACTTGATACTGTACCTTTCCTTTCCTTTGGGATCTTGCTGTTTGTGGATGTGCTTGTCACTACATGTCCTTCAATCAGCACAGCGACACACACCTGAACCACATTCCCAAGTGAAAGGGAGAAACACACACAAGCACATGGAGTTCACAAACAAGAGCCTGTCACGTTACACAATATCTGCTCCTAACGCTTCAGTGAAACATCACAAGTCATTAGTTTAACCACTAACGTGTTTTAACTGTACATTTTAGCTTGACATAATGTGTTGTTGACCCAGAGGAGGACCTTTGACATGTAACAGGATATTTCTGTTAGATATTTTCAACATAACCTGAAGAGACTTAATTTAACACATCATGATCAATCTGGCAAAAATGCAGAGACATTTAAACAACGTTTTATTGCATTTTCCCCGACTTCACATGACAAGAACACCTCACTTACCACTTACCTGTGTTAAAGCATTATAATTCATTTTCCTAACAGAGCTGAGAAATTGTTAAAACAACAATAAATTACAGTTATTACACACTTCATCTGAAGAATGCATTTCAATTGTTTTTTGGATTAAGAAATTAAGAAAGAAAAAATATTGTGGGCTGCAATAGTAACTTGGTCCACTAGTCGGCGCATTTGCCTTATTTTCTAATGACAAACACCTCATTTGTCATACATAAACAGACTGTTATTTACCAGATTGCCCTAAAGTCCCACAAATCCCACGTGAAAAGTGGATTGTGGATTGTTATTGTTATCTAAAACTATATAAAATTGTGTTTATTTATTGAAACAAAGCTAAATAATAACAATAATAAGTAATAAATATTACATAAATAACTGAAATAGTGTAAGAGCTAAAATGACTTAAACTGAAATGATAATATTACATAAAAAAAAGAGAAATTAAAAAAGAATATGCTATTAATAAAACTTAGATACACACAAACACAAAAAAACGAAATATACATAAAAAGAAAAATTAACATTAACAGTAACTGATTGCTGAACTCTGGGGGAAAATAGGAAAATTAATAATGAAGTATGAAATATTTCATATGATTATGCACAGAGTTATCAGAACGTTATTATGTTACTCTTACACGGCAATTTCACCAAAACTCTTCACATGGATGCATATACTTGTTTTGCACAAAATCTATATTTATATTTTATAGTATTAGATATTTTAACTTTTTAATTAACTACACCAGAAATGTGAACCAAATGCAAACTATCAGGGATGCATGTTTTTTGCAGATATCTGATTTGCCGATAATTTTCAACTCATTTTTGTCAATGAAAAAATCTGAGATTATGAGATTATTGTTATAACATTTTAAGAAAAAGGTCAAAATTATGAGAATAAAGTCATAGCAATATGAGAAGGCGAAATATTTTGAGAATAAGGTCAAAATTACGAGAATGATATGATATTTTGAGAATAGTCTGAGATCTTTGAAAGCATTCATTATGTGTAGCATAACAGCCACTCAATAATAGCAATAAGCTTTTTGCTTTTGGTACTTTTTACATAAAACATAGTCTCAGCTTTCAAATTCTATCAGTTTTATAGCTAAATACAAACATTGTGTGTTTTGCACGCTCTTGCGTGACAGGTGGCTGTATTTGCCTCATTGACGTGAATTAATCATCTTTTCGATTACAATGAGACATTAGTTTCATTAAATTATACAGATTTAGTTTTGAAGCCTTCAGATGTTGCTTAAAGTTCACATTGTGCTATAACTTGTAATAAAGAGGGAAATATATTCATAATTTGTATTTCGTGATGTGTTATAATAAAAGCAACAAAGCTTATTGCGATTACTGGGGGGCTGGCACACTACAAAATGAAATACTATTCCCAGTCATTTATTATACCGTGTATGAAGCAGCTTGTGAAATAGTCACTTAACATTATTTACCTCAGAAAAGACAACAATATAACTTAAAGGGTTGGAGCCACTTCAACCTTTTTTTTGTAATAAATACATGTGAGGAATGGAAGGTTGGACGCTACAGATGTTGGAATTTCACAAAGAAAATAGTACAATTTAATTAAACAAATGACTTATTGTAATCAAAAAGATGATTGATTTACATGCCGCTTAAACTAAGCCGAAAACAGCAATCTGTAACGCACATTAAAGAGCATTAAAAACACATTATTGTAAGACATAGTGTTTTGTTATAAAACTGACAGAATCTAAAATGCTGAGACTTTGTTTTATATTAAAAGTACCAAAAGCAGAAAGGTTATTGCTATTACTGTGTGGCTGGTGCACTACAAATTAATAATGAATGCATTCATTTTCTATTTACCTATAGCAACTAGAATCATGCTAGTAACATGCTAATCATGCTAGGATCATGCTAGCAACTTGCTAATCATGTTAGAATCGTGCTAACAACTTGTTAATCATGCTATAAACATGCTAACAACTTGTCTATATTGTGAATTGCATGGTCATTTTTGCTCTACCTGCCCCGAGCTTTCGGGAAATACCCCAGTCATGTACAGACAAGGAAGGACTGTAACAGGAGTTACATGCACAACTTCACCTTCCAACTCTGGATTTTTTCTCCCCATCACACTCTCTTGGGGAGACCACAAATGCCAACTTCAGGCCTTGATTGATTCAGTGCAGCTGGGAACTTCATGCATATCACTCTTGCCAAAAGTCTCCAGATCCCTACTAAGTCCTTTCCTGCCCCCCCTAACTGTGACTGCCTTGGAGGGAAGGCTGTTAGCTCTAGGTAAAGTGAGCCACCTCACTTCTCTCCTTTGTCTCTTCACTTACCAGCACCAAGAGAGAATGTACTTCCATCTCACAGTCTCCAGAGTTTCCTGTTATCCTCGGTCACCCCTGGCTTCTCCAGCATAATCCACACTGTGACTGGTCCACTGGTGCTGTCCTCAGTTGGGCTCCCACTTGTCAATCCACATGTTTGATCCAGAACTCCCCTGATCGTCTTATCGAGTCCCAGGAACCCCTAGATCTGTCTCAAGTCCCGGCTCAGTATCACCACCTCCAAGCAGTGTTCAGCAAGAGGAAGGCCACTTCCGTACCTCCTCATCGCCCCTACGACTGTGCCATTGAGCTACTCCCAGGAACCTGTCCCCCTAGAGTTGTATATTCTCCTTGTCTTCCCCTGAACTAACTGCTATGAACAAGTATATTGACGATCCTGAGCAGCAGGGATTATCCACCCATCCACTTCCCCTGCTGGAGCTGGATTCTTTTTTGTTGGAAAAAAGGATGGAGGACTTCAGCCATGTATTGATTACATGGGTCTTAATAAGATCACTATTAGAAAAAGCTATTCATTGCCGCTAATGGCCTATGCCCTTGAAATTCTGATCTTCAGTAAGCTCGATTTGCGCAATGCCTACTATCTTGTCCACATCAGACAAGGAGACGAAAGGAAGACTGCCCTAAACGCCCACTGGACATGAATACTTAGTTACTAACAGTCTTTCAAGCTCTAATCAATGATGTTCTCAGAGACATGCTTAACCAATGTGTGTATGTCTACTTGTCTGACATCCTCATCTTCTTGAGTTCCCTCCAAGAGCATGTCAGTAAGGTTCTCAGACGCCTGCTTGACAATCATCTTTATGTCAAACCTGAGAAATATGACTTTTCATGTGACCCAAGTTCAGTTCCTGGTATTCATCATCAAGCTTTGCCAATTTTTATCGCAATTTTTATCGCAAGTTTATCCTAAACTTCAATGCTGTGTCAGCTCCTTTATCTGCCCTCATGTTAGTGGTGTTGAAATTCTGCAGCAAAGCGATGACATCTCGGATCATTTCCTAGTCTTGTGTATTATCCAGATAGCTAAAACTAAATTCAACTCCTTGTTACAAGTCCTGTAGAGCCATCACGTCTACTACAAAAGACTGCTTTGTAAGTAATTTTTACAATTCCACTCATTCTCTACTATAGGACTTGTTAAATCATCTAAACCAACATGTTTGTTAGACCCTATTCCATCTAAGCTACTAAAAGAGGTGCTTCCAGAAGTCATAGATCCTCTTCTGAATATTATTAATTTGTCATTGTCATAAGGATATATTCCCAAAACCTCCCAACTGGCTGTTATTAAGCCTCTCATTAAAAAAAAAACACACAACTTGACCCCAACAAATTAATTACAGATCTCGAATCGTCCTTTTCTGTCAAAGATACTAGAAAAGGTAGTTTACTCACAATTGTTCCTTCTTACAGAAAAATGGTATCTGTAAAGATTTCCGGTCAGTATTTAGACCGTATCATAGTACTGAGACTGCTCTTATTAGAGTTACAAATGGCCTGCTCTTATCATCCAATCGGGGTTGTATCTCTCTATCAGGGCTGGACTGGGACCAAAAAATGGCCCTGGCAATTTTGGCCATAGCAGCCCACCATGATTATTTAAACAATATGCTGAGGCATATGACACATCAAAGGATATATGCACTCACTGTTTTGTTTCAAACATTAAACCACAGTAACCTGCATGGAAGCGAATAACCTTGGTAAAAAAAATATTCTTAATTATTATTTTTGTTATTATACAGTCTTTTATTGCTCTCATTACAATACTCAACTTGGAAGAGAAGGCCACAGTGACAAAATTCCCACCTTGTAGCAAAATTTATCGTCAAACAAAACACTGCTTGAGATGTCTTTAGACAAGTGTTTAATAAAATGTACTGTTCACAAACACAAATAAGATAAGTCAAGATAAATTAGGCCTACAGTAAGACCATGTCAAACATCTCGGCGATTTTCACACATTTTGCGTCTTTTCTCCCGCAGCTTCTCTGCACCCCCCTTGCTCTTTTCTGGTTTATCCATTGTTATAGACGGACTCATCTCAAACTCCGGTCGAACTCTAAATAGCAGATTTTGTCAAGGAGAGATGAGGGCTGGCCAGGAGGGAGGCAGGGCGTGGCCTGAGATTTCATTGGACTAGCTCAATGTCCTTTAAGACCAATGGGCCGTGATTCGTGTCTCAGATACTCTACCGTTGTGGTAATAAATAAATTGGCCTAATAAACTTTTAAAAAAATATTAAATTATGACTGACAGCCCCAGCCCAAAAATGTGCATTGACCCGGCGGGCATTGCCCGGTATGCCCTATGGTCAGTTCAGGCCTGCTCTCTATTAGTGCTGTATCTTAGCGCTGCGTTTGACACTATTAACCACAACATTCTTTGAATAGACTTTTTACGTGAATTATACTTTATTATGTTGCATTACTGGAAGGGCATTGGCATGGTTCAAATGGTACTTATCTGAACGCCATCAGTTTGTGGCAGTGAATGAAAAGGTATCATAGCTTTCACTGTTATGCTGATGATACTCAGACATAGTTGCGTAGTTGTTATAAAAATCTGGATAACGAGCAACTTCTGACTGCTAAATTCTGAAAAAAAAAACAGCTGTTAAATATTGGAAAAAACCTCCGTAACCTAAATAATAACCTAAAACACTGTCTAATACTCGATGGCTGCTCTGGCAATTCTTCATCATCAGCCAGGAACCTAGGTGTGCTATTCGATAGGAATCTTTCGTTCGAAAGGCACATTTCTAGCATTTGCAAAACCGCAATTTTCCATCTCAAAAATATATCGAAATTACAACCTATGCTCTCGATGTCAAATGCAGAAATGTTAATTCATGCATTCATGACCTCAAGGTTAGATTATTGTAATGCTTTATTGGGTGGTTGTTCTGCACGCTTAATAAACAAACTCCAGCTGGTCCAAAATGCAGCAGCTAGAGTTCTTATTAGAACCAGAATGTATGACCATATTTGCTCAGTTCTGTCAACACTGCACTGGCTCCCTATTAAACATCAAATAGATTTTAAAATCTTGCTAATTACTTATAAAGCCCTCAATGGTTTAGCTCCTCAGTACTTGAGCAAGCTCTTATTACATTATAGTCCCTCACGTCTGATGAGTTACCTATATATCTAGAATATCAAAATCAATTGCGAGCGGCAGATCATTTTCTTATTTAGCACCTAAACTCAAATCCAGATCAGATGGTCACTGCAGTCCCCTGGATCCAGTCCATACCCAGCCCAGATGGTGGATCAGCACCTAGAGACGACCTCTACAGTCCTGAATGTCAGCAGAGACCATATCAACCAGATGAGCCTCAGAGACGGATCATTAGTGAAGAACTCCTCACCTAGACAGCCATTGGTGCAGGATTATGGGAACCAGGTGAATCCTTTGCAAATCTGACATTGCTGCAACATGGAACTTTTGCACTATTGACACTATTGTCCAATTCAATACTGTAAAGTTGCTTTTGACACAACCCGTATTCTTAAAAGCGCTGTATAAACAAAGGTGATTGATTGACTGATTAATTTATTGCCAAGGCATATCGGCATCATTTTTTCTATCGGGCAATGCCGATAACGGTCAGATAATATGGTGCATCCTTACAAATGATAATCAATCAATGAAAGATCTT
Organism: Garra rufa; assembly: GCF_049309525.1. Lineage (NCBI taxonomy): Eukaryota > Metazoa > Chordata > Actinopteri > Cypriniformes > Cyprinidae > Garra > Garra rufa. Next base: position 21,786,961 of record NC_133371.1, on the reverse strand, counting down.
GTGATGAGAGAAATCTGAACACAGAGTTCTTTATTAAAGCTCAGTTTGCATTATACAAATATCAGTTTCAAACTGCATGCGGTGGCTTGGTCTGAGGCACAATACTAAAGTAAAACAGCATTGTTTAGGTTTAGATGAAAAAAAAAGAAGGGGAAGAGGAGAATCAACATAGAATTGCATAAATTAAACTGAATATCATGTAATATTGCAGTTTACCCACTAGGAATTTAAACTTGTTAGTTGTATTTCTATTAGACAAGTAAAATATACACATGATAAAGGTGACACTGAGAAAAAGACATTAAGAACAAGATTTGCAATTAAGACAAGAAGGAAGTTCATCTTGCATTGAGTTTTTTGCTATCGTGACAAAGTTTTGAAATGAAATCTTTAAAGACAATAAATACCAAGCATGTTATTCATATCACAACAATTCTCTACATCATAAATTAGACAGAGGGCTTGACGCAGATCTCCATTCGAGCCCAACCAAAGCCCCCCTCTCTCTATACATAAGAACACGCTTCTGTTAAAGGAGTGGAATATTAATAATGAGGCCACACACACACAGGAGGACTCAAATATTGACAGTAACTCGTGGTCCAAATTCAGTTAAGTCCAATTTAGCTCAAAAGAACTTGGCGTACTTTGCTAGATGATGCCTCTCAGATTGTGTCCTGTCAATCACTATTCTATTCTTCCTCCCTCTGTAAATCTCATTTCATTTGCCTTTGGAAACACTATTGCTCTACCTAGCACACAGAAAAAAAAAACAAAGGCCTTTATTGGTGAAATAAGTACACTGCTGATCTTACGCGTTTATAAAACCAGCCCAGGCAAACTCAACCAATGGCGGTGATGTAAAATGCAGACATCAATACACATTTGCTCACTTATCACTATTCAAATGTCAATAATCCATTTCTTGCAAAGACAGAAAAAAAAAGAATGCAGCATAAAATAAAGTCACATCCCTGAAAAACAAAATAACTGAAAGAAAAAAAGATTAACAGGCACAAATTTCAGGAGGCCTCCAGATTTAGAAGTCTCCTTCACAGCAAAACCTCTGTGATAAACCAACCCATCCGCAGCGTAAGAGCGGCATGTAGCAAACTGTCTGATCTCATCTGTATTTGGCAAATAAACATCGATTGGTCACGTTTAAGGAGCTACTACTGCTAGTCTTTACCTGCCACTTCCATAGAAGAGTCCAGGTAAGAAATCCAAACCGAAATCAACACTGAGTTAGCGAAAACAAGTTTATCCTAAAAGGCAGAAAGCAGCAACACTTGGAACCTAACCCTTGAATGAGTGGATTTGCTTAAAAAAACAGCTTTGTTCGTGTCATGATGCACATGGACAGTCAACTGCCCTAAAAGGATCTTAGACCTTCATTGGCTATAACAGAAACTATGGAGGAGTGACCTGTCACAATGCATTAAACACAGAGAGCTGATACGAAAAAAAAAAAAGCAAAGTCAATGTATCATCATTATTATCATCAGTAATGAGGATAACAACAACAATTATAATACCAATATTACAACCGACCCCAGATAATGAGGCGGAACTGAAGTAGCGTCATCAGTTTAGCGCCAATCACAGTACAACCTGCCATTGTAGGGAATGTTCCGGTCTCAGTGGGACAATGACAGGGCGGCGTGCCTAAAGGGGGGGAGCGGGAGTGGAGAAAAAGGATTTGGGGGGAATGTAGCAGTACTGGGAAAAGGGGGAGGTAGAAGAGGAGTCGACAAGGAGAAATCAGAAGGTACAAAAGTCCACTGTTCTACTCCCACTCGGTGGTTCCCGGTGGCTTGGACGTCAGGTCATACATCACTCTTGAAATGCCTGGGATTTTCTTGATCTCATTGACCATCTTGAGAACCACCTGTGGGCAGAGGAGTATGAGTTAGTGGGTTGAAATGAAATGTAGGGTTAATGTGTGGATGGAGGATCTGGGCTCTCACCTCTTCAGGGATTTGGTTGTCTGGAGTAGCGGCGATGCCGGTCATGAAGTCGCTGGTGATGAAGGTTCTGATGACGACTGACCGTCTGCAGGATGGCTGCTTCTGCAGCGGGTCACGATCAAAGTGCAGCGGGGTGAGGATGACTGGCATCTGGCTGATCTTACTTGAGTAGCCTGGATGTCAAGCAAAAATGTTTATAAATTATATTGACAGTGTAACCATTTATGATTTATTTGAATAGTCCTTGTTATCCATTAAGACTAGTCTTAGGGGTGTCGCAATATACCAGTATTGAATAACAGATACAAATGTTAAAGTCCTACTATTGTGGATTTTTGAAAATTACTTTTTATGCAGTGCGTAACACTAAGTGAACGAAAACATCCTGCAAAGTTTTAAATCTGAAAGTGCTCCCTGTACAAAGTTATTTTCCTTCAAAAGAGTATATTTTGTCGTTTTTTTAAAACAAATCCTAAATCTTAAAGGATTAGTTCACTTCCAGAACAAAAATTTACAGATAATGTACTCGCCCCCTTGTCATCCAAGATGTTTAGTCTTTCTTTCTTCAGTCGTAAAGAAATTATGTTTTTTGAGGAAAACATTTCAGGATTTCTCTCCATATAACGGATATGTATGGTGCCCCAAGTTTGAACTTCCAAAATGCAGTTTAAATGCAGCTTCAAAGTGCTCCAAATGATCCCAGTTGAGGAAATCATCCTCAAAATCATCCTACATCGCAGCAGAAGTACTGACCTAGTGTTTACAAAGTGAACATACAAAGAAGATCAAACGCCCTTTACAAAAAAGGTAAAACAGCTTTTTGGGGGCGATTTTGAAGTTGAAGACGAAAACGCATGCGCATCGCAAAGACGAGACAAGACGATCAATTGAGGTTAAAAAATACATAAATTGTCCATTTGTTTCTAAAATAACGATCATTTCGCCAGATAAGGCCCTTCTACCTTGGCTGGGATCGTTTAGAGCCTTTTGAAGCTGCGTTTAAACTGCATTTCGGAAGTTCAAACTTGGGGGCACCATACATAGCCATTATCTGGAGAGAAATCCTAAAATGTTTTCCTCAAAAAATGTCATTTCTTTATGACTGAAGAAAGAAAGACATTAACATCTTGAATGACAAGGGGGTGAGTACATCATCTGTAAATTTTTGTTTTGAAAGTGAACTAACCCTTTAAGCTGTTACATGTTGACGTCAACATGAAATATTAGCAAATTGCCCGCCCACATGTTGCACGCGCAGACCGGGGTAAACTTGAAGTAAAACTATCATCGTATTTTATACACACAGAAACTTAGGGTGTGTTCACACTTGTCATGTTTGGTTAGATTAAAACGAACCCTGATGTGATTGCTCTGTTAGTGCAGTTCGTTTGAGTAAGTGTGAACGCTGCCATCCGAACCCTGGTGTGCAGCAAACAAGCGGACAGAGGCTAAAAAGATGGGTCTCGTTCCACTTCCAAACAAATTCTGGTGCGGTTCGAATGAAATATGAACACAACACAAACACTTCTAAACGAATCAAAAACAGGAAGTAATGATGAGACGTGAGGTTATGCAACATGATTTCGAAAGGGAACAAGCAGTGTATCCAAAACAAAACAAGCAGAGGGCAAATGTAAAACAACGAGGTGGTAAAGTGCCTTGTATGAGCTCTTTGAGAGTTCGCAGGTGGTGAAAATAACATCATATGCACACAACGAGCTTGCTTAGTCCAACAGACAGCATTGCATGTATTCAACTTAAAGCGGCAATCAGCAGACCGATCAGTGAATGGGTACTTTGATGTCATGCACCCGCAGCACCCCCTTAAATCGAGCACACCTTTTCCTTTAGTTTGGAGTGTTCGGTGAGTTCTGTCACAAAATATACGTCATTCAACTCGACCAATCAGGTTGTGAATGTATCACTATGCCTTTAGGTTCAGTATATTTAGGTTCGTTGTCAAAAAATGCCAGTGTGAACACTAAGCAGACCAGGACCAAATGTATCATTTTCCTTTTTGGTCCATACCAATTGAACCAAACAAACCGAACTACAAGTGTGAACACACCCTTAAACGTCCTCATGGCAACCCATCAAAATAAAAGTTTGGTTTAACTTGAAGAAACTGTGTCAGAAATATATTACAGTTGTGAAGTACAATATACGCAATACTACTAGTAAAATTATTTTTTAAGGAATAAAATCACAATACTTCCATGTTTTAATTTTAATAGCAAACCACCCTCACCCTCAATTTCATGTGATTACAAGATAATTACATTGATGTTTTATGGTTGGCGCCAATAGCCTTGTGGGCAATGCACTGACAAACAGCGCCGTTGCGCTACAGGTGTCCCGAGTTTGAATCCTGGGCTCGAGGACCTTTCCCGAGCTCGTCCCCCTTGCTCTATCACTTCACTTCCTATCACCTTTATCCACCTTTTTTTTTTTTCCGTAATAGCGGGTGTGTCCATTTGTAAATTTTATGAGTCTGGCTTCTGGTTTCATCCATGTCCAACTATTTTTAAATGTAGAAAATGACTCGTTTTGCTGTTTGATACTGCAAATGGGTATGTCTTACTATATTATTTTAAATGTATTATCTTTAATGTATCATCTAAAAACGGTTTTACCCTTTACTGCATGTTGTTATGCTGCTTGTTATATATGATAATGAACTGGAAGTCTCAAAAACAAAAAAATTCATATAGGCCCTAAAAACCTAAACTTTTAATACATTTTTTAAACTTTTAATAAATTTGTTAAATATATATATATATATATATATATATATATATATATATATATATAAGAGCTCAAGCATTCAGCTTCCCCTAGGATAGACTGTTATCATCCATTGGTGTGGATGGGAATACATTTAGGGTTATATTTAAAGTGATTCATTTGCTTAAAAAAAAAAATCAAAGCAAGATGATTTATATAGATAACATTATTCAGTTATATATTAATAGCTCTATTGTATATTTACTGTGAGACAAAACATTTGAACAGTTAAAACTCTACAAACAACAAGCAACAGCAGTAACAATTGCTGCCCTTGACTAATGTTGTCCAACAAGCAGATTTTCCCCTTAGAGACGCAAGTGTGGTGAAAGTGTTTACATAGCTCTCGCAGTAGCCATAGCTGTGGTGGGAGTGTTTACATAAATAAAGGTTATGACAATAATGAAGCAGACAGTGGAGGCAGCCAGCTCTTACCGGACTCTCTTAAAATGGAGTGTGCTACAAAGTCTGCCTGTCTTAGCGTGCTGAGTACACCAGTGGTCAGGAAGGTGGGCGTGATGTCAGTGGGCGGCTCCTTTACGTGTGACCCAAAAACGTAAACAACTCTGAAAAGGAGGAGATGAACAAGGAATGAAAAAGGAAAAACTTGATTTACATTAGAGACCAAAAAAGTCACTTGCTAAAGGACATTTACTTGAAACTATGACAATTGTTGTACACCACAGTTCTAAAGTGTGGGGTTGGGATGATTTTTAAATCTTTATGAAAGAAGTTTCTCTAGGTAAAACAGTAATATTGTTATTAGAATAGACATTAGAAATCATTAGAATATGTTGATTTGTAAGTCAAAAAAAAAAAAAAAATCTGTCATTGCCACAATTAAATATTTTTATGCAAACCATAATACATTTTTCTCAAGAGTCTTTTATGAATTGAAATGAACAACATTTGAAATGGAAATCTTTTGCAACATTATGTCTTAAATATCAGTTTTTAATCAATTTAATGCATCCATCCTGAATAAAAGTACTGATTTCTTTAACAAAAAAAGTGCTAAAATCTTACTGCATGTGTTGTTTCAACAATTTCTGACTGAAATTTAAGCCATCTTCCCCTTTGCGGCAGTGTTTTTCAAACGTGACACATGAGAACCAATGACATTTAGTATTAATCAACGACATTTAGCATCAATCAATGGCATCAAACCTGATGCGACACATCTAAGCAAAATATTTCAACTAAACAAGCACAAGGTTTGAGACAGTCTGGCAATAGGGATGGTTATCAGCGAATACACTACCGGTCAAAAGTTTTAGAACAGTGAGGTTTTTAATGCGTTTAAAGAAGTCTCTTCCACTCACCAAGCCTGCACACATTGCAAAAAATGCTTTTCTTACTTAGATTTTTTGTCTTGTTTCCAGCCAAAATATCTAAAAATTCTTACAGTCAAAAAAGAATTTTCCAGACGAGTACAAATTATTTTCTTGTTTTCAGAAAAAAAATAAAAAATAAAAAAATAAAATAAAATAAATAAAAAAAAAATAAGTGAGTTTTTGCTTAGACAAGCTTAATAATCTGCCAATGGGGTAAGCAAAATTTTTTTATTTCAAACAGAAAACTAGATTATATTTCTTACCCCATTGGCAGATTATTTTGCTTGTTTCAAGCAAAAACACACTTAATTTTTAGTAGGTTTTTTTTTTCTGAAAACAAGACAATTTTCTAGAAAATCCTTCCTGATTTAAAAATCTTTAGATATTTTGGCTGGAAACGAGACAAAAAAAAAATTTGAAGGAAAGCATTTTATGCAGTGCATTGATTTGATCCAGAGTACAGTAACATATTTTAACCATTTAAAATAACTGCTTTCTATTTTAATATATTTTAAAATGTAATTTATTTCTGTGATTTCAAAGCTTTTAGCATCATTACTCCAGTCATATGATCCTTAAGAAATCATTTTAATATTCCGATTTGCTGCTCAAAAAAACATTTATTATGTTGAAAACAGCAGAGTAGAATTTTTTCAGAACATTATTTTTTTTTTTTTTCAAATAAAAAATGTTTTGTAACATTTTAAATATTTTTATCATCACTTTTTATCAATTTAAAGCACCCTTGATAAATAAAATTATATTTATTAAATCATATAATTTCTTTCCTCCAAAAAATTTTTTTATGCCAACTCCAAGCTGGTAAATGCTTTCTTCTCAAAGAATCCTGAAAATTGGTGGTGGGAAGTCAACTGAAGCAAATAGTCAATCTGATAACATTACCTGTTGATGGAGTGACAAATCCGAGGGATGAGTCTGGCCAGGAACATCAGTGAATCCCAATGAGGGGCCTCTTTACTGCTTACACCACAAACATAACTGTATGACCGGGAGTCACCCTGTACAGAGAGACCATTTGGAATCAGAGTTAGAACATATTCAACCCTCCAACTACATTTAAGGAAAACCAGAAAGATTCATTTTAAACATTTGTGCAGATTTAGTACATTCTATCTGTGAAGGCACCAACTGTTAAACTATTAACTGCTAACAACATGCATAAATGCAGTGCACGGTATTTAAAACTTTTTGCCACCCTGGGTGTCAGCATGTCCCAGCTCAGAGTCTACAGACCGTGGTAACTTTAGCACAGCATGGTATAGCAATAGGACGTCTGTTAGAGGAACACCCAGCCATGCATCATCAACCAATGTGGTAAGACGTTAACTGCCTCTGTCTGGACATGTTCTGTCTAAAGGCTTCATCTCACAGAAGTAAGCCAACCTCCTCTGGCACTGTGATTGAAAACCTGTCTATAAATACAAACATCATGAGACGCTCACACAGTGTGGCAGAAGAACGATCACACTATATGCTGATAAACAGACTGTGCTGCTCTTTGACATTTTCCTAACTACAAATAACATCAAATGAAACAAAGCAATAGAGAGAGAATGAGCAACACTGTTTTTTTTTAATGGAACTGTGTGTCTGAAAGGCTAACCACAAAAATTTGGACACAGGAAAATGTCACCAGACAATGATTGGTGCTATGCAGCCAGACAGGTCGTTCTGTCTTCCAGACAGCGGAGTTTGTCATTTGAGACGGCATATATTTCACCTCAAATAAGTGAGCAGTCACAGTAACCAGTGTTATTTTAGAATAATGTTTATACTTTTATAGTATATAAAGGAAAAGTTCACCCAAAATAAAAAATTATGTCATTAATTACTCACCCTCATGTTGTTCCAAGCCTGTAAGTTCATGTTTTTGATGAAATCCGAGAGCCTTTCTGACCCTGCATAGACAGCATGCAACTACCACGTTCAAGGCCAAGAAAGGTAGTAAGGACATTGCACACAAAAAGTATTCTCGGAGACTGTTTTAGCAAAGAAAAAAACAACAACAACTACACTGTGTAGAATCGATGTGAGCACGCACGTTTTTAAAGGGGTGATATTACCTTGCTAAAAATATTTATTTTTTGTGTATTTGGTGTAGTGTTTACGCAGTTTAAGGTTCAAAAAACAAATTTTTAATATAACGTACATTACTGCCCCGCCTTTCTGAAATGCACTGATTTTTACAAAGCTCATCATTCTGAAAAGCATGGTGTGCTCTTATTAGCTAGCTATCCAGTCTGTTGTGATTGGCCGAATACTTCAAGCGTGTGACACAAATGTTACGCCTGTTACCATATTTTAACGCCGAAGAAAATAAAACCCATTATCAACAAAGCATTTATTTTAACCAGTGGGTTGCAACAAATGCATCTTAGAAACGACCAACAAGCCGTGCTACCCTACACTTCTCAAAATTCACGTTTGAATAGTCAGTAGCAAATTCTTTAAATATGAAAACACACTTACAGGCTGTGAGAAAGAACTGCCAGACTGTCCTTGCAAAGTTAGAAAGACAGCAAACTCTTCCAGGCTCAGGAAACAGTCCTTCGTAAAATGTGCTGCACACACTCAAATATTTGGGTTGTATCGTTCTGGAACAGTGTTTAACCACTGATTTCTAGTTGTGTCGTTTTTTTGATAAGCCAAACAAAGTAGTTTTGCTTTCGCAATGGAACACAGTGTCTCCACAACATGGCAGCGACTGCAACAACACTACAGTGAGAATAGAAGTTACACCACCTTTTTTTGCGTGTAAATTTGGGCGGTGTTATGCAAATCTTCCCACACAGTGATGTAGATTTGTTGGGGTGTGGTTGAATGTTGCGTTTTAGGAAGACATGGCTGAGTCTTAACTTTTATGAAGAATATCTCAGTGGGTTTGAGACTTTAAAGGAATAGTTTACCCAAAAATGAAAATGTGATGTTTATCTGCTTACCCCCAAGGCATCCATGATGTAGGTTTCTTCAGTAGAACACAAACAAAGATTTTTAACTCAAACCGTTGCAGTCTGTCAGCCATATAATGGCAATCAAAACTAAATTAAACCCTATGGCTCGTGACAAAACATTGATGTCAAAACCACTGATCCACCGCAATGTCCAACTGTCCTGAGCGCTCTCACAACAGTTGGCACGTGACGAAGAGCAAGCAACCATAACTTAGGAGTCGGTGAAGTCAACACTCCCGGATAAGTTTGCGCAAGCAAATGTAATCTTTTAGTTTTTAATCCATTGCAACAATCAGGATATAGACAAGTAATTACCATTTTAAGTAGCTGCTGTACCCACAATCTCTCTGTTTAAACAATGAGTGACGTATACCCACAACATTGCTTCCGTGCACGTGTCTACTAGGGCTGCACGATTAACCTTTATCGCATCGATATTGAGGTTTTAACTCCCGCGATAACCTAACCTCAGGAGGCTGAGGTTTTTTCCCCGCCTCTGACATTTGAATGACAAACCTATTAGCCAATCAAAATGGTCGAATCTTGCGTTCCTGGCTTGCTGGCCAATCAGAAATGGCAATGGAAACAAGGTTGTATGCAATGCACCGGCTTTCTGTCAGCAGCAAAGCAGCTAATTCATAGTTTTACATTACATCATATTAGGGGTGGGACGATACAGGTAACTCACGATTCAATTCTGTGGCGATATGTGGCCCACCATATCGATAATATCGCGATTCACGATATCTACGATATTCAATATATTGGAAGAAATTTCATCAACGATATATCACGATATGTGACTGAAAAAGAAAAAAATACCCATAATAAGGAAATCTTATGCATTTATTAATGCCAACATTTCCAACACTGTGCAAAGAAATATGCATTTGCATAATAACTCACTGCCTCCTGGTCTTAAATGTAAACACTGTACAGCTAGACAGATAAAAGTGCCTGAACATTAAAAAACAACATGAACATTAACTAACATGTGTAAACCATGATACTGAAACGTCAGTAGTAAGTTACTGTAAAGTGCTTTATGTTAACCTGGACAGTGGTCTCATCAATGCATATTCTTCTTGAGGAACACTAACGCCTGTTTCACACATACTCCGTCTGCAGTGTGTATGCAGTCCGTGTGCGTTACGTATGCGATGCAGAAGCAGCACGGACTCGTTTTGCTTTCACACAGGACACGTTTGCAGTCCGTTCCTGATCCGCGGCTGTTTACCACAAACACACCATTTATCCGTTATTTTGATTTCAACTACAAACGTGCTTTTTCAGCATTGTGATACTCTTTTATCACAGTACACTAATACAATTCTAGATATATTCACGTTTAAACTCAACGTATAATAAACAACGTATTATTCAATGCACTTGCACAGCAACCGCGTGCAGTGTGAACGCTCTAATCCGTTAACAAGGGTGCGGAAAAAAATACTCAACGCATAAGCACTGCAGACGGAGTATGTGTGAAACAGGCGTAACTGATCAGCATGCTCAACTAGCGGGTGCGTCTTTGATTTGTTTTTCGTTATCTTCTGCCATTCTTCTCACTTCTCTTTTTTTCTGCGCTTCTTCTCTGATGTTGTAAGATAACTTGTGTTCTTCACTGGCCGCTGCTTCCGCCACTTTACGCCTATTTACTCGAACAGCGCCCCCCGCAAACAGAATGGTAGATATTGGGTAGTGACCACTGATCTATAATAGAGAACATATAATAGAGTCATTATATAGATCAGTGGTAGTGACAGTGACACTGACGACGGGTAAATTAATCATTTGTGTTGTAATAAAATATCGATATTGGCCGTTAGTGTATCGATTATTTATTGCGACAGAGAGCACAACAATATATTGCAATATCGATTTTTTTTCCCACCCCTACATCATATCTGTCCCAAATCTTTGTAAATGTTCATAAAGACTTGACCCTGGGCTGGAAGATTAAGGATTGTGCATTTAAGCGAAACGTTTGTATTTCTGTAGCTCTAATAAAGTCTGTATGCTTCATATAGAGATATAATTTATGTTTTAGACTTTTCTTCAGGCCGCGGAAGCATGGCAGTTACGCACTTTATTTCACAATGCCAGTTTTCCTTGGTCTTATTTGATTTAAATAACTGATCAACAAAAATATGTATTAAAAATTAAGATAAAAATTATACAAAACGAAATTCGTTTAAGAAAGGATTTCCCACAAATAAAAACGTACGAAATTGTCAAAAAATTGACCCTCCCCAATTCTCCCGCCGTATTGCCGTCCAATTCATACCACGTCCTTTATGACATTTAAAGTTACACAAACTTCTTTCGTAATAAACAAATTAAACTTAAACAAAACACAAACAAATAATATTTAAACAATGTAAAACAGAAAAAAAAATCTTAAATGGCTACAACAATATATATCGCTCTTTCTCTTTTCGCTTGATCTGTTGATTAAACTAATCTTTGCTGCTTTTTTGATCATTCTTTAAGTAAACATTTGCCCGTTTGGTGATTAAATAAACTGTTTTAGACTTCCCCTTGAACTACACGCGACGCGTCCTGTGTGTGTGTGTGTGTGTGTGTGTGTGTGTGTGTGTGTGTACCTGGTATTCATCACGTTATGGGGACCAAATGTCCCCACAAGGATAGGAATACCAGTACATTTTGACCTTGTGGGGACATTTCTCAGGTCCCCATGAGGAAACAGGCTTATAAATCATGCACAATGAGTTTTTTTGAGGAAGTAAAAGTTTGCACAATCTCCTGTGAGGACTAGGTTTAGGTGTAGGGTAGGTGTAGGGCGATAGAAAGTACGGTTTGTACAGTATGAAAACCATTACGCCTATGGAATGTCCCCATAACGCAGCGCTGCACTTTTTCCCGGTTTCATTAAGGGTGGGTGAAAAATGGATTCTCCGATGCACCGCAATCCTCTTTTCAACGAGCTTGTGTTTTTTCCCCGCATATGGGACGTGTGTGTGCTAGAGACGCAGCGGGCTTCAATGCACAGAATTTTCAATATGCGACACGTGTGCATTGTTTGACAGTGTGTGCTTCCACCCGCAGTGTTTTACTTTAGATATGCCTTCATTTCTGCCGTTTGTAATGCAGTACTATTAGATGCACAAAACTCGCGCACTGACAGACTTTCACTTTCTCTTTGTTCGTCCTAAAAAGCTCGATTGCGGATGCGGATAAATGCACTTGCTTTTTCGAATACTTTTATACAAAACTGATATAAACACAGCCAGTTATGTTTTCAGAGCAGGACAAAACATCTGATATATCGAAACAGATCGGTGCATTCATTGAAGCCTGTTAAAGCAGCCACTGTCATATGATACTGTCTATGGTTTTAAAAAGTAGCCTGCTTATATAAAAAAATTAAGTAAATTCTGCACGAAATTAATTTAATATAAAATCTAATTGAATTGAATCTTAATTTTAATATAAACAAAAAGTATCGAAACTGCAATTTTACATATTGTTAAAATGTAAAGATTCCCACCCATTTACAATGAGCCCATTTGTAACATCAACTAAGATTTATGAAAGCTGTAGAATAGAAGTGTTGTTCCTTGTTAGAGTGTGTTAATTTCAACATTTACTGATATATTGTTAAATTTTGAAGTTTATTTTGTTAACATTAATGAACTATGAAATAACTTTAATGATCAATATATAATTAATATTTTTATTAATTTACAAAGTATGGTTTAATACTTTTTTAAAAACTAGTAGAGCACTATTTTAGTTGCCTTTCAGTATCCATTTTCAAAAACTATTGGTTAATTAATCGGTATCGGCCAGTGTGGTCCAACCTAGCTATCATTATCGGTAAAAACCAATATTGGTCGACCTCTAGTTTATTTAACCCTCTGTTTCGTAAAAATAACAACATATTTTATTCAGAATTTTAGTTTTATGCACTTAAAAGTAGGGATGCACCGATACGTATCGGCCGATCACTTGCGCGTTTTGTCAGTAAAGCCGGTTCTGTAATCACCGGTAAATGCTATCAGGTGCGTGATTTCACGTTGAGCCGTATATACTACACACAGCCGTTGTTCACTGACGAGCTGCGCACATTCACACTGATAATGAACATGGATTTGCGCAGCTCGTCGGTAAACAACGGCTGTGTGTAGTATATACGGCTCAACGTGAAATCACGCACCTGATGGCATTTACCGCTGATTACAGAACCGACTTTTACTGACAAAACGCGCAAGCATGATCGGCCGATTCGTATCGGTGCATCCCTACTTAAAAGTATCGAACGCAAAAACCGAAAATCGCATCGCAATCGCAATATTTGTCAGAAAAAACGCAATTAGGTTTTCTCTCAAAATCGTGCAGCCCTAGCGTCTACTATGCCAGAGCACACTGATGTGTGACATGCCAGCTGTTGTGAATGAGCACATGACAGTTGGACATTGAGGTGGATCAGAGATAAACAATATAAATAATGTTCAGTTTCTTGCACAGACCGATTGTTTTGTGTGTTAAGACCTGTTAATGTATCGCCACGAGCCGAATGGTTTAATTTGGTTTTGTTTGTGTATGTTTTTTGACTCTAAAAGCCGTGGAACCCATTAACTGCCAATATATGACTGACAGACTGCAACTGTTTGATTTAAAAGTCTTTGTGTTCAACTGATGAAACAAAGTCACCTACATCCTGGATGCCCTGGAAGTAAGCAGATAAAGATCCAATTTTTATTTTTGGGTGAACTATCCCTTTAATCTTGGCGACTATAAGGCTCTTATATATGCACAAACAGCTTGTAAGCACTCCAATGACAAAAGGAAAACATGAAATCGCATAATATGACCCCTTTAAAGATGTTAAACAATGAATGGTTGGGTAGCAACGTGTAGATTGCTTGTTCACAACATTTTAGGAGTCAAAAATCGCATTATCTGACCCAGTGACTGTCTTAACCAACAAAAAAAAAAACTGGTGTAGTCTAAACCGGGCTTTACTTTACTAAGAAAAAAGGTTGTTCTACATCAGAGCGCCTTCAGAGCGTTTCTGCATTAGCAGCATGCATGCAATTATTTGACCATGTATGCGTCATGGTACTCTCGTGAATACGTGTCGACGACTGATACAGAAAATAAAATAAATTGTTTTCATTATTTTTGTTTTCTTTGCACTCAACAGAACTGATGTCACAGGGACTACTTTAACAATGTCCTTACTACCTTCCCGGGCCTTGAACATGTCAGTTGTGTAACTGTCTATGCAGGGTCAGAAAGCTCTTGGATTTCATCAAAAATACCTTAATTTAAGTTCCAAAGATGACCAAAGGTCTTATGAGTTTGGAACAACATGAGGGTGAGCAGTGTTGTTTTTGACAACCATCTTAGATTTAGTCTTAGTCTTAGTCTTTTGGGCTAAAATGCTTATTAGTTTTAGTCAAATTTTAGTCACTTCTATATGTGATAGTTTTAGTCCAATTTTAGTCGACGAAAAGTCATAAAGGTTTTAGTCTAGTTTTAGTCAAAAAAAGGGGGAAAAGTAGTCTTTTAACAAATTACTGTAGGTCAGTAAGTATTTTGCTGTTGGGTAGTGTCACTTATAAGTTGTGAAAATAGCAGATCTATAGTTCAACACAATGTGAGCTTCCGGATCGACTATTTTCACCAATAATTACAATAATGAAGGAATGGTTTTAGACATAAAAGACATATATTTGAAATAATGTGCAAACATGTTGAGCACGTTGTGCGCTGCACGCCAGGTAGTGGGCGTAACCAAACAAGGATAGAATGCTAAAACGGCTTGCCATAGCCTACTAGTATGGCAAAGAGTATTTAATGCTAAAACGGCTTGCCATAGCGGCAGATACTTTGTAGGTTTTAACTGGCATGCACAATAAGCAGAAATGTCGTGCATTTTAAACGTCTGACGGACCACCCACTAACATTTGTCTATTTTCGTCTCGTCAACAAACTCACACACGTCTCGTCATGTTTTAGTCATCAACGAGCCATTTTTATCTCGTCATCGTCTCGTTATCGTCATGAAAAAAAGTTGCGTCAACGAAATGATTTTGTCATCGTCCTCGTTGACGAAAACAACACTTAATGACAGAATTTGAATTTAAGTGAACCATCTCTTTAAAATTGATGGAAAAGAGGTTTCATTTTACAATGAAAGTTGAGCTCACATAACCTGCAAAATACTACTGACTTTATCTCAGTACCTCTATTATTAAACACTTTGGCATGTGAAATAAATAAATTAGGTGTATTAGAGTGCATTAGATTATTAGATTGACATAAAAAAAAAAACTACTAAAGTAAAGTATTTTAGTAATGGCAGACAGCAATGCTTACCTGGACACCAACAGTTTTAATTGGCAGCAGAAAGGCATTTAGTGAATGAAGGCTGGTGATCTGCATGAGTTTCTCTTCCTCCTCATCTGATATGCATGACTTCACTCTCTGAAGAAGGGTGTGTGGCTGAATGGATTGACATCAAAAGGACTGAGATTTTATAGCATGCCATATATAATCCAGACGAAACTCTGGAACCACAGCGTGCTTTCAAGTATCCACTTTCAACTTAATCAGCAAACTTACAGACTTTTAAGTTGAAGAAGATCAATTATTTAAGGTCAGTGTCAATAATTCAGGCAAGAAATAAGCAATGTTTAAACTCGCGCACACACACCTTTTTGACACTGGCAGAAAAGTCTGTGATGATTTTCAGGACGTTGTTGGTCTCAGCGAAGTCTTTACAGATGTAAGGCTCATCGGCGCAGATCACTCTAATGGCAAGACCTGGACCTGCAACACACAATACAAACATTTCAGCAAAGTACAAACAAAAAAAAGTCATTAATCCATACATCACCATCATACATTTAAAACATATACTACCTTTCAAATGTTTGGGGAGCATGTTTTTTTTTTATGTTTTTAAAAAAGAAGTCTGAAGGTTACTTCAGATCAATAATAATAAAAAAAACTGTAGTTTCTAAATAACTGTAGTTTCTAAATAACTAAATTTTAATATATTTTCAAACCTAATTTATATTCATGATGGCAAAGCTATTATCAGCAGTATATGATTCTTCAGAAATCAGGCTGATTCAGGCTGATTTGATGCTCAATCTTTTTACATTATTATTATTATTGAAAATTAGTTGTGCTGCTTAATATTTTTGTGAAAAACCATGAAACACTTTTTCAAGATTTTTAAAAAATACAAAGTTCAAAACAACAGCATTATTTTAAAATAGAAATCTTTTGTTTACTGTCACTTGCTCAGTTTAATGCATCGCTACTGAATAAAACATACATTATATATCTAAACAAACATCTTCCATACTTCTTGTGCTGCTAATGTGTGCTTGTTGTTTAGATGTGCATACCTGTATGATTAGAAATAATTTTTACCTGCTCAACACCAACTACGTAACTGTTCTTGACCTTTCTGACATTCATTTATGGTTATAGACGGGAAATGATAGGGTGTCAAAATCAAAGTCTACATGAACACCAAGGCTCGGTGTATTACAACATTTTTTCTAACTGCTAGACCTTGGCTATGATTTTAATTCAATTTGATTCAATATTGATTATTTTGGATGTATATCAGGTACAGTACATGGCAAATTTTCTCCGGGGAAAACAAAAATAATCTCTAAACGAATGTTTACATATAAATACAAGAACCAGCTACTACATTATAATATTGGGGGTTAAACTGCTTTGTATACAAACTTTAAATTCCATTTAATGTCATTTTTATAATAAAAAAGTTATAATACTAACTTTACAAATACTTAAAGATATTTCTACTCCAGTTAGTTTTTTTAAATATAAATGTTCAATGGTGGCTGTCCGAAAAACTTGACAGATTTATTCAAACATAAATTAAATAGACCCGAATAAGATGTCACATAAAAGACGTTTACATATAGTCCAAATGAGAATTAAATTGAATTTAGAAAAATTGTTCTTTATATTGTGTTGTTACATGAATGATCCACAGTGGATGTTTTTTTGTTTTGTTTTTTGTTCATAAGTCCCCTGTTTGTCCTGAACAGTTAAACTGCCTGCTGTTCCTCAGAAAAATCCTTCAGGTCCCACAAATTATTTGGTATTTCAGGATTTCTGTGTATTTGAACCCTTTCCAACAATGCCTGTATGATTTTGAGATCCATCTTTTCACACTCAGGACAACTAAGGGACTCGTATGCAACTATTACAGAAGGTTCAAATGCTCACTGATTCTCCAAAAGGAAAAACAATGCATTATGAGCCAGAGGTGTAATCTTTTGAACAGAATGAAGATGTGTACATTTCTCTTATTTCACCTACTTGCTTTTTTCATGTAGTGCCGCCCTTTAGAAGCTACAAAAGATTCTTGCATGTTTCACAGAATACAAAACAAGTTACATTTACTCTCATCTTCAAATTCAAAAAGCTTTGATCATTCAGGTAATATGTAAAATGTGTAAACATATTTTAAAAAAATAGCATGCATTTTGTATGATCCCTATTATTTTAGTAAAATAATTAACATTTTGCAGATTCTGCAAGGTGTACGTAAACTTTTGACCTTAACTATATTTAGCTCCTGTGTAGAGTTCATTTTTCCAGCTGACTAACACGTTTATGTTCACCGAATGTGTTGTTTTCTTAAGGTAAATGTGACATTACATAATATTGTTTACAAGCTGTTATACTTATGTCTTTCCACAGTTGAAACACTGATTAAGCGATTACGTGAGGCAGGATACAGATCTCGGTAAGTTGTACTCTCTCTTTTAACATACCTTCAGATGTTCATTCATGTTTATTTCATGCTGAAACTAGCATTAAAGCAGAGGAGATGATCTGTTCATGTGCGTTCTCTTGAACTGAGACACTACAGCAATCTGTCACACCACATTAAACACTGACAAAATGGTATTTTTTGATTGAATAATGTAATAAAATAGGCAGAATTTGAAATCTGAGACTTCTTTCATATCAAAAGTAACAAAGCACAAAGCTTATTGCGATTTACTGAATCTGAGACATGCTACAATGTTCTGTTAATTAAATGAAAACTTAGAATTTAGAAATCAATATTGTTTTGTAAAAATGAGAAATCTACTTTTTTTTTTACCTAGCCCTACATTACAGCATTTAAAATGTTTAAGTTGTTAAAGGCTCATACAAAAAACACTACCCAACAACTTATGCAATTCATTTTAACTAATTATTAGTGAAACTGAACCAAATTATTATTATTATTCATAGTCAGAAAAAGGGATTTGAAGGTTTGCGATGGTCTTACCGGGGAAGGGGTGTCGGGAGACGATCTCTTCAGGGAGCCCCAGCTCTCGACCTAATGCTCTCACTTCATCCTTATGGAAATCCTTCAGCGGTTCGATTACTTTACCCTAAAGGGCAAAGCATTCAGAAGAACCAGCAAACAACAGTTAGGATCAAAGCTATAATTGAGTTCCTCTAACTTGAAGAGACTCCCTATTGTGCGCCTCAGTTCTGGCACACCGCAGGGGGCTCTGAATATACTACAGCCAAATATATCATAAAACCGCTTTCCCTGTGAGTTCAACAATATTGACAAAAGAAACTGTTACACGTACTTCATCACATCTAAAGAATTATTACCAAAAATATATATAAAAACACAAATTTGTTGATCTTGGTGTGAGCTAATCTTTACCTCATCTCGGAGTTTGCGGATGAGCTCTGTGTCGTTGTGGTGTGTTTTGATAACTTCTGCCTTCCCGCTAGCCAGATGAGACGCACTCTCAATAAGGTCTGGCCTGAGTGTGCCTTGCGCCAAGAACACATCCTCTGGCTTGAGATTCATCTCTCCGATCACCTCATTCGCAACCTAATAAAGACAGCAAATTAGAGCCTCTCTGTTCTGCTACACACCATAGTCCATCATCTGCTACACATTCTAAGATCACCTCATAACTCAAAAGATTTTAATGTTCTATAATAGGTTTATACTCTAGGCAAAGTGTACACAAACATTTTAGGCAAATCAATACTGAAGTTGACAGTTCCCTACATTAACATCATTACAGGACCATCTGATAATAATAATATTCAGTCATCAATTCAGTTACTAGTTGAAACAGGGTATGGGCACATAGTCATCTACAAACTAGAGCTACACACTTTTACAAATGTATCCCCAATGATTTTCCGCTTCTCTTCTGGATTGGTGGTCATGTTGAGGGTTTTGCTGATGCGTTTCCTGGGTGTGCGATCCTCTTCTGATATTGGAAGGGTCGTTGTGCCGTTGTAAAAGGTGTGTGCTGCATTTACCACTGTAAAGCAGGGAGAGTCACGTTTTAGTCTCAACACTGAGGTGTGTTTTTCTAGAGCTGGGCGGTATGACCAAAAATTTATATCACAGTATTTTTTCAAAATTATACGGTATATGACGGTATTTTTTTTTCCATGCATGACTAGGTGTTAACCACATTTCCTAATAAATTAGACCGGACTAGTATTAACTCAGGTTTGTTTGGTCTCACAAAATGCTGCTGTTCACAAAGAAGTGACAGTGGCACTCATAATTGTAATGAGGTGAAGAAATCAGAATTCATGACTTGCAGTCAAAATACACAACACTTTATTGTGCATTCTTCACATTCCAGGACATGTTTGTGGCGGAGGTGGTGAAGCAAATTGCTTGTGTTGCCTCCTGCGGCTACAACTTTAGCCTGACCACATTTACATATGATGTAGTGATGCACCGAAATGAAAATTCTTGGCCGAAACCGAAAACCGAAAGAATTATGCCAATTATTAGTACCATTGCATTTATGGCTATGACTGTGTACTAAATCTTACTAGAATCAAGGCATTGCAACTGCATAAATTAATATTAAAGTTTCAAAGAATAAATCAATTATATCAATTTAAACAATTATTATCAATCCAGTATTATACACCGCGTTCCAAATTATTATGCAAATTGGATGTAAGTGTCATAAACACACAGTTTTTTGTTTTTCAATTAAACTCATGGATGGTATTGTGTCTCATGGCTCTTTGGATCACTGAAATGAATCTCAGACACCTGTGATAAATAGTTTGCCAAATGAGCCCAATTAAAGGAAAAGTACTTAAGAAGGATGTTCCACATTATTAAGCAGGCCACAGGTTTCAAGCAATATGGGAAAGAAAAAGGTCTCTCTGCTGCCAAAAAGCGTCAAATAGTGCAATGCTTTGGACAAGGTATGAAAACATTAGATATTTCACGAAAACGTAAGCGTGATCATCGTACTGTGAAGAGATTTGAGGCTGATTCAGAGCACAGACAGGTTCGTGCAGGTAAAGGCAGAATGAGGAAGGTTTCTGCCAGACAAATTCATCAGATTAAGAGAGCAGCTGCTAAAATGCCATTACAAAGTAGCAAACAGGTTTTTGAAGCTGCTGGTGTCTCTGGAGTCCCGCGAACATCAATGTGTAGGATCCTCCAGAGGCTTGCAGTTGTGCATAAACCTACTATTTGGCCACTCCTAACCAATGCTCACAAGCAGAAACGGTTGCAGTGGGCCCAGACATACATGAAGACTCATTTTCAAACAGTCTTGTTTACTGATGAGTGTTGTGCATCTTTGGATGGTCCAGATAGATGGAGTAGTGGATGGAACATGTCCCAACAAGGCTGCGACCACAACAAGGAGGTGGCGTTTTTGGCTGGAATCATAGGGATAGAGCTGGTTGGCCCCTTTAGGATCCCTAAAGGTATTAAAATGAGCTTGGCAAAGTATGTAGAGTTTTTGACTGACCACTTTCTTTCATGGTACAAAAAGAAGAACTGTGCCTTCCGTAGCAAAATCATCTTCATGCATGACAATGCACCATCTCATGCTGCAAATAATACCTCTGTGTCATTGGCTGCTATCTGCATAAAAGATGAGAAACTCATGGTGTGGCCACCATCCTCCCCTGACCTCAACCAGATTGAGAACCTTTGGAGCATCCTCAAGCAAAAGATCTATGAGGGTGGGGGGCAGTTCACATCAAAACAGCAGCTCTGGGAGGCTATTCTGGCATCCTGCAAACAAATTCAATCAGAAAGTCTCCAAAAACTCACAAATTCAATGGATGCAAGAATTGTGATAGCGATATCAAAGAAGGGGTCCTATGGTAAGATGTAACTTGCCCAGTTAGGATGTTTTTGATTGAAATAGCCTTTGATTTCAGTAAATATGACCACCTAATGCTGCAAATTCAGCAAATGCCCATTTTCAGTTCTTTACAACCTATACAATGTTTTAACTCTGTTGTGCATAATAATGTGGAACAGTGCATTTTCAGTTTTTTATTTTTGAAATAAATACTGTTATCATTAGGAGGTTTGTTCAATAAAATTCGAATTATACCCTAATGGTTGATGACTTAAAAATTATACTGACTGTCATTTGCATTGACTAATTATGAAAACCAGAGAAAGATATGATTTGCATAATAATTTGGAACGCGGTGTATTACTTAAATAACATATACATATATTTTACTGACTTTGTTTAAATTGTTTAAATTTTTATAACACATTATCTTGTGGATCCATGAGTTCACATTTACAACTCTATGCGTTTCTCTTCCAGCAGGAGGCGCTGGAACAAAGAATGGTAGTACACAAAGCAGCGCAACAAATGATTTTGAAACGTGCAGCGCTCATATTTATTCAATGGATAGCCTTTTGAAATTTCATCGCAATTCTTGTCTTTCAGTCCCCACATTTAACACCACCTGAAATCATAATTATGACTTTCATAACCTCCTAATAACACTGCAGTCATCAATGAAAATTAAGAGCTTTATTTAGGACTTTCAAAAACAAACCTTACACAAAATACGTTTCTTTTTATTTTTTCCCACCATGTTCGGGGCACAAGAAAATATTAAGGGACTAAATTAATATCAGCATATGAAGTATAATCGTCTCATTGTCTCTGAAAGAATGCACATCAGATGCTGAAAGTCAGTTTTTACTTTCACTTTAACAAATTGCGCAGTTTTCACGTTGCATGTGTGATATCCATTGGCTCACCTCCATGGTTTAAAACATAAATATTTATAAAAATTAAAGTATATAGAAAAGACATATCTTTAAAATATTGCGACGTAACTGAAAGCTACATCTGTCTGCGCGCAATGCGCCAGTCTCTGCTCTAATTACTGCACGCACGACTGTAGACAAACCCCCTCTTGAAATTTCGGCATTACAAGTTTTGCAAATCGCTAACCCTGGGTCTTTCTCAGATATACTGAAATATGTCCACACCGCAGATGTGTTGCTTCAGACAAGCACGTGCAAGCTGCAGTTTCTGTTTGCGTCAACATACGTGTTCCCGACGCTTTGTACGCACACACTCACCGGTATTGGGGTATATGAAAGATGAATATCATTAAAAAAAAAACACTGGTATTC
>NC_133371.1:21746597-21763966 GCF_049309525.1 Garra rufa | reverse complement strand
CCACTGAAACGCAATTCTCTTGTGTATGTGTGTACGACAGTTAGCGGAAGCTAAAGATTACGGTGAACCCCCAGAGATGTGGAGTACTTTGTATGATGGATGGATACACATTATTGGACCACAAAATCTCACCAAGCATTCACTGCCATTATAAAGCTCGAAAGAGCCACTACATTTTTATTATATATAAATTTTTTATTATACTTTAATATATGACTGTTTTTGTCTGAAAGAAGAAAGTCATATACACCTAGGAAGGCTTGAGGGTGAGTAAATCATGGGATAATTTTCATTTTTGGGTGAACCTTTCCTTTTAACTCATTTGGCCATCCAAGACGTAGGTTTGTTAGTTTTGTAGGTTTGTTTTAGTTTTAGAACACTAAAGATGATTTTTAACTGAAATGGTCTTTTGCCGATTTATAAAATGCAAGTAAATGGCTACCATCAATTGGAGAGTCAAAAAAGTATGAAGAGAAACAATCGATTTGTAAAAAAAAAAAAAAAAGAAAGAAAAAAAAACACAATATTATGATCTCTAATCAATAGCCTCAGGCATTTCACATGATTTTTGGGTGCTTTATTAACACCACTGCATCATTACATTTAGTCATTTAGCAGATGCAGTCAGATCATCAGGATGGTATGGCAAGTAGAGTTGAGTGTCATCAGCAAAGCAGTGATATGAAAAGCCATGTTTCTGAATGACAGAACCTAGTGATGCCATGTAGACAGAAAAGAGAAGTGGTCCAGGAACTGAGCCCTGAGGCACCACCGTAGCTAGATGCTGAGACTTGGACTCCTCACCCCTCCAAGGTACTTTGAATAACCTATCTTTAGAGATTAGACTCAAACCACTTGAGTGTGGTTCCTGAGATGCCCTTTGCCAATAGGGTTGACAGGAGGATCTGGTGGTTAACCATGTCAAAAGCAGCGGACAGATCCAGCAAGGTAAGGACTGAAGATTTAGAAGCCACTCTTGCCAGTCTTATGCTGCGTTCACACCAAACGCGAATATACGTCTGGCGCGAGTGATTTCAATGGTAAGTCAATGGTAAGACGCGTTTACGCGCGTCTGGAGTTCTTGCGGCGCGAATGAAGCGTTTAGCGCGGCGCGGTAGACGCGAATTCGCCTCGTTCGCGCGAATGGTGCGAATTGAGCGTCTGGCGCGTTACGTGTTAAACGCGAATTGTGTTTTTTGTGCATTCGCGCGTTTGACGCGAATTCGCGTCTGCCGCCCGAGTTGAAAAATCTGAAATTCTGCGTCAATTCACGCCGCGTTTAACCAATCAGGAGCCTGCTTGATGCTGTGATGCACTACAAAGATCACTGTATTTATACAGAGAAACATGACAGTATCACGTCTGCCAAGAGAATAATTTCTAGGTTAATGTCTAGGTTATAGCAGTTTACTCAGTATCACTAGAAAGAGCGCCAACAGTGGTATCTGTACCACAGTAGCATATGTTAGCATATTGAATATACTGTATTTAAAATATCATATACATTTACTAACTGAAGACAGATGGACAGGCACTCCGCAGCCGGGATAGAGCGCCTGTAGTTGGTGTCCTGGAGGGTGATCCTCGCTCTGATGCGGGACAGCAGGTCATCGAACTGGGCGCGGGACAGGCGGAAGTACCACTGAAAGCGGCCGTCATCCAGGCGCAGCTCCTGGAGCAAATGATGAAACCCGCCAAACTGGGTTCGCCTCCGAAGGGTCTGGTGGACCCAAATACGGCGACGATGATCCCTACGCCGCTGTTCTGCTCTCCAGAGCAAATACAGAGCGGTGACTCTCTCGATAAATGACCGATCAACAACAAACATCTTGTAAAAAGATGGCCGCCAACGGGGTTCGAAACTTTTGAAACTTTCGCCTCTGACGCACGTAAATTTCGCTTCAAACTTTTGTTTTCATGCGCGTCGATTTCGTTCTTGACGCGCGAATGAACACAAAGTGGTCACGCGTATAACTAGACGCGAATTTAGACGCATATTCGCGTTTGGTGTGAACGCAGCATTAGGCTGATGATACACGGGGCAACTTTTTGAGCAATGATGCTTGGGCACTTTCTCATTGAGAATGGGTAACATTTCTATCTGGATAATTTAGATCAGCTGTGGGCCCTGTATCACGCCTGGCTGCCCGTTGACGGAAACATTTGCCAAAGTTGCCCAGCAACATTGCTCAAAAAGTTTCCTAGTGTATGATCAGCATTAGGGCTTCAACAACTGAGAGCAAGGGAGTCTGGATTGAATGTCCACTTCTGAAGCCAGATTAGTTGCTGTCCATCATTCAGCTCATTGAAACAAACTGTCCAAAAGAACCAGCTTGAAAAGACTCAGACTTCCCATTTGCCTGAGGTTATGGATTACAGATAATAATGTTGTAAATAAAGTTCAGTTTCTTCTACAGATGGATTGTTTCGCTTCATGAGACCTCAATGTATCATCAGGAGCCATGGGTATTAAACAAAAATTTACAGATAATTTACTCACCATCTTGTCATCCAAGATGTTCAAGTCTTTCTTTCTTCAGTTGTAATGAAATTATGTTTTTTGAGGAAAACATTTCAGGATTTCTCTCTATATAGTGGAATTGTATGGTGCCCGCAAGTTTGAGCTTCCAAAATGCAGTTTTATATGCAGCTTCAATTGTCAATTTTTTTTTTTTTTTTTTAGAAAATAACCATTCGTTTAACTAGATAAGACAATTCCTCAGGTAGGATCATTTAGAGCCCTTTGAAGCTGCATTTAAACTGCATTTTGGAAGTTCAAACTCAGGAGCACCATAGAAGTCCACTTTATGGAAAAAAATCCTAAAATGTTTTCCTCAAAAAACACAATTTCTTTAAGACTGAAGAACGAAAGACCTCAACATCTTGAATGACAAGGAGGTGAGTAAATTATCTGTAAATTTTTGTTCTGGAAGTGAACGTCTTTAATTGTGTGTTGCCTGATATACTTTTTGACTCTTAAAGTGAAAGTAGCCATTTCATGAATCAAAAAGGACTATGGTTTCAGTTAAGAAAATCTTCTTTACTGTTTTACTGATGAAGAAAAAAAAAATATATATATATATAACAAACCTTGGAAAGCTGAGGGTAAGTAAATTAACAGCAGAATTTGTGTGAACAACAGAAAGAAAGAAAGAAAGAAAGAAAGATAGATTTCTAAACTATTTCATTGACCAGATTTAAAAAAAAAAACTTTCTGAATGTTACCTTTGAGTTTGATGCCGAGTTTAGTCAAGGCTTCCTCAACACTTTGACTCTCTCTCTTTCTCATGAAGCCGTTGTCGATGTGAACAGCAATCACTTGCTCCTGATTTAGGGCTTTATTCAGCAGGGCTGTGCACACAGTGGAATCTACACCACCACTCAATAACACCTGCGCACATAGAAACATACACAGAGATCCTGACTCACTTTGGACTACAACCGTAAACAACATCCAATAGACTCAAAGACATCCAATAGACCCAAATGTTCAAAAACACTGAATAAACAGTACACCAGAGATGACTTTGGGGGGAAATGCGCAAATAATATTACTACAATATTGTGCTCATTAATAGATTATAAATTCAATATAACGCTCAGTTCATGCTCTAGAGAGAAGACCCATTTTGCAGAAGCTCGGGGAAGAAATCACCTTGCTTTAGGAAAGAGCACTAACTAATTGGAATTTTTAATTAGTTGCCCACACATACACACACATCCCGCCAAAGCACTGCCTGAAGCAACAGCAATTAATATGAATTAGACAAATTAGAGCATTATGGCACTAATCACATATGCGCCTTCAACTAAACAAAAGGCCCTTCATAAATTAAGGAAGACCAACATCTCATTGAGCCCAGAATATCAGTAACACATCCACCACACAAACAATTAAATCTTTAAAATTGCGAACCAATTAAATCTTGTCTTTTGTCATCTATATTTTATTTTATAGCTATTATTTATTATTTAGTAATTCAACTCAAACTTGACAAGGCAAACTTAAGCTTTTATATATTTTCTCTCTCTCGATTTTTTTTTTAAATAATTTTAGTTATGAATATTTACACTACAAAGGAATCACTAATAGTGCTGTGAAATCGATTAATCGTGATTAATCACATCCAAAATAAAGGTTTGTGTTTAGATAATATGTGTGTGCACTGTGTATATTTAGGGGTGGGCGATATGACCTAAAATTAATATCACGGTATTTTTCATCTTTTGAATGGTGACGGTATAATATCACGGTATTACTTTTTTTTGGTACATTTTGGGAGGAGTAGCCTGTCCTGTCCCTTTAGTATGTGAATAAAGTTAATATTTTTAAAATATAAATAAGTAAATGGTCGGTATCCTTATCAAAAAGAGACATGGGAGAGTATGCATTCTTAACATATTTATTTTGCAAAAAACCTAAAGATCTTACTTAGTGTACAACAAAACAAAAATGATTTTTTTATTGAAATTTAATTCCTGCAATTTTGAAAACCTTTAAACAACTGGGGGAAATCAACCCATGGCAACAGTTTAAAAGTAGACCAATTCTGTGGGAAAAAACGCGGACTTGGCAACCCTGCATCCAACACGAGCTGCTGGAGTTAATGTCATTGCACACAAGTACGAAATTTTCGACCGAGATTTTTGCACGTTAAAAAAAAAATACAGGTTATGTTAATCGAGTTCACACAGTGCCTCTGAAACTTTCGTCCATCATAAAAAAAAAAATAAAAAAATAAAAAATCGGATCGTGTTTGATTTTCTGCATTTTCGCATCCATAAGCATTTTGATAAGGATGGCGAATATAAGAAAACTAAAAAAAAAAAAAAACAACGCATACGAAAATCGGACTCAGTGTACAATGACCTTTAGATTTGAATGATCACGGGTCGAAAGTAAAGAGAGATTACAAACATAGACTGGAGGATTTGCTGCAATCTTGTACTCACTGACAAATATCTATTAACATTATAAGATGTGCTGCTCCCTTTACACAGAGTGTGCGTTATCGCAAAATCGAAAGTAAAAGTAAACAGGCCGGTCACGTTCGCCTCGCTCAATTTGTGATCCGCTGTGTAAATCCTTCGGCCGGCCGCCGGGAAAAGTCCCAGTCGTCCCGATTGCCACTCCGCCCCTGGTATAGGCTACAGGCCCGACCTTTCTTCACGATGTTTCACCAGTCGTTTAATGGCCACCCCCCTTTTACCTACCACCTGCAAAGCTGATACGAATATGTTTTACTTTTTTATTTACAACAAGATATATAGTATAAGGACAGGTATTCAGACCACAACTGAACGTTTGAAGAAAATTTAATGCCTTATTATTTAGAATTAGCTATTATTGATGTAAATGCAGCCGTTTGAGGCACATAATTGATTTATTACGGTATTGACGGTATTAGAAAATCCAAGTCGTGGCACAATCTCACACCGGTGCTGACTATGACACCGGTGTACCGCCCACCCCTAATTTATATGCATATACAGTCAACAAGTGTGCTGTACCTGTCCTGAAAAGTGAAGCCAAAACATTTTGATCGCTCCCCGGTGGCCGGCTGCAGTATAGGTCATAAACCCCGCCCTCTCCATATAATCTAATGGGACGTGAGCCATTAGAACTAAATAATCGAATTACACTTCAAATAATTTTTTTCCAAAGATGGTTTCCATCATGTGAGGTAGTTCTTATAATGCTGATTCATGTTCAGGCGTTCGTTTTCCTAATAAGTTCGCTTTTATGTAGTTATTTAATGCTATAAAAACGGGGTGCGGTGTCATGATTGTGATCTTGCGATTGGGTCTGCGGGAGTTTGGGCGGGATTTTGATACCGCGGCTCCGCCTCACGACTCTACTGCGCAGACTCTGGCTCCAAACGAAGCTCTACTGCGCAGAATCTGGCTCCAAATTACGTCATTTCCCCCAAGATGTCAGCGGCCATATTGAGATGTACTGGCTTCACTTTTCTATATGAAAAGAAGCGGAGATGCGTCGTCCATCTTTTTTTTTTTACAGTCTATGACAGTCAAAACCAAAATTATTCAGAGACCAGACAGTTTTTGATTTTTTTTTTACTAGTGGGTGCCTGACATTGTAGTTTATGTAGGTGAGGATAGCAAAATAAAGTAAAATGTGACATATTATACCCAAAAAAACTTCATAAATGGACTACCAGTAAAACTGTTTTTTGGTTGATTGTAATTCATTACATACCTTTCTATCAAAGTTATCTGACATAAGATGAATTTGTTCTGACACAGTTGAACTGAGTTCTTGTCATATTTTATTACCATTTTCTAAACTATAGCGAATAAACTGACATTGTGAGAAATGTTGAAGGAGTCTGAATAAATTTTAATTTGACTGTATAAATATAAACTCATACATGTATATATATTGTAAACACAAACTTTTATTCTGGATTTGATTATTCGCAATTATTCGATCACTAAATTTTGTAATTGAGTGCAAAGATCTGCCATTGGTCCACATAACAGAAGTTACTTCAACAAACTGCCACACTTTACCTGTAACTGATCAATGGCTGATCAATGTTTTAAATGATACTCACCAGAACTTTGGATTTGTCCACCTTCTCACTGATATCCCTGATGCAGTTTATCTGACGGTTCTGTACTGTAAAGTTACTGCTACAGCCAGCAATCTCGAACAGGAAGTTACGTAGCATGTCCATTCCCCTCTCAGTGAGATCGACCTCTGGATGAAACTGAGTGCCATAAAGCTTCTTCTGCTCATTAGCAATGGCTAAGAAAAAAATGAAGATGGTAAATGTCTTTAACCACAAACACCCACAGCCATGACGCAGAATTCACCATCAGAAATTTTTTTATACAAAGCATGTCTAGGAAATATTCTTCAGGTTTGCTACACACCTGCAACGATGTTTCCAGACTGTGCAACAACTTTGAATCCATCTGCTACTTTGTCAACACTGTCTCCATGTGTCAGCAGAACATGCTCGTCCTTTTGCAGCCCCCTTGAAACACACAAGAGTTTAATCACAAGAAAAATATTAACTACATTTACAAATCTATAAATTGGAAACAAACTGACATAATAAAGGGACTTTACCTGAAGAGTGAGCAGGAATT
Organism: Garra rufa; assembly: GCF_049309525.1. Taxonomy (NCBI): domain Eukaryota; kingdom Metazoa; phylum Chordata; class Actinopteri; order Cypriniformes; family Cyprinidae; genus Garra; species Garra rufa. The sequence continues at coordinate 21,756,850 of NC_133371.1, read as the reverse complement.
GTCCAACGCAATGTTGAAAACACCATCCTCCCTCACACTCTTCCTGTGTACTGTGCCTCCAAAAACTTTATTCATCATCTGGGTGAAAAAAAAAAAAAAGTTTAGTGTTTTGATACTATGCATATTTATTTTATATGAGTGTTAGAAAATATATGCTACTGTTCAAAAGTTTGAAGTAGAATATTGTTTTTTAAAAGAATACACTTCAAGATTCATAAAAAAAATTAAATTAAATTTTGCAACAAATTAAACTGAAAATAGAATGTTACTATTATATGGCTATCTATTTATTTTGGAAATTAAATTTCAATATATGTTAAAATAGACAAGTTACTTTAAATGCAATAAAATTCACAATATTGCTGTATATTTGTTTTGTACATGCACTCGATTCTTAAGACAGTGTTGTTACCAGAATGATCCACGGCTGTGTTTTTTTAGTTTAGTGATAGTTGTTCTTAAGTTCCTTCTTTGTCCTGAACAGTTAAACTGCCCTCAGGTCCCTATTTGGTTTTTCAGGATTTTTGTGTATTTGAATCCTTTCCAACAATGACTGTATGATTTTGAGATCCATCTTTTCACACTGAGGACAACTGAAGGACTCGTATGAAACGAATACAGAAAGTTCAAACAATCACTGATGCTTCAAAAGGAAGAATTCTACATTAAAAGCCAGGGGGTGAAAACTTTTTGAATTTGAAGATCATTTAACTTATTTTGTCTTCTAGGAAACATCAACAAGTATCATTTGTAGCTTCTGAAGGGCAGTACTAAATAAAAACTATGATATTTAGGCAAACTAAGAAAAAATATACACATCTTCATTCTGTTCAAAAGTTTACACCCCTGGCCATGCATTACATGGTTTTTCCTTCTGGAGCATCAGTGAGTGTTTGACCTTCTGTAAAAGTTGCATACGAGTCCCTCAGTTGTCCTCAGTGTGAAAAGATGGATCTCAAAATTATACAGTCACTGTTGGAAAGAGTTCAAATACACAAAAATGCTGAAAAACCAAATGAGGGCCCTGAAGGATTTTTCTGAAGAACAGCGGGCAGTTTAACTGTTCAGGACAAACAAGGGACTTATGAACACTAAACAAAACAAAAAAAAAAAAAAACTCTTGATTACTCATTCAGGACAGTACTACGTAAAAAAATAGCATGCATTTTGTATGATCCCTCTTATTTTAAACAACAGTTGTAATTATTGCCAGTTCATTTCTCACCTGCATTCCATAGCAGATTCCGAGAACTGGTTTTCCAATGGTGAATATGGCTGGATCAAACCAAGGTGCATCTTCAGCATAGACAGAGTTTGGCCCTCCGGATATAATAATGGCCCTAACATTGGAGACAATAATTTGATATACACATAAACCAATTTATATTAACCAAAATATAATTACAAAAATCTCAAGGGCCTGAGAAAGATGGAAAGAGTCTGTCTCTCTGTCGAATCACTGAGACTAGGAAAGTTCTAATGCAAAGGCCTGCTCATCTAAGCCACTTATCTCTCCAACTTGTGGGTTATTCTGTCCTTCTTTCAGCCACATTCCAAATCTCAATGTTCACAGCTTCAGGAAAACACAACGGCTTTGTTTCCTTTTATGTCCTCACAGGTGGAACGCATAGCACTCACACTGTGTTCTCTCAAGGACAGACCGACTAACAAAATAAACCAATATGACTGTTTATCTTCAGCAACTGGTGCTGTAGGAATTTCTAGAACAGTTTTAGGCCTTAAAGGAGAAGGTGGGTCATTATATTGAACTTGGAAAATACAATGACTAAGTGAATTTGATCAGAAATACAAAACACCTAAAGTATACAACGACTCTAATAAAACACAAGCACAAAAAATTACAAGCTTTACTCTTCATTGCACATGCAACTGCTATTTAATAAAACTTGAATTAGAATGGAACACACTAATTCCTAACCTTTAAACTTTTACGACCCAGTAGCAGTGTGTTCCCCATTAACCACAAAGTTCAAAGTCTCAAACTAGAAAAATGTGCTTCAAGCAATGAAGGTTAATCATTCTGACGTCTTCTGCTTCTAAACGAAGAAGGCTTTTGATTCACGGAATACTAGTTTGGATACTAAACCCTGTCGGTTACCATATCAAACATTTCTACTTTGCAATTCAATTAGGTTTCCCTGGCACTTTTTTAACATGAGAACCAAACCGCATCTACTACTACATCTATCTTGGCACAGATGGACTCACCTGAAACCCTGCTCTCTGATGGCGAAGGCTGGCGTCTCCAAAGGCAGAATCTCAGACTGGACAAACAGCTCTCGTACCCGCCTGTCAATCACTTTCCCGTACTGTGCTCCCGCGTCTAGGATCACCACAGCACCCTCGTAGGAACATAAACCATCTTTAGGCTCTCCGACGATATCCAGCTGCAAATACACACACATAGAAAGCACAATGAAGAACACGCATTACGTAATTCCCCACGCTAAACAAGTAAAATGCTGCTAATTAAATTTGTGATGCATTTACAGGCACATGCATGCATGTGACTGGAGACTAAAGATGTGCTGCTTCTGATAAATCAGTCACATGAGTCCCAGGAAGGTGATGTGCATATAAGCATTACTGCCTGACCCTGCAGATTGTGAATTAATGCACACACAATTTTTTGTAGCCATTTCTAAACATTTGTAATAGGCAAATATGTGTTTGTTTCAGTCTTAGTTTTGTTATATTACAAATATTTATATATTAAATATTAATAAATATATGCTAGCCAGCTCCTCATATCATGTTGGCAATCCTGGCATCAACCACTACAATTTTTGACAGTACAAAACTGCCATCAAGTTTCTATATTATTATAATAATAATAATAAAATGTATAAGTATACATAACAGAGTGTACATACACTACAAGTCAAAAGTTTTTGAACAGCATGATTTTACATTTTTAAAGAAGCCTCTTCTGCTCACTAAGCATGCATTTATTCGATCCAAAGTACAAAAACAGTAACATTTTGAAATATTTATACTGTTTAAAAAAATGGTTTTCTATATGAATATATTTTAAAAGATAATTTATTCCTGAGATCAAAGGTGAATTTTCAGCGTCATCACTCCAGTCTTTAGTGATCCTTCAGAGATCATTCTAATATGCTGATTTGCTGTTCAGTAAACATTTTTATTATCATCATCAATATTTAAAACAGTTCTGTAGGGCTGGGCAATATACAGTTCTGTAATATTTTTTTCAGCATTCTTCAATCCAAATATCAGCATTTATCTGAAATAAAACGCTTTTGTAACATTATACACTATACCATTCAAAAGCTTGGAGTTTGGGGGGGGGTTATAGAAATTAATACTTTAAAAGTTTAAAAGTGATGATAAAGACATGTCATGTTACAAAATATTTCTATTTCAGGTAAATGCTGATGTTTTGAACTTTCTATTCATCAAAGAAACCTGACAAATTTCTACTCAGCTGTTTTCAACCTAATATTTTTTTTTGAGCAGCAAATCAGAATATTAGAATGATTTCTGATCATGTGACTGGAGTAATGATGTTAAACAAATAAAAAATCAGCTTTGAAATCACAGGAATAAATTACATTTTAAAATATATTTAAATAGAAAACAGTCATTTTAAATAGTAAAATATTTCACAATTTTACTGTTTTCACTGTACTTTGGATCAAAATGCAGGCTTAGTAAGCAGAAGAGACATTTTAAAAAAATCATTAAAAATGTCAGGCTGAGCAACTTTTGCAAAAGGATCAAAATTTTATACATTCTTAAAAAAAGCTAGCACAGTTTGCAGCCACATATAACATTATACATTTTACATTTTATTATTATATGGGCTCAAATATGGAGTATATATTTATAGCATCAAGTATGATTAAGATGAGTAATTCCAGCTCAAGGACCATTTTTAAATTCTGAAGAAGATGCTTTACAAAACACTAACAAATTGATGCTTGAGGGATGTACAGTATATACTTACACTAAACTGTATGTGACAATGGGCTACAAAACCAGTCATAAGGGTCAATTTTTGGAAATTAATTTGAAATACATTTATACATCCACATAATGAATACTGAATAAATAAGCTTTCAATTGATGTATGGTTTGTTAGTATGGGGCAATATTTGGCCGAGATACAAAGTTTTGAACCTGAAAATAAAAAATCTAAATATTTAGACAAGTTGTTCAAATGAAGTTCTACTAATCAAAAATTATTTATATTTAGGGTAGGAAATCTACAAAATATCTTCATGGAACATGATCTTTACTTAACATCCTAATTTTGGCATAAAAGAAAAAAATATATTTCTGGCTACTGCTTCATATGTACCTGTGCTACCTTTTTGTGGTTTTGCGGTCCAGGGTCACATATATGGGCACTATATCCACTTGAGCAGTTTTGGACATAAATCATAACTTTAAAAATTCCAAAGCAACTCCAAACACAACTTGCAGGAAGATCAGTGAGGTAAAAATAGCTCAACCATTATATCAGCAAATATAGATATGGTACATACTACAAACACATGCACCTCTCACTATAGTTTATAAGTACGAAACGCTCCCACGTGGTTTGTGAGTAACACGAAAACAGCACTTTCAGATTGACTCCAGCACAGCGGACTCAAAAGAGTAGAAAACGCCGGTGAAATGCAATTAAAGTCATTCAATAAACACTTGAAAGAGTGCAAACATTATATTAATTAAAGTCATTTAATATGCAAAGATAAAACAAATAGCAAACATGACTCCCATCTCCAGTGTGAAAATGCACTGGCCTGTACAGCACTTACAGCTCATAATAGCATGTTAACACTGACCAGCTCAAGTTTTTTTTTAGTTTAACCTTATTTAAATGTATAAAGGATAAATCTTTTGTAGCGGCATGAAACTCAACAGTGTTTCACGGATGGCTGTTCATTTCAACCACAGCTCCAAAACCTCATTAGCCATGGCAGCTCAGCATGTCACATTGATTGTGGCTAACTAGCATTAGCTCGTGCGAGCGAGCCCAGCTAACTGAACGCACAAGCTGCTATTTCTCAGGGCTGTGCGCGGGTGAGCCTCTGAGCTTCGCCCGGGGCATGTGATGATCTCACTATATTATAAACCACACCACGACATCATCCAGGTAAAGTGCTGTAGGCATGAACCGAGAGTAAAAATTCTCCATAATAGCAAATATGCCTTATTAAAGGTACATCAATCAGCCAAAGCAAAAACCCCGGGTCCGCCGTGCGTTCTAAGTTTCCCAGCGCAGACAGGGCCGCGTGTGAACGGGGAGTACCGGTGGCGAGTACCGCTGATACGCACAAGGACGGGTAGAACAGTTCAGGTTCTGTACAAGCTTAGGCCGGTTTACTGACCTTGCTATCCCCGTTACACAGCGCCATGAATGTGTGATGTGGAGTGGATAGCCCTGTCTTGCCGTGTTTCTGTTGTAAGCGTGTTCAGCGGCTCCTCTCTCTTCCGTGTGATCGTTGACGGTGTCACCCACTCGCCTGCTGGCCGCTTACTACTACAGCTCCGTATCTCTGCCTGCTCGTGGTATGCGATTGCTGATAGGGAGGAGTTTGACGTTAGGAGTCAGAGAAAAGTTTCTGTTGGCTGGGGCCCGCCAGTGGGCATGAGAATCCAAATAACGATTCGTTTAGTAGAAATATTTTGGAAAATATATCCAAATAAACTATGACAAATAATAACACATAACAAATAATAAACGTATTTAATAGGTTACAGTTATTGCAGGCTGTTGTTGAAGCAGATTTCTGATTTCTGTGTTTTTTTAAAGTGTTTATTTGAAAATGCCATGCAAAATACAAATGAAAATATTTTGAAGAATGTTTGTTGGTTACCAAACAGTTTAGCTTACCATTGACATCCATTGTATGCATTGTTAAACGATTTTTTTTTTTTTTGGGTTTACCCTGCTGAAAAAAAAACAGCTAAAACCTAGGATGGTTGGCTGGTTTTAGCTGCTCAGCAGTTTGGTTTTAGAGGGGTTTAGGCCACCAGCTAAAACCAGCCTGTCCAGGCAGGGAGACCAGCTAAAACCAGCTACTTTTAGCTTAAACCAGCTAACTTTTAGCTTTCTGAGAGGTGTGTGCCTTTCTAAATCATACTCATTCAAATGAATTTGCCACAGTTTAACTCCACTCGAAGTGTAGTAACATCTAGAAACAATATGAATGCTCCTGAGGTAAATTTCGAGTGTCCCAGAAAAGGGTATGAATACTTGTGCAACGGGATCTTTTCAGTTTTTTTGTTTTTAATAAATTTGCACAAATGTTAAAAACCTATTTTTTTTGCTTTGCCATTATGGAGTAGGGAGTGTAGATTGATGTGGGGAAAAAGTAATTTAAAGTAGTTTAACATAAGGGCAGCAACATAACAAAATGTGAAAAAAATGAAGAGGTATGAAAACTTGTGCAAGGCACTGTACATACATAGGCTACAATGGATTTTTATGGTAGGCTAAGCAAAACTATTTGGTAACCAACATTCTTCAAAATATTTTAATTTGTGTTTTGCACAGTATTTTCATTTCTGTGTGAACTATCCCGCATTCAACCAAATTTCATAACTTGCAGTTCGGTCAGTGAGTTTCAGTAACCTGATTCCTAATTGTTTTGATTCATAAAAAGAACTGGTTTATAAGAGTCTTCCATTCAAGAACTGGACTACCTTGGCTGTCTGGTTTTATTCATGAAATGATCTGGCTCAGAGTCAGAGTTTGTTTGAGAATCAGACACTGTTTACTTTATGTTTCAGTAGATTCGGTAAATAGTCCAAAGAGTTGCATAAAAAACTTCTTTAACCATTAAAACTTCTGTGAACTTCATTATAGACTAGTAGCCTTCTTGAAATGTAATTGTTTGTTTAATGTATTTGATTTAAACAATTGTCCTCCATTGAAAGTAATGGAATGTGTGTTTAAATAAAGAATATAGTTATAAAACAGTCCTGTTTTGCATCTTATAACACGAGAGATTTACTTTTACAGAATTACAAATAACATTCTGAAATTTAATGGGATGCATTGTAGAATCAACAAAATGTGTAGATATGTACATTAAGTTTTGTTTTAATGAAAAAAAAAAGTGTGAAGGTTGCATTTTTGCCCTCTCGACCCTCCTTGTTTAAATATGACACCGACTTTGCAATTTTGCAATACATGACACCTAGGCTATATGTTTGCTCTGAGATGTTCTAGAGGCTGCCCATATTCGGAATTTAAGTAGGCTATTATTATTAGGTTAATCCAATATTACAATCATTGCGAGCTTCGCAAGTTTTATATTAATGTGGTTTTGTTTGGACAAGAAAACACAACTCAACAGCTGATTAAATAAATAAAACTAGCTTGAGTGTGAACTAAGAAAATTGCAGTGACTCTGGCTGGCTAATAGAAAAGGTTTGATTTAGTTTACACTCACACGTCTGGTCACATGCCCTTATTCAACATTGTCAGTCACATGCAATTAAACCTTTTTACTGATTCCACACGGCTCCACACACTACACATACAGTCATTCATTATCTGTGTTTAAAGGAAACGGGAGATGTTCTCTTTCACAGTGACAGCATAACATCGCTCATAAGAGAGCACAAACAACACACTGCTTTGTACAGGATTGCATATTTTTTTAGGGATCAACTTTATTAGAATTAGTAACAACTAAGTATGATTTGTGTCATAGTTACATTATCTGAATATGTATCATAGAAATAAGGCAAAAAGATATGTTAAGCAATATACAACACATTTCTTTCTTCCAGTTTTTCTCTTTTTTTCCCCTTTCAGTTATTGCTGCTGACTCTAATTACACACTGCATCTGTGGCCTTGTGTGAATGGGACAGCTATTTCAGGCCATGGTCACATGTGTTTTAGCTTATGAGTTATGACTCTAGTTTGGTCTGGTGTTTAGAAAGTCATTACATTTTAATATGAGCCAGTAAAATGTTTTGAGAAGCACCACGAGCAATATAGTGATGTATTTATACAGTCTTGCCCATGCATGCGCGCCACAGTAATTCCAACATACAAGGCCTCTTTGACAATTTGTCTTTTTTCAGAATTGAAAAATCTCCATATTCAGCTTATTATTATCATTAACATCATAATTATTACATGTATGTACTGTATATACAGTTCCTTGCGAAATAAATATTCATACCCCTTCCTTTTTGTTCATGTTTTGTTATGTTATAGCCTTATGTTAAACTGCTTTAAAGTACTTTTTCCCCCACATCAGTCTACACTCATACACCATAATGACAAAGCACAAAACAGGTTCGTAACAACTTTACAAATTTGTTAGAAATAAAAAACTTAAATGGTTCCATTGCATAAGTATTCAGGCTGGGACACTTCAAATGTAGCTCAGGAGCACTCATATCGCTGTTACTACACTTCAAGTGGAGTTAAACTGTGGCAAATTCATTAGAATGAGTATGATTTGAAAAGGCACACAACTATCAGAAAAGGTCTAACAGCTAAAAATGCATATCAGAGAATATGAATATCAAAAAACAAGCCTTGAGGTAAAGGTCAAGGCGCAGATCTGGGGAAGAGTTCAGAAAAAAATTCTGCTGCATTTGTAACGGAGGCCAGCCAGTAGGTGCTGTGCAGGTAAACCTCACTCCCCGATCTCAAGAGACGCACTAGCGACTGACGCTAGAGGTTGCAGCCTTTAGCCTCCTTGTTAGTGCGTCCGCCTCCTGTGCCGGAGACCCGGGTTCGAGACCCGCTCGGAGCGGGTGCGGTAGGACCCGGGTGTAAGGGGTTACACATTGAAGGTTCACGGAAGCATGTAGCTTTGAACAACTAGGACTCTTCCTAGAGCTGGCCTCCTGGCCAAACTGAGCAACTGATGGACCAAGAAGCTCTCTAGCTGAGCTCCATAATCATATATGCAGATGGAAGAAACTTACAGAAGGACAGACATCACTGCAATACTCCACCAATCCGGTCTTTCTGGTGGTGTGGCCAAACTCAATCCTCTTCTCAGTGAAAACACACTTGGAATTTCCAAAAAGCATCTAAAGACCTGCAGACTGTGAAAACAAAATCCTGTGGTCTGATGAACCTCAATTCCAAGCATCATGTTTGAAAGAAACTAAGCACTGCTCATCACCTAGAGTACCATTGACACAGCCTTAATGAAAACCCAGTCCAGAGCATTCAGATCCTCAGACTGGGCAGAAGGATCACCTTCCAACAGGATAATGACACTAAGCACACAGCAAGAATGGCTTATAGACAACTCTGTGAATGTCCTTGAGTGGCCCAGCCAGAGCCTCGGCTTGAACCCGATCAAACATTTCTAGAGAAACCTGAAAATGTCTGCCAGATCCCATTCAAGCTAACAGAGCTTGAGAGGTGAAGAGGTGAGGCGAAGAATGGCAGATAATCACATATAGCATATGTATATATGTAGGCTATAATATACAATTGGGGCAGTCGTGGCCTAATGGTTAGAGAGTCGGACTTGTAACCCAAGGCTGTCAGGTCCGGCAGGGATTGTAGGTGGGGGGAGTGAATGTACAGCACTCTCTCCACCCTCAATACCACGACTGAGGTGAGTCCCTTGAGCAAGGCACCGAACCCCAACTGCTCCCTGGGCGCCGCAGCAATGGCTGCCCACTGCTCCGGGTGTGTGTTCACGGTGTGTGTGGGTTCACTACTGTGTAGTATGGAATGCTAGCCATACTTGGCCTCACGTCACCTCCTTTCCTTTCCTTTCCTTTCCTTTCGTTTCCTTTTCCTTTCCTTTCCTTTCCTTTCCTTTCCTTTCCTTTCCTTTCCTTTCCTTTCCTTTCCTTTCCTTTCCTTTCCTTTCCTTTCCTTTCCTTAAATCATACCCCAAAAGACGTGAGGCTGTAGAGGTGCTTCAGCTAAGTACTGAGTTAAGGGCATGAATACTTATGCAGGGTATTAATGAGTTAAGGGTATGAATACTTATGAATACTTGTGTATTTTAATAAATTCATGAAGTTGTGACAATTCTGTTTTTGCTTTGTCATTATGGTGCATGGATTGTAGATTTTATGTGAAAAAAAAGTCATTTAAAACATAAGGCAGCAACAAAACAAAACGTGAAAAAAAATGAATAAATGAATACTTTTGCAAGGCACTGTATGTTTCTGTATTGTTGGTGCTATTTGTACTGCATCACAGAAAAATATATAAGCCAAACAGTCATTTAAATACTAACAATATTTCAAAATAAATGCA
>NC_133371.1:21666359-21746097 GCF_049309525.1 Garra rufa | reverse complement strand
TAATATGAAAAATGTGTAAATAAAGTGAAACCGAGCGGAACTGTATATATATATATATATATATACACACACACACACACACACACACACACAATGTATTTATATATGTGACCCTGGACCACAAAACCAGTCTTAAGTCGCTGGGGTATGTTTGTAGCAATAGCCAAAAATACATTGTATGGGTCAAAATTATTGATTTTTCTTTTATGCCAAAAATCATTAGGAAATTAAGTAAAGATCATGTTCCATGAAGATTTTTTGTAATATTCCTACTATAAATATATCAAAATGTAATTTTTGATTAGTAATATGCATTGTTAAGAACTTAATTTGGAGAACTTTAAAGGTGATTTTCACAGTATTTTGATTCCAGATTTTCAAATAGTTGTATCTCGGCCAAATATTGTCCTATCCTAACAAACCATACATCAGTGGAAAGCTTATTTATTGAGCTTTCATATGATGTATACATCTCAGTTTTGTAAAATTTAACCTTATGACTGGTTTTGTGGTCCAGGGTCACATATACAACAACAGCAAATCTGTCACGTGTTAGTAATATGAAAAATGTTGTGCACATAAAATGAAACCGGGCGGAACTAAAAACAGACGCTGTAAGACACGTCATCTGAAGCATGCGGACACATTTCTCTGGCGCACCGTTCCGGCTTCCTACTCGTTTCAGCAGTCAGGTGTACTAACTGCGCTTCCCAGCGTCTTGTAAACATTAGGTATGTTATATAATTGCGTGAATGTTTTGTGTCAGTAAAGTGCAGCTCATCTGGAACCAGGAAACAGTCTGTTTTTTTCCCGTCATTCATATAACATTTTGTTCATTGATTCATTGATGTCTTGACATGTCATGTGGTATGCCATCATAGTGCAAGGTAACCATGAATCAGTATATTTTCTGCTTGAATACCATCTCATGCTTATGTGAATCTCTCGTTTGTGTTCCCGATAATCAAAATACGTCGCATAGTGTTTCTGAGTTGATGTTATTTGTTTTGTTTACTCAGCTTTATGTGACAAGAATCAAAACAAGCTAGTTTTTCTGTATCATTTATGTGTTTTGCTAAGTGCTTTCATGGCAGAGAACTTCTCTGGAGTGGAATACACTTTTTTTTTTCTAGTCTTTATAGTTTTTGAATAGTTATGAATAGTCTTTCAATCAACCATAACTTTTTAGTATTTTAAACAAAACGTCTATCTATACCTCAAGGCTTGGTATTTCTTATTCTTATTCTTATTTAGTAACTTTATGCACTAAAATAATAACCAAAACAGAAATAAAAAGTGAAGGAATATGTAGGCTACAGATTATTTAAAGAAACTCAAAACTTTCATTATTTTGAATTATTATTATTATTATTTATTTTTTTTAATTATTTTTTTACATACAGGTGTTTTGAGGACATATCTGGATTGATGCCTGGCAGGTTAAGATGGAACTGTCTGAATCTATCACACACAAGAACGGGAGGCAGAGGAAGCCTGTGGTGTCCAACTCAGATATGGGTGCAAGAGAATCCAAGCTAGATGTGGAAGGTGACGAGGAGGCTCTTCTACCAAACTCAAACAAGACTGATGGACAAGCAAAAGCGACTCACGGAATTAAAGGAGAACTGGGCAATGTGGCCCTGTTATTGTTTTTGTATGTACTTCAGGGTATTCCCTTAGGCTTGGCCGGGAGCATCCCTCTCATCATGCAGAGTAAGAACGTTAGCTACAAGGACCAGGCATACTTTAGTTTTGTCTTTTGGCCCTTCAGTCTAAAGCTGTTCTGGGCTCCCCTGGTGGACTCGCTGTACCTGCGGCAGTTTGGCAGGAGGAAGTCGTGGCTGGTGCCCACTCAGTACCTGCTGGGTCTTTTTATGCTTTACCTGTCAGTCACGGTTGACGGAATGCTTCATACAGATGGACAGAAGGGACCGGATGTGATCACTCTGACCGCGGTCTTCTTCATGCTGGCTTTCCTCGCAGCCACCCAAGATATTGCCGTTGATGGCTGGGCTTTGACTATGCTGTCCAGGGAGAATGTGGGATATGCTTCCACCTGTAACTCTGTGGGTCAGACGGCTGGATACTTTCTAGGAAATGTGTTGTTTCTGGCTCTGGAGTCTGCCGATTTCTGCAACAAGTATCTGAGGTTTGAGCCTCAGGAACGGGGCATTGTCACACTCTCAGGTATATTCAACAACTGTTATATTTGTTATATATAATATTTTTTTTATAATATATGTTGTGCTTATGTGTATGTATGTTTTATGTTTAATACATAGACTGCCATTAAAAAAATTGGATCAGTAAGATTTTTAATGTTTTCTAAAGTAGTTTTTATGCTCATCAAGGCATTAATTTGATCAAAAATACAGAAAAAAAACAGTTATATTAAAACAGTAATATTATTGCAATTTAAAATACTGTAAAACACTGGTTTTCTATTTTAATGTACTCTAAAATATTCTTTATTCTTGCGACACTAAGGTCCTCAGTGTCACATGATCCTTCAAACCTTCAGAAATCATTCTAATATGCTTATTTATTACTGTTGCTTCATATATATATATTTGGAACCTGTGATAGTTTTTTTTCAGGATTTATAGAAAAAATAAATAAAATAAAATAAAAGGACAGTGTTTATTTAAAACGGCAATCTTATACTACCATTCAAAGGTTTGGGGTCAGTAAATTGATTTCTTTATTTCTTTTTCTTTTCTTTTTTTTAAAGAAGTTAATACTTTTATTCAGCAAAGGTGTTAAATTGATAAAAAGTGATAGTAAAGACTTATATTGTTAGAAAAGATTTCTATTTTGAAAACCTTTTATTCATCAAAGAATCTTGAAAAGTGTATCACAGGTTCTAAAAACCATATTAACCAGTACAACTGTTTCCAGCAGTTATAAGTAATCAGCATATTAATAATAAATCAGAGTGATTTTTGAAGGATCTTGTGACACTGAAGACTGGTAACCAGTATTTTAAATTGCAATAATATTTTACAGTATTAGTTTTTTTTTTTTTTTTTTTTTGTATTTTTAATCAAATAAATGCAACCATGATGAGCATAATAGACTATGAATAAACATTATTAATAATACTGATCCTAAGCATTTGAATAAACTATATACATTTTGGATACCTTACCTCTTTTCAGTATTAAATGGGCCTGAATAAATGAAATCATGTGACTAGAGATAAAGATGCAGGTTTACTGATGCTTTGCAATTTGTTCTGCTCTCTTTCAGATTTCTTGTTTTTCTGGGGGATTGTGTTCATGGTATCTACCACTCTGGTTGCTATCTTGAAAAAGGAAAACGGCAAACACCATCATACTAAGAAGAAGCCTAAGGAGGAGACACAGAGTGTTATGGAGACCTACAAACTTTTGTTCTCCATAATTAAAATGCCCACTGTCTTTACCTTCTGTGCCCTTCTGCTGACTGCTAAGGTAATGTCACTTAACTAAGCCTTACCTAAGTTTTACTCTAGTTTTGATTCTTGTAACTTTTTGTTATATGCAAATCAGTCTAATTTATCCCTCTTCCTCTCTACTTTCAGATGGGTTTCTCTGCAGCTGATGCCGTGACGGGTCTGAAGCTAGTGGAAGCCGGAGTTCCCAAAGAGCAGCTGGCTCTATTGGCGGTTCCCATGGTGCCTCTGCAGATCATGCTGCCTCTAGTTATTAGTAAATACACAGCTGGGCCACGTCCACTTGACATTTTCTACAAAGCTTTCCCATTCAGGTATAAACAACATCAACACACACATGCCCTAATTCTTGACTGATTCTTGACCTGATTCTTGGCTGTGAAGTATGCAAGATTTGATACAGCCACATGTGTAATAATTAGAGGGAATACATGCATTGGCTTGAGCCTGTGGCTTGTGTTTCTGTGTTTCTCAAAGACTGCTGATTGGTCTGGAGTATGCCCTGCTGGTCTGGTGGACCCCAAGTGTTCGGCAGGAGGAAGGCTTTCCAGTGTATTACTATGGTGTTGTGCTGCTGAGCTATGCAGTACATCAGGTTAGTTTATGTTAACTTTGTCAGCAGTTTGATCAGTGGCTATTTTTATGTAAGTAAGAATATGTTTGTGTTTTCTATACATTTGGTTATATTAATAATTCTAAGTGCAGGTATTAAAAGTCATTTGTTTCTTATTTGTTTTTATAATTCACTTCTTATATTTGTAACTATTATTATTTTTAATTATATTACTTGTTTTAATAATTTGTATAAATATTATATTGCTAAGGCCTGTAACATCTTGTGATCCATGACAATGAGTAACAACTTCTTAAAATAACAAAAAATAACTATTTTAATTGACTGGATATTTGGACTTTTTAATTATTAAAAAAAAATGTTACTCATTGTCATGGATCACAAGACGTACAAAGTAATTTTTATACAAATTATTAATTAATCAATATAATAAAAAATATAGAATTAAAGATACAAGTAGCAAATTAAAATGAAAAAAAAAAAAACAGAAGAAATTACTTTGTACACCAAATGTACCTATATTTATGAATTTCTTTGATTTTATATTGATCAGTCAATAAATCTGATTCATTTATTTGTATGTATACATACATACAGCATGCTATATTACATTATAAATATAGCATTTTAAATATATAAATATATTTTAAAAATCTCAAATTGAGATTACAGTTACTTTTTACTGATTTCTTATATATGTTCAGAAAGTATTCCAATTTTTGGAATCGCACACACAGATCAGCCATAATTACAGTTGTGTTCAAAATAATAGCAGTTAGTCTAAAAAAAAAAGTGAGTAAAGCTCAAAATAGTTATAATAACTTTTATTTCAATACACACAAATGCATTGGGAACACTGCAAATGTGTCATTACTTTACTGAAAGTGAATAAAAATAAATATTAGGCTGTTCAAAAAAAATAGCAGTGTCTGCATTTTTCTTTACAAAGTCAAACATTAACTGTATAAACTGAACAAATCTTGTAGATTTAGCTTTCTTGTGAATCACTGAACTTATATTTAGTTGAATAACCAGAACTGCTACACATCTATGTTGCACGGAGTCAATTAACTTCTGGCATCTGTGAGCAGGTATTCCAGCCCAGAACGATTGTACTACACACCACAATTCCCCTGCATTTCTTAGTTTTGCTTCAGAAACAGCATTTTCAATGTCACCCCACAAGTTTTCTATGGTATTAAGGTCCGGGGACTGGCCTAGCCACTCCTTAACGTTAATCTTGTTGGTCTGGAACCAAGATGCTGCTCATTACTGTTGTCGTCTTGTTGAAACATTTCCTCTTCAGCATAAGGCAACATGACCTTTTTGAGTATTTTGATGTACTCAAACTGATTCACAATCCCTGAAATGTGATAAATAGGCCCAGCACTATAGTATGAGAATTCATGATGCTTGCACCATATGCTTCACTGCAGAGGCTTCTTCCCGATAGTTTGGCTTCACATAGGCGTCTTCTAATTGTTACAGTACTCACAGGTAAATTGAAACTTTCTATGATCACCCTGAAGCTGATCATTGGCTGAGTCTTTGCCATTTTGGCTCCGTTAGAATGGTAGCTTTTAGTTTTCCTCCACACTTTTCTGGTTTTGGTTGCCATTTTAAAGCATTTGATATAGTTTTAGATGAGCAGCCTATAATTTTCTGCACTTCTTAATATGTTTTGTCCTCTCTTATCAACTTTTTAATCAAAGTACGCTGTTCTTCTGAACAATGTCTTTAATCAAAGTACGCTGTTCTTCTGAACAATGTCTGTTACGACCATTTTACAGAGATTTTCAGAGAGAAATGCACAGTACAACATTTCCTTCATCCTTAAATAAGGGCAACTTTTTTGACACCAGGTTTTTCACAGAATTATTTACCTTTCTAACTGATTTCTACACTGCTATTATTTTGAACATGCCCTTTTCAATTACACAGAATCAGCAGCATTCTTATCATGCCTGTTGGATCTGTTAGTTTTCTGTTACTCTAGTACACCTACTAGTAAAGTTTTTACCATGTAGAAAAATATATATGCACAGTGGTGTGTAAAAGTGTTTTACTTGGATTTGTTTTTATTCTAAGAGTCCCCCCCCCCCCCCAATTTAATCTGATTATATTTCCTACAGTGTAATTGAACAGATTACCAGTAGTAACTGCAATTTTCATAATTTGTCTGTGTGATATACACTGCTGTTCAAAAGTTTGGGATCAGAAAGATTTTTAATGGTTTTTAATGGAATTTCTTAAGCTCACCATGGCTATATTTTTATTTTGTCAGAAAAAAAAAAAGTAATATTGTGAAATATTATTATAATTTTTAATATTGGTTTCCTATTTTAATATACTTTAAAATTAAATGTATTTCTGTCATGAAATGCTGAATTTTCATCATTGAATTGAAACTGTTGTGCTGCTTAATATTCTTTTGAATCTGATACTTTTTACTTGAAATAAAAAGTGAAAAAACAGCGTTTATTCAAAATATAAATATTTTGTAACAAAGTCTTTATCACTTTATATCTATTAAACAGCCTTGCTGAATAAAAATATTAATTTCTTAAAAAAAAGAAAGACAAAAATGATTGAACCCAAACCTTTGAATAGTAGTGCATATTGCATTGGTTCTCAATCCTTGTCCAAGGGGACCCCTGCTTTGCACATTTTGCATGTCTCCCTTTTTTAACAACCCTGATTGAAATCATCAGCTCGTTAGTTCAGTTTACGTATCTCTCTCCTAACGAGCTGATGATCTCAACAGGTGTGATAAATAAGGGAGACATGCAAAATGTGCAGAGCAGGGGTCCCCCAGGACCAGGATTGAGAACCACTGGTCTATGGGACACTGCTAGTGTCACAGTTTATGGTAGTGGTTCTCAATCCTGGTCCTGGGGGACCCCTGCTCTGCACATTTTGCGTGTCTCCCTTATTTAACACAACTGATTGAGATCATCAGCTCGTTAGTTCAGTTCATTGATCTCTCTCTTAATGAGGTGATAATCTCAATCAGGTGTGTTAAATAAGGGATACATGCAAAATGTGCAGAGCAGGGGTCCCCTAGGACCAGGATTGAGAACCACTATGCAACACTACATTTAATTTTTGAATAATCACTGTTCTTTTAAACGTTTTATTTATCAAAGAATCCTGAAAAAAAGTAGCACAGGTACCAACATTTTTTTTTTTCCAACACTGATAATAAATCAGCATATTAGAATAAATTCTGAAGGATCGTTTGACCAAAAACTAGAGTAATGTTACTGAAAATTTAGCTAATTTGGTTTTTGTACTTCTTTTTATTGTGAAATGTCTTTCTCCACTAGGTGGCACTGTACAGCATGTATGTTGCCTGCATGGCCTTTCATGCGAAGGTCAGTGACCCTATGATAGGAGGCACTTACATGACCCTTCTGAACACTGTAACAAATCTAGGAGGTAACTGGCCCTCTACTCTAGCTCTATGGCTGGTAGACCCTCTCACTTTTAAAGAGTGCCAGGGAGCCCCTGGGCAGACATGCGGCTCGGTTGAAGACGCAGGGGTACGTGTTTAACTGATTGATATTTTTAGGCATTTGCTTATTCTGCATGCTTAACTACATCTATAATTTTAACCTGTTCTTATGTTGTCTTCAGCTCTGTGTCAGAGAGGGCGGTACATGTGTGACAACGTTGGACGGTTACTACGTTGAGTCTGTGGTGTGTGTTGTAATCGGTCTCTGCTGGTGGATCTTCTTCGGGAAAAAAATCAAGCGGTTACAACAAGAAAGTCCCTCTGCGTGGCATTGCAGGGTTGCCAAATAACCTCTACTGGACTTAAAGTTACTCCATGCCTTGCCCTCTCTTTCCTTCTCTGAGAGGCTACATACTTTTGTCATGCTACAGCAGGCCTGTAGACAGGCTTTAAACCCTGAGGACTGAAATAGTAGATTATACTGTATTAAATTCTTAGCATATCTGTTCCATTATCTCCAAGAATCAGAGCTTTAAGGCCAAATTTAAATCTGTACATCTAGAGATGGCACTAGCTTAAATGAAGCACATGATGCACAGTAATGGCATGACATTCACTGCTCTGCTGTCTATTTAATCAAGCGTCTTTGAAATACTTGAGTTCCTGTGCCTTGTGGTTTTCCATTTCTAATATCATACAAATTTCTCCCAACAAAACTGTACATGATCATAGATGACATACAGCTGAGGTCAAAAGTATACATACACCTTGCAGAATCTGCAAAATGTTAATTATTTAGTAAAATACGCTCGATTCTAAATTCGATGTTGTTACCTGAATGATCCACAACTGTTTTTTTTTTTTTTTTTTTTTTTTGTGATAGTTGTTCATGAGTTCCTTGTTTGACCGGAACAGTTAAACTGAACGCTGTTCTTCAGAAAAATCCTTCAGATCCCACAAATTTTGGTTTTTCAGCATTTTTGTGTATTTTTCAGCAATGACTGTATGATTTTGAGATCTATCTGTTCACACTGAGGACAACTGAGGAACTCATATGCAACTATTACAGAAGGTTCAAATGCTCACTGATGCTTTGGAAGGAAAAAAAAAACATGCATTAACAGCCAGGGGTGTAAACTTTTGAACAGATGAAAATGTGTACATTTTTTCTTATTTTGCCTGAATATTGTATTTTTTTTATTATTTAGTACTGCCCTTCAGAAGCTAAAGAAGATACTTACATGTTTCACAAAAGAAAAAATAAGTTGAATTTAACCTGATTTTCAAATTCTAAAAGTTTTCACCCCCTCGGCTCTTAATGCATAAAGCATAATTTTTCTTTCTGGAGCATCGATGAGCGTTTGAACCTTCTGTGGATCTCAAAACCATACAGTCATTGTTGGAAAAGGTTTGAATACACAAAAATGCTGAAATACCAAAGAATTTGTGGGACCTGAAGAATTTTTCTGAAGAACAGCAGACAGTTTAACTGTTCAGGACAAACAAGGGACTCATGAACAACAATCACTAAACAAACAACAACAAAAAAAAAAAAAAAACAGAGCTGTGGATCATTCAGGACAAACAAGGGACTAGTGAACAATTTTCACTTTTGACATCAACTGTATGCATGACGAAGTAGTTGCTGCAAAATTCACGTTTCAGCTTTTATGCTTTTTCTCCAGAAAGACTTGATTCTAATTGAACTTTTCAGGTGGAATGTAAATATTAATACGTTATAGGTCCAGATTGCCTCATCAATCACATAATTGTGAATGAAACTGGTTGTAATACTATTGAAATTGGTTAGAGTTGGAAATTGTTTTGTTGTTTTCTATTATGTTCGGTGTTAGTTTTTATTTTATTTTATGATATGTGTTTAAATCACTGTTACCATAAATGACCTAGCTATCAATATAAAAGCAAGTGAAGTTAATTATAACTTCTGCAAGGCCAGAAAAGATATCAACGGCAGACTATAATTTCGACGGCAGACTAAATTTACTTTTTTTTTTTTATATATATTTTTGTCTTTTTCTTTGTGTTTATGGCCAGTGATTTGAATGAAGTTTTAATGTGTGACTGAACTTACTATTCATGAAACCAGCTTTGTCTTTTAAGATGACAATTTTGTTATCGCAACCAAAACACATCAACAAATAGTTTAAATTTTTTTTTTTTAGACTTTTCAGCAGTGGAGAGACTGGGATTTTGATTGACTGGGATATTTATGCAATCACCAGCACTTTTACTCAAAGTAATTTTTTAGTGATGACGAGGGAAACTTTAAAGAGCTTGTTCACCCAAAACTGGCAGTTCTGTCATTATTCATCTTCATTCTTTAAAACTGTATGACTTTCTTTAATGAACACAAAAGTAAAGACATTAGGCACAATTTAAATAATGTTGGTAACCAAACTGTTTTTTTCTTTTTCTCCATACTATGGAAGTCAATGGCAACTGTTTCCTATCATTCTTCATAATATCTTCCTTTGTGTTCAAGAGAAGAAAGAAACTCATACAGGTTGAGTTTTTGGGTGAACTGTCACTTTAAGGACTGACAGCCGTCTCCACTCACTTTTACTTTTACATCATCTGTTTCAATAAAAGTGAACGATAATTGAGGCTGTAACTCTGGAGGGTTTTCTCCATGGAGGGTAAAAACCAAATGAGTTTGAAAGAACATTGACTGAATGGCAGAATTGTCTTTTTTGTAAGCTATCCCTATAAAATACCATACTGTATTGCTAAATATTTGACCTGCTGTAAAAATTTCCTCACGCAAATTTCTTTATATTCTTTATATCACCTTACTTTGTTTTATGTCATAGTGGGGAGAGAGGTTGGAGGAGAGTGCAGCTTCGGTGACTTTGGATCTTTGTAAATACTTCTAAGCTGTTCCAAGGAACGTTTTTATCAACATTCCCAAACTCATGTAAAAAAAATGCATATGTTATATACGAATAAATGAAATCGGATCCATTTAAAACGTGTGATGTAAAACTGAAAACGCATTTTACTATTTTGGCCTAAGTCGCTACCCTTGAACAGTGGGCGTGGCTTCATTTTGTAGTTTTTCCTCTGTAAACAACATGCCGCCAGGTTCAGATCCTTCTGTGAACGAGGAGGATAAGCCCTCCAAAAACGTAATTGCACGTATATCACAGTTTGCTGACGATAACTTAACGTTTGTCCGGGTAAGTAAGAGATTTGAACAATACGTGTCAATTGATTTAATTTTAGTGGTGTAGAAATATGACTGCCCATGTATTGAAATATTGAGTTTATGAACTACAAACTGCTTATGCTAGCTGCATGCAAGACGCAATGAATGCTTTATTGTGTTATCTTATGATTTTCATATTTTAATGTGCTCCCCAACAGAACCTAAGCACGTGTCTTGGTCTTGCGGGTCTTCTCATCATAGCAAGGAGCATCAGACTGGTAAATGCACCTCACACACTCGATGACAGACTCACACCATTGGCCAAAGTTGACAGAACGTTTTCTGCAGCTCTCACAGACTTGAGTTATATATGTGACCCTGGACAACAAAACCAGTCATAAGGGTCAAATTTGTGAAATTGAGATCATCTGGTATAATAAAACAGAATAACTAAACTTTCAGTTGATGTATGGTTTGTTAGAATAGGACAATTTTTGACAAATGTTTGAAAATCTGGAATCTGAGGGTGCAAAAAAATCAAAATATTGAGAAAATCGCCTTTAAAGTTGTCCAAATGAAGTTCATAGCAATGCATAATACTAATCAAAAATTAAGTTTAAATTTATGTATGGTAGGAAATTTACTAAATATCTTCATAGAACATGATCTTTACTTAATATCCTAATGATTACTGGCATAAAGAAAAATTGATCATTTTGACCCATACAGTGTATCTATTGCTACAAATATGCCTGTGCTACTTAAGACTGGTTTTGTGGTCAAGGGTCACATATCTCATTGTAGCTGATTTATTGGTATCTTTTAGGTAATAGTGAGAAAAATCATCCAACGTATTTGTTTTACCTTGTTTTATAAAGGGCGTTTTGACTTTCTTTGCATGTTCGCTTTATAAATATTGGGTCGGTACTTCTGTCTACATTACGCGTGACCTTTCCAACGTGATTACGTAATGCATGAAGTTGCGGAAGTGCATCGCAGAGCAAGTGCAAGACGAGCATTTGTGGTTAAAAAGTATATAAATTTCAATTTGTTTTAGAAAATGACATATTGTTTTGCTATGATGGACTTAAATGGGAGCTAACAGGTTAAACGTCCAAATTGCAGTTTCAATGCAGCTTCAAAGGACTCTACACAATCCCAGCCAAGGAATAACGGTCTTATCTAGTGAAACGATCGGTCATTTTCAAAAAAAAAAAAAAAAAAAAGATAAAAACTGATAAACTTTATAACCACAAATGCATAACTTGCACTAGCTCTGCGATGCGTGTCCATGACTTTCTCTCTAACTTAAAAATCATCGTTCTTTTACCTTGTTTTCTGAAGGGTATTTGACTTTCGTTGCACATGTGCTTTATAAACACTGGGTCGGTACTTCTGGCTAAGTCATAGACGCATATCAAAGAGCTACTTCAAGATGAGCGTTTGTGGTTAAAAAGTATAGAAAATTGTATTATTATTATTATTTCAAATAACCGATTGTTTCACTAAGACTCTTATTCCTTGGCTGGGATCATGTAGAGCCTCTAGAAGCTGCATTGAAACTGCAATTTGGACCTTCAACCTGTTAGCCCCTATTGAAGTCCACTATATGGAGAAAGATCCGAAAATGTTTTTCTCAAAAACCTTAATTTCTTTTCGACTGAAGAAAAAAACAAGACATGAATATCTCTTATGACATAAGGGGTGAGTAAATTAGCAAAGTAAATCCTTTAATGGGAAAACATGCTTTCTTCCAGCATGATGGTGTAGTTCTGGCATTTACCACCAGGGGCTCCTGATGTCCTGGAACTATATTAATGTTTTTTTTTTTTTTTTTTTCTCTTGGTCAGATTTTTCTTCTCTGTTTTGCAGATTACAAAATTTGGCTCCGCAGCTGATATTCCAGCACGATTCATTGAGAGAAACGTCAGCATCAGAGGAAGGCTAGGAAACATCACAGAGAAAGGGCTTGAAGTGGAACACCTTCCAATTTATGTCCCTCTGCTCAGTCGCCTACTTACTAAACGTAAGGAAGCACGCAACCCACCTTTTGTAGTTCTTCAGGAGGACCCCCTCACACACACTTTAATTAAATGTCCTTTCAGTAGGCCTGCACATTTATTTCACAGCTGTCACAGGGACCACTGTGCTCATCTGAACAGCTGGTCTCAATTATGACTCAATCTTTCAAAGCCCTTTTCTCTTAGAAACAATTTTATTGGTTTTTATAATTGTGTATCTCCTGCTGTGCCAGTAAGTGTAGAGAAGGTTTTTTTCCTGCTGAAAAAATTGACTTTGGCTTTGAACTTATTTCAGGCCCATTCACTCAAGTCACTGAAGCATGATTTTCTCTGTCCCGTCATCCTGTTGTTACACTCCGAACCCTGCGTGAGACGTCATATTGTTTCAGAACTTAATCAAATTGCCATTGAACTGTTAACATTTGCACATCTACAAGATTGTGTTTCAGTATTTTCAAATTAATCTCTGTAAACTAGTTAATGGAAAGAGGCCATCAAAAGTAATTGTATTATGGACCAGTCATGCCTTCAAAATGAGTTTAGATGTGATCTAAATGTGCTTTACCAGTCACATATCAACTCCCTGAAGTTTAGATAAGGGGGTTATATCTGTCAATGTCACTGTGATTCACAGATGGCCTTGTTAAGCTTGATCTCTTGGTGCTTTTACCATATGGACATATCTAGCTTTCTCCAGTATACCATAGAGACTCATCAAGATAGCATGACCTTATTGGTCTTGTTCGCATAATGGCCCTCCCAGACCACAGAAAATCATCCTTTCTCTAAATCCTTTAGAAGTCTTGCCATTTTATACTGGCTCCATAAACTATTTTCTTGTTGTAAAAGCACTTTGAAATAGAGTCTTGTTGATGTAGCGTTTTAAAGGGTCATTGGCTTGAGATGACAACTCACACTGGCTTCAGCAGGTCAGCCCGTGACCTTTCTGGATGTGCGTCTGGCTGGAGTGGAGCTGACCTCAGAAGGGCAAGACTGGATTGGTCAACAGCTGAAACCAGCTGAGACGGTGTGGCTCCGATTAATCGCTCGACAGAATGAGACCCTCCACTGCCTAGTGTCAGTTAACAGGGTAGGTGTGATTTACCAGATTTGTACAGGGTCAGATGCCACCATGAAAGCTGTTAGCTTGACAAATGAGGTGCTTTAATAGGGGGGAAAAAAACAGTTGCTTTCAGCCTTTTTGGCTGCATGACCCAATTTTTCACAATGGTATTCAAAGAAAGATCTCATTTCTTTTCCAATTGTTTGTGATTTACTGGAGACGTTTTGGTCCCACTTTATATTAGGTGGCCTTAACTATTATGTACTTACATCAAGAAAATAAGCACAATGTACTTAATGTGGTCATATTGCATTGCAAATCACTTTTGCTTCTATTAAGGTGGGATATGGGTAAGGTTAGGGCCAGGTTTGGTGGTATGGGTAGGTTTAAGGGTGGGTTAGGGTGTAAGGGATGGGTCAACAATGGTAATTACAGAAATTAATTACAAATGTAATTACATATAGGTTTTTAAAAATATATATAAGTACAATGTAAAAACATGTATGTACGCAATAAGTACATTGTACCAAATGATTAATTTAAATGTAAGTACATAGTAGTAAAGGCCACCTAATGTAAAGTGGGACCCTCTTCAAAGATTAAAAAAAGCTGGGATCCAGTTGAAACAACGAGTTTAAATTAATGGGTCGACTGATTATCGGTGCCAATATTAAGCATTTTTATAATTATCGGTATTGGTCATTTTCAAAACCAATTTGCCAATAAAATAATTTATTTATTTTTTGTCAGAGTTTTTGTTATTCTTAATTTTGACATTACTTTTCATTTTTACACCAGACATATATATCAGTTCAAAATATCGGTTATTGGTCTTTGATCTGTAATAATCGGTACTGGCAACTGGAACACAGTAATGGAAAACTGTAAATATGGGGGGATTTCAAATGTGTTGTTTCTAAGCCTGGAAAAGTCTTAAAATGTTAATTACAGTGAAAATTTCTACTTTTGATCTACAAAAAATGGCAAGAAATTTGTCTTTATTTCTATATGCATTTTTTTATAAAATGATTTTTAAAAACAGTTTGCAACTGGAAAAAATGAATGTAAATTCACTGATAAATAATTTAATTATTATTGTATTAATTATGCAGTTGAAGTCAAATGTTTACATAAATCTTGCGGAATCTGCAAAATGTTAGTTATGATTTAGTACTGACATGAATAAGATATTTAAAATTAAATACATTTACATATAGTCCACAAGAGAAAATGATAATTGAATTTATAAAAATGATCCTGTTCAAAAGTTACATACACTTGATTATTACAGTATTATTGAACTATGACAGAAGGTTTAAACGCTCAGTGATGCTTCAGATGGAAAAGTGATGCATATCTTATTCAGGTCAGTACTAATTGAAAATAACACACATTTTGTATGATCCCTCTTATTTTAGTAAAATAATGAACCTTTAGCAGATTCTGCAAGGTGTATGTAAACTTTTGACTTCAACTGTATATTGGCAGCTAATTATATAAATATAAATAGCAAAAGATGCTATTTACACTCAGTAAAAATAGCTGTATTTTCTTAGAGATGTGCTATTTACACTAAGTGCAAATAGTGATATATTTTATTTACACTGTAAAAAAATAGCAGCATTTTATGCTATATATATTACTACTTGCAAATAGTGGCAAATATCTGCACCTAACGTACTGAGTGTAAATGATATTTTTATTGAAAAAATGAAAAATAGGGGAAGAAAGGGGGAAGAACGAGTTCGAACTCGGGTCGATTGCGTCAAAAAGACTGCGTTACGCTCTATTAAATATTTGATATAAATTATTAAATATAATAAGTTTTACTATTTTTTTATGTTATTAGTCACACTGCATACAACAAAAGTAAAACCATTAAACCCACTTTATCGCGTTGACTGTCTTTCCAGGGCTCATTTTTTAACACCTGTGTGAATGAGGAACTTTTGAGGCATGGATTGGCTAGAACTTCTCCTTTTGTGGGTCTGGACCCTCACTCTCGGATCTACTGGCGTCTCTACAAGCGCTTTCTGAAGGCTGAGAGCAGAGCAGAGAAGAAAGGGAAAGGCCTGTGGAAAGAAAACAGTCGCTGGGAGAGAGCTGCTAATGTCTTGAGGAACAATATGCCGGTCAGCTCAATTAAGAAACTCTTCAAATGGACATCAGGGCCTAAAGAGAAGTGAAACATTTCTTTTTTGGTTATTCGTGGTATTTTGTATTCATTCTAAAAAGTGTATTTATTCTAATTCTATATCCTGAACTTAATGGATAATGTAAGCAGCAATTAAACTTGAAAGTTTTTACATTTTCATGCGTTTTTCTGCTTATGTTTACTTTAACCTGTAAAGAATGTGCCTCTTTGCAGAACGCATGGCGTTATTTACCGAACACGAAGATAGACATTCTTAACACGTTGAGGTGTTGTATAATCCATCAAATTATTCATGCTGTCCTACACCTGTAGCGCTGGACACCATCGTCATATTCCTGACAGCCGGAAAGCCTTTGTACTCTTCTTTCCTCCCATAAATCCATATCCCACAGACCTCTAGGTTTTCTCTTTCCCTTGGGAGGCGGGGGAGTGCTTTGTCAGGATGACATGGCAGTGGGGGTCTACCGATGCCCCCACGGAGACAATGAGGAGGAGGGATCCCCATTACTATAGAAACATCACACTCAGAAGACAAAGTGCATCAGGGGTGCCACCTTCTCAGGGTCCTAAAGGCCTTAGTACTTAGAGTCAAGAAAAAGAGGCTAAAAAGGAGGGAAAGGGTATCTGATAGATGAAGACAAAAGTTTAAAAGACAATTAATATTTAATAGTATTATTGAATTAAATGCACTGACTGGATATAAAAATTGAACTGAATTGAGCTGGATAATAACACTCAAATTGCAACACTGACTACAAAAATCTGGTGTTTTAACATCAAAGAAGTCATTACATTTTTTCCCCCTTGTCTTAGAATTATTCACTGATTTAATTTTCTTTACAAAATGAAAAACACCAACTATGTAAAATATTTAGTCAGACCTGTTAGACTCTTAAAAGAAGCTTAACTAACATCTAATGGCCCTCCCAGTGGTTTGTTCAACAGTGAGAGCGCAGGTCCTCTGGTAGGGGTTTTGTTTTCGCCTCAGTTCTCAATGGCAATAGTCTATCTACTCTAATGGGCACAAGGGGGAGGGAATGACCGGGTAAGTGTCCTGCCCCCTCCTTTCGGCCCTTTGTTGTGCAAATGTCCCTTGCGACTATGGCAGAGATGCCAGACTCTTATTGGACAGACGGTTTGAATTGTAAGGTGCACTGGGTATGAGTCTAGCAGACTTTGAACTGAGACTCAGCACATGGGCGGTTACAGAGAAAGACCTGTGGAAACTGTGGAAGGAGTGCGAGATGAGAGATGCGTGACAGGAAAATATGCCCTTTGTTTTCGTGTGGGAGAAAGAACAGAACTCCTCTCTCCTCATTGTATCAAATTCTAAGCTTGGAATTTTGATCCCCTCAACTGAATTTACAACACTCACATTTTAGGTTTTGTAGTAGTACATTCAAATGTATTTGAATTTATTTAACAATATGAATGAAATAATTTATAAATACAAATTTTAGGTTTTATATCATAGTTTGGTCAAAAGATTTAGCTTTAGATGTCTGTTTGTTTAATATTACCGAATATACAGTTGAAGTCAAAAGTTTACATACACCTTGCAGAATCTGCAAAATGTTAATTATTTTACTAAAATAAGAGGGATTATACAAATTTCATGTTATTTATTTAGTACTGACTTGAATATAAAATATTTCACACAAAAGACGATTACATATAGTCTACAAGAGAAAACAATAGTTGAATTTATAAAAACGACCCCGTTCAAAAGTTTATATATGCTTGATTCTTAATACTGTGGTTTTTTTTTTTAGCATTTCTGTGTATTTGAACCCTTTCCAGCATTAACTGTATGATTTTGAGATCCTTTTACACTGAGGACAGCTCATATGCAACTATTACAGAAGGTTCAAACACTCACTGATGCTTCAGAAGGAAACACGGTGCATTAAGAACCGAGAAAAGAACCGAGTAAATTTTACTTACTTCCTTTTCTGGTAAACATGTATCTTCTGTAGCTTCTGAAGGAAAGTGCTACATGAACAAAAAATGATATTTAGGCAAAATAAGAAAAATGTACACATTTTCATTTTGTTCAAAAGTTTTCAACCCTCGCTCTTAATGCATCATAGTGTTTTCTTCTGAAGCAGATTGTTTGAACCTTCTGTAAAAGTGTCATATGAGTCCCTCAGTTGTCCTCAGTGTGAAAAGATTGATCTTTATTTATTTATTAACGTTATTTACTAACGTTTTTGTAAGAAAAATAAAGTCCACGTGTAAGTTCTCAATGTTTGAGCTGTTTGTTGACATATGCCATTAGATGTTTACCAAAACGAAAATTTATATTACTGGCATAGCCTGCTAAACCGACAATACCTCATTAACTGTCCGATGATAACATTCGGGGCTATTTGTTGCTCCTGCCTTCAGTCGGTCTTTCCTTCCTATAAGTCAGTCCGTTCCTAAAAATCCGCACCTGTTTTTGCGGCTGCTTCTCTGGGCTCCGGTCAGTTACCACCAGTCCGGAGCTTTTGAATGAGAGCGGAGACTTACAGTTAAACAGTAAACACTGCTGTACATGGGAAGGAGAGCCCTGGAGACGCGTGTGTGGAGGAAAATAAGTACACAATGTTTCCAATGTTTCCACGATAAGAGTCAAGGCTGACTTCGTAACCTAAACGGAATTACAAGCAAACTCTAGAGAGAAAAACTCAAGTAAGTGATTTGTCTCCGTTCTTTGTTGAGAGCAGGTGCACGTTTGAACCAAGCGAATACGTTTCACTTTTTTTCCTTTCTTCTTTCTGTTGTGCTGTTATGAAAATTATATGTTAAAGTGTCATGATAAAGTTATTTTTGAACGACCTCTGTTGTGTCATGTTACAAACCATGTATTACTTTTTAAACAGTAGCCTACATTTATTATTTACTTACTCACTTAGTGTACAGTTTTGGCAGATGGTTGTTATGACTTGACATTATAAATGTATTTCATATCCAGAGGGTGGAATACAAAAAAAAATAAAAAATTAAAAAATTAAGCGCAGGTGGTCTTCAGGTCCAGTGGAAGGGATTTACAGTATCCAGGGGGCATTTTTTTCAGATCAGCACTCATGTGCAGAGGTGACTGAGCATGCTCTGTGTTACTGTATATGCATGTTCTGGGGGCAAGTAAGTCAAAGCATGTTCAAACACATGTTGACAGAATATACTAACTTTGCAGGCTTGTAAATTTATCTGGGTGTGTGCTGTTCCCTGAAGCTTTAACAATCACTGTTGCTCGTGTTCAACATTTGCCAAAATCTGTATATTATTTACAGACTTTAACCAGACAAATATGGACCTGGAATTATTGTGTGCTGCCTTTCTCTTTCAGTCTACCAGTTTTAAAATTAAGCTTTTATTTTACACTGCCAGTCAGAGAGATTTTTAATGTTTCAAAGAAGTCTCTTCTGTTCATCAAGCCTGCATTTATTTGATCCAAAATACAGCCAAAGCAGTAATATTGTGAAATATTTTTACTATTTAAAATAACTGCTTTCTATTTGAATATATTTCAACATGTAATTTATCAGCATCATTACTCTAGTCTTCAGTATCACATTATCCTTCAGAAATCATTCTAATATGCTGATTTGCTGTTCAAATTTTTATTATTATTATTATTATCAATATTTAAAATAGTTGTTCCATTTTGTCATGTTTAATACTTTTTTTTTTTTTTTTTAAAGTTTGTTTTAAAAGTTTGTTGCACAAAAAGTGTGTGGATGAAATTAGCCAATTATTTTTATACTTTTTATGTGATATATTTGTATCTAGGTGGCCACACATTAGTTTGGAAATCAATTCTCACTATTAACTACGACTTTTGCCTTAATAAACTCTTAATTTGATGCTTATTAACAGTTAGTAAGGTGCAGTCAAATTCAAATTTGTTCAGACATCTTCAAAATTTAATTTATAAGGTTATGAAAGATTTCTTTTTCAGATAAATGCTGTTCTTCTAAACTTTCTATTCATCTTTGAGCCTAAAAAATTCTACTCGGCTGTTTTCAACATAATACTGTGCAATAATGTGCAGCAAATCAAAATATTAGAATGATTTCTGAAGGATCATGTGACTGGAGTAATGATGCTAAAAACTTAGCTTTGAAATCACAGGAATAAATTACATTTTAAAATATATTCAAATAGAAAACAGTTATTTTAAATAGTGAAAATATATTTAAAATTGTACCATTTAAAAAAAAAAACATAAAAAAATCTTACTGTTCAAAAACTTTTGACTGGTAGTGTAATTAATTTTAAAATCGTAATAAAAGCTTCATTCTATTTGACTGGCAGTATATATTGATACACCGCATTATATTACCTGACTGTTTACGTGACCTGTGTTTGGCTTAACAAGACGCCCCCATATCGAGAATCACATATTGAAATAAATGTCAGACGCACACTTAAAAAAGGTTAGGTGTTGCTACCAAGACAGTCTTGTGTTTGTCAGTGCAAAGAGCTTCTATTCAAAGTGTATGCATATTTTTGAGTATTGGAACGTGTGGGGTAAAATGACTCCAGTGTTTTCCAAGCACAGCGTATCATTTTGCTCCCCTGCTCGGGTGTAGCGTGGGGCGGCAAACAAGCTTCTGTGTGGAAGCAGAGACCCGATTAATTATTTAGCCTTTATTCACCGAGAACAGAAGACAAGACATGTTAACTGTATTCTTTGTGTTCTCAGCGTGGCTTCGGTGAAGTTAGTCCTCAGCGGCCTTGAAACAGATCCCAGTGTCTGTCACTAGTTCTGGGTCATAGTAAATGTGACTGCCACTCCTACTGTATAGATCAGTCAAAGCCAAGAACGTTTCAGACTTTTAGTGCATTCATTAAGCCTGTGTACTTTTAAGTTCACTTTAAACTTGAAAACTTTTTATGTTTCCACAAATTGATCTTTGTCACTTGAGTGTTTAATTTTAAGCCAAGCTGATCAGTCAGAATTCAGTTAGGGACACTATGATTCAGACACTTCTTAATGCCCATCATTAGGCCACTTTAATGCAGTTATTCTGAGATTCGGACTTGTTCTACCTTTTTAAGATACATTTTACCCATTTTATATTTTCTGTCCCATTTTGTCATGTTTAATATATATTTTTTGTAAATTCGCATTTCTTTTAGGTGGGCCTAAAAAGTGAATGTTGCACAAAAAGAGCGTGGATTGAATATAGGCAATTATTTCTATACTTTTTTTTTTATGTGATATATTACTTCGGCACATATATTTTTTCTTTTGATGGCCACATATTACTTTGGGAACCAATTCTCACTATGAACTATGGCTTTTGCCTTAATGAACTCCTAATTTGCTGCTTATTAACAGTTAGTAAGATACAGTCAAACCAAAATGTATTCATACACTTTAAAAATGTCTCACAATATCACAGTTTATTCGCTATAGTTTAGAAAATGGTTATAAAATATTACAAGAGGT
Source organism: Garra rufa (assembly GCF_049309525.1). NCBI lineage: Eukaryota > Metazoa > Chordata > Actinopteri > Cypriniformes > Cyprinidae > Garra > Garra rufa. The sequence continues at coordinate 21,724,791 of NC_133371.1, read as the reverse complement.
TAAACTGTGTCCAAACAAATTTATCCTGATACTCACAAATGCATTACAGTCAAACCTAAATTTATCCAGACTCCTTTAAAATTTTTCACATTATCACATTTATTCGCTATAGTTTAAAAAATGGTAATATGACAAAGAACTCAAAAGACAATCTTGATAATGTCAGATAACTTTGATAAAAAGTTCTGTAACAAAACATGACGGTCAGGTCAAAGTGTCAAATTTTTGGTCCCAAACTTTTATCAGCTTTACTGATGTCCACTGCATGAAGATTTTCTGAGTATAATATGTCACAGTTTACTTTATTTTGCTATCCTCACTTATATAAATTAACTATAGTGTCCTGCACCCATTAGTTAAAAAATATCAAAATTAAATCTGGTTTCTAAATCATTTTGTTTTTCACTGTAGTTGTTTAGGTAGGGGGTAGGATTAAGAGATCTAAAGTATCTAAAGTATGGTGCTTTATAAGTACTAATAAACAGCCAGTATGCTAGTAATATGCATGCTAATAAGCAGTGGTGTATAAAGTACCTGAAAGCCATACTTAAGTAAAAGTACAGATATCTTACTAGAAAACGACTTTGGTAGAAGTTGAAGTCACTGTTTAGAATATTACTTGAGTAAAAGTTTTAAAGTATGTGATATTTATTGTACTTAACTACAAAAACTATATCCATTTCTGTGAAAAAAAGTCAGAATTGCGAGATACAAACTCGCAATTGCGAGAAAACTGAATTGCGAGAAACAAACTCGCATTTTTGAGGAAAATTATTTCTCACAATTGCGAGTTTATTTCATCAGTTTCTGAGAAAAAAAGTCAGAATTCTGAGTTTATATCTCGCAATTCTGACTTTATTTCTCGCAATTGCAAGTTTCTATCATCCAATTCGGAGAAAAAAAGTCAGAATTGAGTTTGTATCACGCAATTCTGGGGGAAAAAAAGCCAGAATTTCCTGAAAAGAAGTCAGAATTGCGAGATACAAACTCGCATTTGTGATAAAAAATAGAACGCAATACTTCAGATAGAACGCAATACTTTTGCGATATTTTTTTTATCTACAGTTTTGCTAAATTAAGAAAAAAAAAATCACAGTTACGAGTTTACATCTCACAATTCTGACTGAGATCCTGACTTCTGACTATTTTGTAGTAAGTAACGAATATGCTTCAGGGAAATGTATCGGAGTATACATTTTAATTAGGAAATGTAGTGGAGTAAAAGCAGGCTGAAAAATAAAAAACTCAAGTAAAGTACAGATACTCCCAAAAAATACTGTAACAAGGTATTATTACTTTGTCACATTACACCACTGCTAATAAACAACTAGTTAATAGTGAGAACTGGTCCCTAAACTAAAATGACTTGTTCTCCAAAAGTTTGGTAATCATTTATAACAAAGCTTTCTATTCACACTTTATTGTTAAAGAGTAATTATAAACATAGGAGACCTTTTTAATAAATTATTTAAATTTAAAAACTATTATGCATTAAATTTCCAGAACGTTAACTGTATAAAAGACTTTTATACAGTTAACATTCTGGAAATTCAATGCATAATGGATGGTGTAGTGGGAGGGAAGGGCAAGTGGTTCCATGGGGGGAGCAAGTGGGCACTGAAAACAAAAGCTTGAAGAGATCTATGAAATATTGTCATGCTCCCAAAGATGACAGATTCTTGGAATAAAATAGCAGCTGTTTGTGAGTAAAACAGACTTTCAGATACAGATGATAATTAATGCAGAAACATGAGCCAGCAGTTTAGCAGGACTGATCTTTATTGTGCTTGATAGGGAGAGCGAGAGAGCCTGCCTATACTTTTTCTGCAGGATAAGGGAGGGCTCTAAAGAGGGGGTTGTAGGGGGAAAGTGTCTTGCTTTACAGTCAGAGGGGGTGTGGGGTCACGGGGTTAGACTCTACCCCCACAGTTAAATCTATTTTAAGTGCGGTCACCCCAATCCCCTGTGCTTAAACCCTCTCATACTTGCTGATTTATTAATGACCTTTCTTTCCTCTAATATAATTACTCACATACAAGAATCACAATGGATGCAGGTTTAAAATTTACTCTTTGGTCATTGTCTCTGTCTGTGTGCTTTATTGATAGTCCTTTTCAGTGTTTGTGAAAGCATTTTTAATTATTGAATCTCTAGTATCTCTAGTAAAAAATATATTCATTTCATACTAAATATAGTTCAAATCTATTAACATACAGTTGAGGTCATGTCACACCCCTGGACAATTTAGTTTGGTTTCTCCCATCTCCCCCGCTGCTCTGTGTATTTTGGTTCCTGCCTAATTTCCCACACCTGTGTATCCCAATCATTGTGTCTTTATAAGTTTGTGTCTTTGCTTTGGTTCTTGTCGGTCTTTAATGTTACTACCCGTTGTTCCTGAGTTTCCTGAGTTTCCTGTGTTTTCCCTTTGGATTTATTAAATAAGTTTCATTTTACCACGTCATTGTTCGTCTGTTCCTGCCTGAAAAAAAGGCCGACCGACACAGTTTTTTTTTTGCGTGATCACCTCCGTTTTGTTTCCCGTTCGTTTTTTCCAGTCTTTTATTTCCGTAGTGTTCCCCTTCATGGACCCCCTACTCCGCCCAGAATTCCTCCTCCTACGGCTGAAGCAGGGGGAATTACCGCTCGAGGGCTACACAATCATGTTCCAGCTTGTAGCAAATACCACCAGCTATCCGGACGACGCGCTCTGTGCGTTCTATGACGCTAGCCTCAATGCGTCTTGCAGAGCGCCGTCGTCCGAGGACGGCCCTCGAGCGGACTTCGCCGCGTTTGTGGAGTGGACACTGGCGAGAAACAGACCCTCGTTCCCCGCCTGTTCCGTGGATAATCTCGCCAGTGCCACTCCGGACCCAGAGCCCAGCCAGCCACCCCGACCCGCGGAGTACGAGCCCTTCGTAGACGGGAAGCCTGAGCCCGGAGCGACAGAATTATGGAGTGCCGATGGGGTCAGAAATTTCGACCAGGTGCGAGAGCCGGCCACTACATCTGCGACAGTGGAGTGCTTCGTGGAGCAAGAGAGGGCGGTAGAGAGCCCTGCCCACTGCACCACCACTGGGGGTGAGCTTGAGCACAACTCTGGGGATTTAATAGACTTTTTCGAAGCTTCAATGGATAACTCTGGTGACTTAATAGACCTCCATACTGTATTACCTACCTGCCATATCCAACCTGTCTGCCTGGACTTCCCACCCACCCTCCCTCTTCTGTCGATGTCTGGATCTGCCTGGTCTCTGCTGGTTCCATCCAGCCGTCCTGAATCTCCGCTGGCTCCATCCAGCCGTCCTGAATCTCCGCTGATCCCGTCCAGTCATCCAGAGTCACCACTGATCCCGTCCAGTCGTCCAGAGTCATCGCTGGTTCTGCCCAGCCTTCCAGAATCGCCGCTGTCACCTGTCAGTTCCCTTGCTCACCCTCAGTCCACCACCTGTGCAGTGGGCTCGCCGCGGGGCTGCCAGCTTACATCGGCGTCTCGGCTGGAGGATCCCTCTTCTCCGCCTCCAGCCTCAGAGTCCTGGACTCCGCCTCGGCCCTCCGACCCTGCGGCTCCACCCCGACTCTCTGCTCCCTCGTCTCCGCCGTCGGTCGTCGGTCCACCAGCTCCACCGGGCTCCATCGTCCCTCCGGCTCCGCCCTGGTCAGTCGTCACCCCACCTTCGCCTCTGGACTCTACTCCTCCGGCTGCGCCTCGTCGCTTCGTCCCACCGGCTCTGTGGACCTCCTCCCTCCTGCGGGCACAGCCTCGGTCCTGTCGCTCCGGCTCCGCCGCGGACCTCCGGACCTCCATCTCCGCCTTGGTCGCCAGAGCCTTGGGTTCCGCCTTGGCCCTCCGGATCCTCAGTGTCGCCCATGACCATCGGCTTCCCGTCTCCGCCTCGGGCTCTACCACCACCTGCTCCGCCTCCGTCGGTCGGCCCCATGGAGTCATCAGCCTTCCCTCCACCATGGCTCCTCCCTCCATCGGCTCCACCGTGGGATTACATCATGGCTGCGTTCTGGGTCCCACCTGGCTCCTCCTGCTCCAGCCCCCTCCTGTCACCTCCTTGGCTCCTCCCTCCGCCAACACCTCCCTGGACTCTGTATTTTGCCCTCCTTCCGGGAGTCCGTCCTCCACCGAAGCCCCCTCCTAAGACTTTGTTCAGCTTCCTGTTTGTCGACGCGAGGACGCGCCTTCCAGGAGGGGGGAGGTAATGTCACACCCCTGGACAATTTAGTTTGGTTTCTCGTATCTCCCCCGCTGCTCTGTGTATTTTGGTTCCTGCCTAATTTCCCACACCTGTGTATCCCAATCATTATGTCTTTATAAGTTTGTGTCTTTGCTTTGGTTCTTGTCGGTCTTTAATGTTACTACCCGTTGTTCCTGTGTTTCCTGAGTTTCCTGTGTTTTCCCTTTGGATTTATTAAATACGTTTAATTTTACCACGTCGTTGTTCGTCTGTTCCTGCCTGAAACGTGACAGGTCAAAAAGTTAAATAAAATGGTAATTATTTTACCAAAATAAGAGGAATCATACAAAATGCATGATTTTATTTAGTACTGACCTGAATGAGATATTTCACATAAAAGACACATAATACATAATAGTTGAACTTATAAAAATTACTCAGTTCAAAAGTTTACGTACACTTGAATCTAAGACTGTGTTGTTACCTGAATGATCCACAGCTTTAGGTCCCAATAATTATTTGGTTTTTCAGCATTTTTGTGTATTTGAACTGTTTCCAACAATGACTGTATGATTTTGAGATCCATCTTTTCACACTGAGGACAACTGAGAGACTCATGCTCACTGATGCTCCAGAATGAAACACAATGCAATAAGAGCAGGGTGTGTAAACTTTTGAACAGAATGAAATGTGTACATTTTTCTAATTTTGCCTAATATAGGTTTTTATGTAGTACTGCCCTTCAGAAGCTACAGAAGATACTTACATGTTTCCCAGAAGACATCTTTTATGTGAAATAATGTACCCTGATCTATAAATTCACATTCTCTTAATTTATCGTGTTTTCTTCTGGAGCATTAGAGAGTATTTGAACCTTCTATAATAGCTTCTATAATAGTCATTGTTGGAAAGGGGTCAAATACACAAAAAATATAAAATTTGTGGGACCTGAAGGATTTTTGTGAAGAACAGCTGGCAGTTTAACTGTTCAGGACAAACAATTGACTCATGAACAACTATCACTAAACAAACAATCATTCAGGTAACAATACAGTATTACAAATCAAGTGTATGTAAACTTTTGAACAGGGTCATTTTTATAAATTCAATTATTATTTTCTCTTGTGGACTATATGTAAACATCTTTTATGTTTGTTAACAATCATTTAAAATGTTTAATTGTTGTTCATCACCAATAGTCACCATTAGTTTAGTGGTACAGTCTAGCTAACCAATGTAACTAATACATGGTAGCATTTTCAGCAATGTAGGGTTGTAATAAATGCTAAATGAAGTCACTACTAAAGAGCTGCTGTATTTTTATGGCAGGCACATCAGCTGATAGATGATCTGCTGAGAGACAAATTATTACTGTCTGCTTAGTTTAGTACATTCGTCAGAGCTGAAATAATATAGCATAAATCAGTCCACTGCTAAATAAATGGGAAACTTGCGTGCTCCTTCACTGAAAGAGGTCATAGCCTTCAGCGGTTAAAAAATGCCTAGAAAATGTTAAAACTGATTGTGTGTCATCTGGGTCTAAGCCAAATTATAAAATATTGGGTCGTTCTGTGTCAACTCAACCAGAGGTCCTTGGCTATTTTTTTTTTTCTGAAGAAAGCTAGACATGTATATTGATGAAAGCAAAACAAGCTTATTATCTGGTTTCAACATTACTTCAGACAGTTTTAAATACATTAAGAATGAGCTGTATACAAAATGACCAACATTTGGTTGCCGGAGCCATACTGAAATTCCAATATCTCTGGAACTATATAGCACCTTAAAAATGAAGATGCCAACAGGAAAGTTTATTATTCTCGAGTTACAAGCATGCAAACTTTGGAGGAAAAAACTTGAAAAGTGCTATTTTCCCATTTATGAGCTGTCAGCATTGGCATATGCTGCAACAAAGATTGGTAAAGTCAACAGATTTTACTAAGAGAGCCACCAATCTCTGTGTAAAAATAATATTATGATGCTGCCTTCTTTCCAAAGTCATTTTTACCCCCTTTTAATTTGGGTCTGAATCTCAGGTGAAAATTGCCATTTTGACCCCCCTCTACAAAATAGTGGATTACTCAGTAAATATTTATCCATGACAATTAATATTTTGCAAACTGCCTGCTGTTCTTCAGAAAAATCCTTCAGGTCCAACAAATTCTTTGGTTTTCCAACATCTTTGTGTATTTGAACAATGACTGTATGATTTTGAGATCCATCTTTCCACGCTGAGGACAACCGAGGGACTCATATGCAGCTATTACAGAAGGTTCAAATCCTCACTGATGCTCCAGAAGGAAAAACGATGCATTAAGAGCCGGGGGTGAAAACTTTTGAACAGCATGGAAATGTGTAGATTTTTCTTATTTTGTCTAAATTTCATATTTTTCACATTTAGTACTGCCCTTCAGAAGCTGCAGAAGATAGTTACATGTTTCCCAGAAGACAAAATTAGTTAAATTTACCCTGATCTTCAAATTCAAAAAGTTTTCACCCCCCGGATGTTAATGCATGGTTTTTCCTTCCTGAGCATCAGTGAGCATTTGAACCATCTGTAATAGTTGTATATGAATCCCTCAGTTGTCCTAAGTTTGAAAAGATGGATCTCAACAACATACAGTCATTATTGGAAAGGGTTCAAATACACAAAAATGCTGGAAAACCAAAGAATTTGTGGGACCTAAAGGATTTTTCTGAAGAACAGCAGACAATTTAACTTTTAGGATAGTCTTAGAGAAGCGCTGATGCATTGCAGATGGCTGACAGATACTTAGCAGGTTAAATATCTAGACCTGTCTGCGATCCAGGTCCTGTAGAATATGTTTTTAGTGAAATTGACATTGGGGATGGCAGACAGTCAGTATGAAAAGAACAGCAGTCTGATTACTATGAAGGTTGTGTAGTGTGTTGGCGGCATAACATGCAGGCAAGTGTTTAATAAATTTAATTTAGAAGAGATAAATATCATTAATTGTGTCTAATTTCTCACTTGACAAGATAAACATAATTGATGACTTTTACACTGAGTGATTTACACTGAAAAAACAACTGGAAGTCATTTGATTTGGATTAAAGCTTGCAGTTGGAGGTGACATTAGTAACAGAGACTGATAGTACGACAAAGTTTTGCATACAAAATTTATGCAAATGTGTAGCGACAATTTGACTACCAATGAGATCTACCGCCAGATATGGTTAATGCGACCTTACAACACAGCAACTTGCCAGACATCCAGCTATTTAATTGTCAGCGTGAATGTGTCTAAAACCTTCAGTGAATAGTATTGGTTTTATACACAGATATACGACCACCGTCCATCAAACTCCCCCTCATTGAGCCTCGTTACTGAAACGAGTCCATCCTTGATTTGCTTCTGCAACGGAAGCCATAGACGCAGGCCTTACATAATGCAGGAAGGTTATATTTTCCCACTTCCTAATAATGGGACACCACCAAAACAGATTGTGTTCCTCAGGGGCAGATGGGACTTTCTTATGACAGTACAAACAGCATGGTTTATTGAAAAGCCAAGTGCTCAAATTACCACACTCTGACACTATAATCATTCTCAATTTTCTCCCTCTGTGGGGATAATGCCTGTTGAAAGGGGCTGCTAGCCTCTTATCCCAAAGCTAATGTGCCTCATAGTCACGGGAATAAATATCTCAAGCACATGTGACAGCTTTTGATTACCCTCATATTTAAATTCCAGCTATTCTGACAGTAAGCGACAAATCACAAGATGAGAGAAACCAGGATTGCTGAATGGAGTGAGAGGTTTTATTCACACACTAACGGCGGGCAGTTTTTGAAACAGGTCTCCTGGGCCATATGGATTGCACTTACAGCATGTTTTAGCGAATCAAGAGCGCCTTTTGTCGATTTGTCTTGAATCATGGCAGTGTGCTTCGATTCAAGAGACAGATGGGAATACATACACATCAGGGATGCTCCGAGTATTGTCCCTGATTTTGACCTTCAGCCACACAGAAGCTTTTTCCCCTTTAAAATACCTCCCATGGAGTCTCTTCCTGAACTGTCTCTACAGTATTGTATGTTTAAAGTAACCATTTGTCTTTTACATCACTGTTATTGGCCATCATCTATTAGTTCGGATAGGTTGCGTGTTTGTCTGCTGGTGATTTATGGGAACATCCTGAAGGAGAAAGTTCCGGAAAAAGCGAGACCCCCGTCGGCTCCTGCTTTAGTGTCTGATTTCAGCTTGTTTCAGGAAATTAGTGCAGACTGAGGGCAAAGGGATAAATGCATAGACTTTGTAGGGGGCTCTAGTTAGAGCAGGGCCGTGCAGAGACCTTTAAAGGGGCAGGTGCTCAAAGTATAAAAAGGGCACCTGGAACAAGGCATTAAAGAGCCCCTCGGGTCCATCACCTCATTGTAGGCATCCAGTTACTTACGTAACAAGTAACAATGTCATTAATAAGACAAGTAATGTATTATTCGAAGTTTTAATTGCATTTATGTTTAGTTCAGGGCTCAAACAATAGAATTAGTAATATTTTTATCACTCTAAAAGGGGCTCCCTAAATATGGCTGTGCTCAAAACATCAGTACAGCAATACTGTACTGTATATTGTGACACATTCCTTGCTGATATACGTATTATTACAGAGGCTTCTATGCTGTGAAGCAGTTTTGAGAAAGAAACAGAACACAAAAGACCATTTTAATGTTTAAAAGATTAAAAATATTTTTGTGGACCTATTCATTTTGATTAGAAATTGTTGTGTATTAAATTGTCTTCTCTCTGTTAAACACAATAATAAAGAACAGCTGTTATATTAAACTCTGTGTGGTCACTATTGAAAATATCTGTGGCCCCTGATGTATTGTATTGTAAGATTGTAGACGGTAGAATATTAAGGCATAAAATGGCATGATTTATAATTCAGGTTCACACAAAAACAAAATATCTTATACAGTTGAATTTCAGCCTTTATACCATTAAAAGGGATAAATCGAGTTTATCATTTATTATATTTATTTAAAACATAAATATTACTGTCTTAATTGTTTAGATTTTTAGAAGGCACATTAACTTCTTTCACATTTACAACTCTATGTGTTTGCTAATGCTACATAAAAACGTATGTCGATAATTGCAATAATTTGACCATAAAGAGCAGAAAAAATGTGGAAATATAAATTCATTCTCTGTCACGAGGGGGCGCTTTAGGAGCGCTGAAAAACTACGGTTTCCATAGGAACGGTTATACACAAAGCAGCATTAACGCTGGCTGTGTCCAAATTCAGGGTCTGCATCCTCCTTAGGATCCGAAGACCGCAAAACCTGGAAGTAGGTATCTGTGAATTTGGACAGCCTACCCTTCTCCCTTACCCGTTGCTCATATCCTATTGCCTAGCAACCGTGACAGCGCAAAGCAAGAAGTATCTGTACTGCACAAAACAAAAGAACTGCTCTTTTGTCCCTAAAAGCGTTAAAAACAGTTTCAATCACTAACAAGAAATTAGCTGTGTGTAAGGGGATATTCACACAGGCAGTAAGAAAGAAGCTAGTTTACGAAGTGATGTTTTTTAACATATAAACATACAAAAAAAAAAATAAAATAAGCTTAACGCTAAAACCAAAGACAACTGCTGTAAAAAAAAAAATTCTGAAACGCCAGTTTTTTAAAAACTTGTCATTACTACCGCTCGCTTCTCTGCCGAAAGGAATTATGGGATAGGTAGGATGGGAAAGGATCCACCAGACCCATCCTTCCAATTCGGGGAAAAGGAGGACGTATTTGTGGGCCGCATTTGAAGTATCCTACGAATTTGGACAGCCTTCGTCGCGGCGCTGTGACGTAACATCCTTCAAATGAGTCCTCCGAAGGATGTAGACCCTGAATTTGGACACAGCCGCTGTCAGACCTGAAATGAAAATGCCAACGACACGATTCTGAGGACAGTCGGTTCCCTTCAGATACATTTATATAAAGACATGCCTGCCGCGTTTTGACTTTAAAATGTGCAGCATGCATATTTATTCAGTGACATCATTGCCTTTTGAAGTTTAATCCAGCCCTATCACGATTCTCGCCTTTCAGTCCCCAAATGTAAGACTTCCTAAATTATAATTAAGTCTTTTCTTATACTATTTAACATATATAAAACTTTTTATGGCCTTAAATTTGATACAACCTAATTGAAGAGTTTTTAAGGACCTGTAGGAGCCCTCTACATTAAGATAGCCCGTCGGGCAGTCCAGTTAACTATTTTGGTAGCCCGACTGAAAAACACAGTAGCCCCGGGACGTCGGACTAGCGATTTTTTAAAATATTATTACAAAAAAAAAAAAAAAAAAAAATTACAAAAGGGCACTTTGATCACTGGGGCCAAAAGGGCAGGTGCTCAAGCACCCTCCGCCCCCCTCTGCACGTGCCTGAGTTAGAGTGATTAGTTTCTGTTACAATCCTGTTACAAAAAAGTGGTCATTCATCTTTGGGGTAGAAACTGCACGTTTTAGGAGTCTGACCATAAACTATTTTTGTCATCTTCCTGGTCAAAATATTTTATTTTATTTCATTTCATTTCATTTTACAAATTGACATTCTTTTTTGACATTTTGAAAATATTATTATATGTATTATATTATATATTATAAGATAATATTAAGTAAGATTTTTCATGTTTTTAAACAGTTCTCTTCTGCTCAACAAGCCTGCATTTATTTTATCCAAAGTACAGCAGAAACTTAAAATTTGAAATATTTTTATTATTTAAAATAACTGTTTTTTATTTGAATATATTTTAAAATGTAATGTATTCCTGTTATCAAAGCTAAATTTAATTTTTTTATTTTAATTATTATTATTCATTTTTATTATTTTTTTTTTTATTATTTATTTTTTTATTATTATTATCAATATTTAAAGTATATTTCTAAAGTATTTATAAAACCATATTTTTTTGGGAAAGAAATTATAGAAATTAAGCAAGGATGCTTTGAATTGATCAAAAGTGATGATAAAGACATTTGTAATGTTACAAAAGATTTCTATTTCAGAAAAATGCAGTTCTTCTGAGCTTTCTATTTATCGAAGAAACCTGAAAAAAATTCTACTCAGCTGTTTTCAACATAATAATAATAATAATAATAATAGTAATAATAATAAATGTTTTTTTTGTGTGCAGCAAATCAGAATATTAGAATAATTTCTGAAGGATCATGTGACTGGAGTAATTATGCTAAAATTTAAAAATTAAATCACAGGAATAAATTACATTTTTAAATATATTCAAATAGAAAACAGTTATTTTAAATATTTAATATAAATTTTTTTGCTGTACTTTGGATCAAATAAATGCAGGCTTGGTGAGCAGAAGAGACTTCTTTAAAAAAACATTTAAAATCTTTCTGTTCAAAAGCTTTTGACTGGAATCTTTAGCCCTCAGTCCCTTTTTACCCAACACACATACACACTCCTTTTCAATCTCTCGCTTATTTGTCCCTCTCATCTCTTTCTCCACAATCTCTTTTGTAATCCCATCAGTACAATCAGTGCTGTAACTGTAGGACTGCACCTGTCATTTCCAATCAGACCGCTTTGTGTGTGACGAGATGTGAGACTCATGTGTGATCGGGCTTCACACTGAACATCAACCTCTAGCTCTATAGAACATGGGTCAAGACATTTACCTATGTCTTCATGTATGTAAAATGGATATTATAATGTAATGCTGGATGCTGTTTGATAAGCTATACTATACTATATATATATATATATTTTTTTTTTTTCTCAATTACAGATATTCCGCTCTCCATCCTTCCTGGATTCCATCATGAGCTACAGGAAGATGGACAAGCACGGAAGCCCACAATATTGCCGCCATTTTCTAGCTGACAACAGCATCTTCCACGGTAGGTTTGTGTCTGTATGATGGATATATCATAATTTGGCATTGTTATACTGAATAATATGAGAACTGGGAATTTTACACTTCTCTAAATCTCAGGAAATGTGAAGAGTGGTTTTTGATTACTTGACCATCAAATGCATTTGGGACTGGTATACACAAGGTGGTGCTGTATCTCACATCATGAGAATGGATTATTTGGAAATTGCCATCTATGGAAAGGAAAGGAAATCGGTCCTTCTTGACTTGAAGCCGTTTGTTTAAATGGGACTGTGTCCCCAAGGCCACATCGCTGAGCACAAAACTGACTGCTTGACAGAAATAATACTACAGTCCCTACTACAAATAGCTACAAATGGCTTGAAAAATGAAAGAATTTGTCCAGCATGCTTACATGCAAATTGGATAGACAAGAGGAGAGCAGAGGAGAGAATATTGACAGATGCGCTAAGAGCCAGGCAATAAACTCTCATTATTAAATGCTAAAGGTTATAGCCTACCTAATGCCAGACCGCAGATCTTAATATGCTCATCAGATGCTTTAAATGACATATTGACCACATTTCCCTTTGAAATGTTTTGACATTTCCAGTCATTTTATTTTTTATAAACCATGCTATGATTTCCAGGCATGGAAATTTAATTTAAATTTTTATATTGAATATAATAATATTATTATTGTTTTTCTCGTGAAAATGAACACTTTAAAAGTTTTTTGACTTCTATTTATAAATATACCTTGCAATACTGTTTAAAAGTTTGGGGCTAGTAAGATTTTTAAAAGAAGTCTCTAATTCTCAGGCTCTCAATAATATATTATTAATATATTTTAAATCTACAATGTGATGTGTTCATTCATAATTTGCAGTGGCAAACCTGAATATTCAGCTGTCATTGCGTCAATCTGCAGTGTCACACAATCCTTTAGAAATCATTCTAATATGCTGATTTGGTAACAGTTTTGCTGCTTAATATTTTTGTGAGAACCATCTTTTTTAGGATTTTAAGATACTTTGATGAATAGAAAGTTCAAAAGAACAGCATATATTTAAACTAGAAATCTTATAAATCATATAACTAGGACCATTATACAGTTGAGGTCAAAAGTTTACATACACCTTGCATAATCTGCAAAATGTTTATTTTTCCAAAATAAGAGGGATCATACAAAATGCATGACATTTTTTATTTAGTACTGACCTTAATAAGATATTTCACATAAAAATACATTTACAAATAGTCCATAAGAAAAAAATGATAGTTGAATTTATAAAAAAATGACCCCGTTCAAAAGTTTACATACACTTGATTTCGTAATACTGTGTTGTTACCTGAATGATACACAGCTTTTTTTTGTTTAGTGATTGTTGTTGTGATTGTCCCTGGTTTGTCCTGAACAGTTAAACTGCCTGCTGTTCTTCAGAAAAAATCCTTCAGCTCCCACAAATTCTTTAGTTTTTCAGCATTTTTGTGTGTTTGAACTGTTTCCAACAATGACTGTATGATTTTGAGATCCATCTTTTCACACTGAGGACAACTGAGGGACTCATATGCAACTATTACAGAAGGTTCAAGCGCTCACTGGTGCTTCGCTTCAGAAGGGAACATGATGCATTAAGAGCAGGGGTGAAAACTTTTGGAATTGTAGAGCGTGTAAATGTAACTTATTTTGTCTTCTAGGAAACATGGAAACAGCTTCTAAAGGGCAGTACTAAATGAAAAAAAAAAAAATATATATATGATATTTCGGCAAAATTGGAAAAATGTACACATCCTTATTCTGTTCAAAAGTTTACACCCCTGGCTCTTAATGCATCATTTTTTGCTTTCTGGAGCATCAGTGTGCCTTAGTGTGAAAATATATGGATCTCAAAATCAAACAATCATTGTTGGAAAGGGTTCAAATACACAAAAATGCTGAAAAACCAAAGAATTTGTGGGGCCTGAAGGATTTCAGTGACAACAGTGGGCAGTTTAACTGTTCAGGACAGAACATTTTCATTTTTATAAATTCAACTATTATTTTCTCTTGTGGACTATATGTAATTGTCTTCTATGTGAAATATTTTATTCAGGTCAGTACTATTCTGCAGGGTGTATGTAAACTTTTGACCTCAACTGTAAATGTCTGTACTGTTACTTTCAGTTCAGTTAAATGCGTCTTTGCTGAATAAAAGTATTATTATTATTATTATTATTATTATTATTATTATTATTATTATTATGTTAATTAATTAATTAATTAATTGTTTACCATAAGCTACTGACACCAAACTTTTGAACGATATTGTATAAATTTTGTAATTGTGGTTAGTTCGGAACACTTCCTTCAGCTAAGAATTACTCTTCTGAGTGAGCTGTATAAGTGAGCTCTATAAAATGGTATAAAAATACTACTACTTCTAAAAATACTACTAAAAAAGCAGTCACAAGCAACTAGAAAATTGTTGAAATGTATTGGTCAGAAAGTCTAGAAATGCTTTCTTTCTCAGTAGCAAGCTATTTCTTCCTGATATCCGCCATTGATGTTAGAACTTTTGTCTGTGTAAACCAATGTAATCAGGTTTAAAGAAGTAGTTCACTTTCAGAACAAAAATTTACAGATAATGCACTCACCCGCTTGTCATCCAAGATGTTCATGTCATTCTTTCTTCTGTCGTAAAGAAATTATATTTTTTGAGGAAAACATTTCTGGATTTCTCTCCATATAATGGACTTCTATGGTGCCCCCGAGTTTGAACTTCCATAATGCAGCTTTAAAGAGCTCTAACTGATCGCAGCTTATCTAGCAAATTATCGGTTATTTAAAAAAAAATTAACCTCAAATGCTAGTCTTGTCTAGCTCTGCGTCTACTCTGTTCATTTCGGTTCAAGACAGAGTACATCGAAAAACTCCCATCTCATTTTCTCCTCCAACTTTAAAATTGTCCTACAGTACATCGCTGTTTTACTTTTTTTGAAAATGGTGTTTGATCTTCTTTGCACGTTCACTTTGTAAACACTGGGTCGGTTCTTCTGCAGCGAAGTAGGACAATTTAGAAGTTGGAGGAGAAAATGAGATGGAGGTTTTTCGACATACCCTAACTGTCATGAACTGGAATACACAGAGTTCACACAGAGCCAGGCAAGAGGAGCGTTTGAGGTTAAAAAGTATATAAATTGTAAATGTTTTTAGAAAAAAAAAAAAAAAGATGATTTCGCTAGATAAGACCCCTTTTCCTCGGCTGGAATCATTTAGAACCCTTTGAAGCTGCATTTAAGCTGCATTTTGTAAGTTCAACTCGGGGGCACCATAGAAGTCCATTATATGGAGAGAAATCCTAAAATGTTTTCCTCAAAAAAAAGTGAAGAAAAAAAAAAAACAAGGGGGTGAGTACATTATCTGTAAATGTTTGTTCTAAAAGTGAACTACTCCTTCAATCAGACTTTTTTTAAAGTTACCACATAAAGCATTTTTTTAAGGTTGCCTGGCAAAACATTTTAAAATGACATTTTAAAGTGTTCTATGACCATTGAAAGCTGTGTGTAATTTAATAAATTTGTAAGTAGCACTTGATGGAAGATACATCAGATGATTGTGTTTATATATGGGTTGATTATGCTATAATCTCTCTGCATACAATCACCATATACACTGTTTATGTACAATCAGCATTTACACTGCAATGACCCCTTTCAAGATCATTATAATCTGCGTTAATGCTAAAGCAGACCTACCATAGACCCATATTCTAGTGGAATACATTGACATGAACAAGATGCATTTGTGTGGTGGTCGGGTGGTGTGTTTATTCCTCAGAGAGAGGCGTGATTGTTGCCTAGTGGCTGGGCAGTTGATGCATGATGTCCATCAGCCCTGTGGGCTGCAGCCCGCCTGTCTGTCTGAAGGGAGGTGTTTTGTCTGTCTCTTCTTGCGTGGCATGCTGGGCTACACCGCTGCAGTAATTTACCCTCATTCATTCTTTTTAAACGTTTTTACTCCTCCCGCAGCCAGCCTGCCTGAAAAAATGACAAAAGCGAGTGATTTAAGCTTATGAAACCTGTGTTTGCTTTCCAATTCCACAGGTCTATTTTTATATTGCACTGGTTTCCAGTTTCTCCTTCTCAGACCTTTCATTCTCTTTCTCACTGTTTTATTGCCATGTGCTTGCTCGTTTGTCTCAGATGGCTGGCGTAATAATGATGAAGGAGGAGATAGAAATGAAATACAAAAATAAGGAGTAAGAATGAAGTGGAAATCAAGTTTATATGCATCACTAGAAAATCTTAAGAGGTTTTATATGATATGAATCACTTGTAAAATAAAACCAAGAGCTGCGTAAGTGTGTGTTGGTGTGTAAATTGATTAGACGATAGACTACAGCTTTGATTCTCCCAGTAATGCCTGGCCAGCCCAATTTGATAGCAGCTGAAACACTTTTTGTGCCACACAATACACGCATGAATAGATCAGGGAAGCCTAACATTATCCTGACCTAACAGATTCCTCAGACAATATTGATTGGATCAGCTTCATTCCAAACCACTTTACAGCTCTGGGAACATCTACATCACTCTACATTGAGATCTATTCTTGGTTAATTTACACTGTTTGTTTTTTAGACAGCAACAATGTCCTGTTTGACATTTAGCACTTTAAGGGCACTAACACACACAGTCTGGAGTAAATTCGCCTTATTTATATGCCGTGAATATGAAACCCTCAAAGGAGTTGACAACCAGATCCAGACTTGCTTATATTTTATAAGGCTATATTTCCATCTGTCACTAATGCTGTGTGATGGATGAGAGTGACAGATTTCACAGTGAAGCGCTCACCAGTTGAAACACTGAAAGAGCATATTTAACTTGGTACATCACACTATTTTTATCAGCCATTTTAGTCTGGATAGAGGTGATTTTAATGTTTGTCAGATATTATGGCAAATTTAATGACTGTGAAAAGAAATAGTTAAAACGAAAGTTCAAGCAAAAACATTCTGTCGTCATTTATACGTTTTATATCTACATTTTGTCAGTATGTTCCAAACTTTTTTCTGTGGAAACACAAAATGAGAGATTTTGCAGTATGTTCATGCTGCTTGTTTCCATTCAGCAAATGTAGTGATAGTGGCTGTCACACTTCTGTGCAGTCAAACACATATTTTTAAATAAACGCTGTTCTTTTGAACTTTCTATTCATCAAATATGTTATTGGAGCACCAAACCAGCATATTACAATTGATTCATGAAGGATCATGTGACATTGAAGACTGGAGTAATGTTAGTTTAGTATATTTCACAATATTGCTGTTTTTTTAATCAAATGGTGAGCATTTTGGTGAGCATAATAACTTTTTTTCACTCACACGATTAATCAATCTATCAATTAATTAATCTATCAATATTTAAGACTAAAGTAAGTTTGTTCTCAGTCTGTTCTCATACTATTGAATGGCTTCAAAAGACTTGGAATGTAGCAAATGAGTACTATGGACTACTTTTAGTATGCTTTTGTGGTGTGTTTTTTTCAGTTTTGAAGCTAGACAGACACTGTATTCTTCCGATTTATGGACATGAACAGTATGAACATTCTACAAAACATGTTTTGGGTTCCCGCATAAGAAATGGTATTGGATCTCAAACAGTAGAACATTGCTTTATCAACGCCAATGTCAGGGTTTTTATTCTGAGCGAAAGCTGGAACCGTTCAAATGTGACCCTGGACCACAATACCAGTCATAAGGGTCAATGTTTTAAAAATGAGATTTTCTTTTTATAAATAATCTTTACATTGATGTATAGTTTGTTAGGATAGGACAACATTTGGCCAAAATACAACAATTTGAAAATCTGGAATCTGAGGGTAAAACTAAATCTAAATATTGAAAAAAATACATTGAAAGTTGTCTAAATGAGGTTTTTGCAATGCATATTACTAATAAAAAATTAAGTTTTGATATACAGTATGTCACAAAAGTGAGTACACCCCTCACATTTCAGCAACCATTTTAGTATATCTTCTCAAGGGACAATACAATAGAAATGAAACGTTGATATATTTTAAAGTAGTCAACGTGAAGCTTTTATAGCAGTATAGATTTATTGTACCCTGAGAATTACTCCACATACAGCCATTATTGTCAAAGTAGCCGGCAACAAAAGTGAGTACACCCTAAGTGAACTTGTCCAAAGTGTCAATATATTGCGTTAGCATCATTGTTATCTGGCACTGCGTTAATCATCCTGGGCATGGAATTGACCAGAGCTGCACAGGTTGTTGCTGGGATCCTCTTCCACTCCTCACAGAGCTGCTGGACGTTAGATACATGCTTCTCCAGCTTACGCCTAAGGGTGCCCCACAGGTGCTTAATAGGGTTTAGGTCTGGAGACATACTTGGGCCACCCCATCAACTTCACCTTCAGCTTCCTCAACAAGGCAGTTGTCATCTTGGTGGTGTGTTTGGGATCGTTATCATGTTGAAAACTGCCGTTCTGTCTAGTTTCTAGAGGGAAAGCATCATGTTCTGCTTCAGAATGTAATGTACAGTACATAATGGAATCCATGTTTCCCTCAATGAACTGCAACTGCCCAGTACCAGCGGCACTCATGCAGCCCCAGACCATGATGCTACCAACACCATGCTTGACTGTAGGCAAAACACAATTTTCTTGGTACTGCTCACCAGGGCATCACCACACATGCTGGACACCATCTGAGCCAAACTAGTTTATTTTATAGTCTCATCAGACCACAGGACATAGTTCCAGTAATCCATGCTCTTGGACAGGTTGTCTTCAGCAAACTGTTTGCAGGCTTTCTTGTGAGCCAGCTTCAGATAAGGCTTCCTTATGGGACATTGCCTATGCAAACTGACTTGTTGCAGTGTGTGACGTATGGTCTGAGCACTAACAAGCTGACCTTTAAAGCAATGCTGGCAGCACTCATGCATCTGTTTTTTGAAGCCAGGTTCTGCACCTGATGCACAGAATGAGTGCTCGACTTCGTTTATCGACCCTTGCAAGGCCTGTTCCGAATGGAACCCATCTTGGAAAACCTCTATATGACCCTGACCCTGTAGTGTAACTCAGTTTCAGGGTGTTTTTTAACTGTATTTACTTTAGGAAATTTACAAAATATCTAACATGACCTTTACTTAAAGGTGCCATAGAATGGAAAACTGTATTTACCTTGGCATAGTTGAATAATAACAGTTCAGTACATGGACATGACATACCCTGAGTCTCACACACCACCATTTCACCCTTCTTATATAATCCTGGTGTTTGCAAAAGACCACTGAAAAATAGGTAAATTCCAACATAACACAGACTATTACGCAATAGTCGTGATCGTTAATAGTTACGCCCCCAACATTTGCATAGACCAATCATCATTAACGTCAGTACATCAGTAAAATAAGGCGAGCCACAGAAGGGACATGGTTAGCTTAATGCTAGCGGTAGCCTGTTACATTGCAGTGCATAAGATTTCACTTATGACATAAACGGAGAGATAACTGCGCTGATGATGGCGAATGATTTACAGATCCTGAGCATCACTAACAAGCATCTAAACTTGTGTGGTAAGTACTGTCACTGCAGTAATGAGCACATGCGATCACAATAGTGAGAGTAAAATGATCGCGCATTCAAAACAGCAGTTTCAACAAACCGCATATTAAAAGTGGCTAGAGCTCCGCACTTAAATATATATTTTCCTCCATGTGCCAGCTATTGAGATGAGCAGCTCTGTGAAACAGCCAATCAGAGCTGAGATCCTCATTAATATTCACAAACCTTCCAAATAAGGCAATAACAGACCATTTAATTCTAGGGACAAATCCTAGAGTTGTAAATGGACTTGTAAAACTGTTTCTGGAATTTTTTTGCACTTTCAAATGCCATATACCTTCTATGTAGATATCAGAGAACAATTTAAAATATTGCATCAGTGCATTCTATGGCACCTTTAATATCCTAATGATTTTTATAATTTATATATAATTTTGACTCATGCAATGCATTTTTGTCGATTTCTACAAATATGCCTGTACTACTTAAGACTTTGTGGTACAGGCTTCACAGATGTAAATTTATAGCTTGAAAGCAATGTAAATCGCTTTGAAATAAATGTGTCTGCCAAATGCATAAATGTAAATGTAGAAAAAAAAAATACATCACACAGGTTTGGAATGGCCTTAGGGTGAGTAAATAATGACTCAATATGACATTAATAATGCTATTTTTGGATGAACATTTCTTAAAGTAAAGCATTGAAAAGAAATGTTATGTATTTATTTATTTAATTTGATTTAATTAATTTGTGATAAATGCCTAATGTAGGCCATCATATGCCTGGGGAGTAAAGTAATAGCTGAAAATCGGTTTAAACTTGTCTCTCACATCATATTCCCTCTCACTGTCAGGAGTCCAACATTCCAGCACACAGATCAATGAGAAACACATCATAACATATTAATCTTTTAAAAACCTTCCACTTAACTCTAATAGCTCTGTACCCTGCATCAATGTGCATTCATCTGTAATGATGTGATGAACAAGTTCATTTATAAACACAGAAACGTGTTTAAACTAAATCAAATGGTGTTTTAATCAGTTTATTCTCAAATACCTAGGTTGCCTTCAGTAAATTGGAACATGTTTTATTCTTGGGTTCAGCTTGTCAAAAAGTGGCACACTGATTTATATAACAATGATTTCAAATACTGGCCAAAGTTCATCCAAAAACGAAAAGTGTGAAATATTCACTCTTATTTTATTCCAAGCTTGTAGGACTGTATTTCTTCTGTTGGACAGAATTACAGCTCGTTTTCATTGTTTGGAAAAAGACGCGATGGAAGTGAACATCTCCACAACGAAAAGAATGCCATACACGTTTGGAACGACATGAGGGAATTACAGGATTTTTGGGTTCAGCTTTAACTACCAGACAAAATGACATGCGCCTCAGGTGAAGTACGACTCCTCAAGTAATTTGCTTTTAGTTTGATTTCTAATACTCATTAAGGAAACTAAGAGTTAGACGACGTGTTCCATTGACCCCTTAATCGCTTTCATAACACCCACATCCCCTCGTCTCCCCTCCTCCCCTCTGCTCGCGAATATGTGCAGAAATATGCCTCGTGCAGAGATCAGAGTCAATGAGAATGAGGCGAAACGAGCGCGAGTGAGAGAAGAGGAGCGCGCGCGCCTCACTGAGCGGAGATTGGAGAGCTCCTTTCCGCGCGCATTGATTACACGAATCAAATGGATTTCTTAAAACGATTCATTTAAAATGTATAGCCAGCATCTATTTATTAAAATGTAACCGCATATAAATTCCTGCGGAAGGGTGTCCTATTACAGATATATTTAATGGAACAGTGTAATGACACCTGCATTCCGAAGCGCACGTTTTGTTTTTTTGTTCGTCGTACCGAAAGGGATTCGGTCTTAATGCGGTGTTTACCTGTTATCAACTATAATGGCAGAGCTGGAAGTTTTGAAAAATACCAGTTTTGAGAGGGGTGAGTCATGCTTGACGCTGCTATAATATCAATCGCATAACTGATTCATTTCCTAGCATGTGTGCACGGTACGATGCAGTTGTGCACTGGTTTTGTTTATTTTCTGATGGGTGTTTTTTTCTTATGATTAGGCACTTAATGACTAGATCAAGTCTCATATGAAGCTTTTTATGAATATATGAAGTGATGTGCTTTGCATGGGTTTGTATACGACTTTAAGTGCCGTGGTTTTTGAAAGGAGCTGTCCAGGGTTCTACATCGGAATGCTGTTGTACTCTGTGGGAGGGGGGAAGAGATTCCGCTCCAAAATACAAATCTACAGGCTGTGGCTAATTGAATGTTTGCCGTCTATTTAGTTCTCAAGCTGTGAAACCTAATGCTCTGATTTTATAATTGAGGATCTGATTTGTGATACCAATTATAATAAAACCATTATGGTTCATTATGAAGAGCATTTCTATTGGAATTTTGAAGCTATAAAATAGATGGATTTTTTACTATAGACTTAAAGCCTTGCTTTATTAGGATAGTTTTAGTTATTGTTTTCAGTGCCATCTGTCCTGATCTGCAGAACTGGGGTGAGGGACCTAAACATCTGACAATGATTCTGGTATTAATAAGGTCATGGGTTTGATTCCCAGGGAATGCATTAATGCAGTGTAAGTCACTTTGGATAAAAGTGTCTGCTAAATGTATTGTGATGTTACCCATGGTACACATATATTTGCTAGTAACCAAAGCAAATGCTATGAAATAATTTATTAAGCAAAAGTGGAACACATATTAAAATATATTGCTTCTTGTTTTTGACACCAGTTCAAAAACAGGCAAATTTTGATTGCATATGGTGTATTTATAGCAGCATGGTCATGCGTGGTTGCATGTTATTTCGTGATTTCATTGCGAAACGAGATCAAACACGTGTCTGAGAGAGGGGCGCAGCTCTTTAGTGGTGCTCTAGGCGAATGTATCACCTCTGCCTCTGACTACAGGGATACATAATGCTTAATGTAATGAACTATAAAGGTGTTTATGAGTGTGTGAGCTGTGATGATAACCTGGTTCTCCTAGGGTCATTCCTTTGATGCTTTCTGCATTCTTTTAGCCCTATTTTATTTATGTCATACTTGTAGAGACTTTGAGTGCATTTTTAATATTGAAAAACTGAAAAGTGTGAGTATCAATAAATTAATGTTGGCCAGATCTGTACTTGCATACAAAATATCATGATAAAAAGATTGATTGTGGCACTTATAATGTGTAAAATACCAGTACAGCGATTATAAAAGCTGTTTGATTCCTGCACCACAATGGAATGATCTTGCTGTTCTCCTGTATATCATGTCAACAGGTTGCTCTCGATTGTAAGTTCATGTTTGTGTTTGACTGCAGTGGCTGCTTAATACTCCCACGCAAAGAGAAAATAGGTCCTTCATGTAAAAAAAGTGCTTTCCCTCAAAGATAATGATGATTCACTGCAGTATTTCCTGTATTTTCAGACCTCACGTATACATACACCCATCCCCTTTTCTTTTCTTTTCTTTTCCTTTCTTTTCTTTTCTTTTCTTTTCTTTTCTTTTCTTTTTTCTTTCCTTTTCTTTCTATTCCTTCCTTATCCTTTGCGTTGTCTTTGCGTTGTCTTTCCTTTCCTTTCCTTTCCTTTCCTTTGCATTGTCTTGCTTTTTCCTTTCCTTTCCTTTCCTTTCCTTTCCTTTCCTTTCCTTTCCTTTCCTTTCCTTTCCTTTGCATTGTCTTGCTTTTTCCTTTCCTTTCCTTTGCATTGTCTTGCTTTTTCCTTTCCTTTCCTTTCCTTTCCTTTCCTTTCCTTTCCTTTCCTTTCCTTTCCTTTCCTTTCCTTTCCTTTCCTTTCCATTAATTTGCATTGTCTTGCCTTTTCCTTTCCTTTCCTTTCCTTTCCTTTCCTTTCCTTTCATTTGCATTGTCTTGCCTTTCCTTTCCTTTCCTTTCCTTTGCATTGTCTTGCCCTTTCCTTTCCTTTCCTTTCCTTTCCTTTCCTTTCCTTTCATTTGCATTGTCTTGCCTTTCCTTTCCTTTCCTTTCCTTTGCATTGTCTTGCCCTTTCCTTTCCTTTCCTTTCCGTTCCTTTCCTTTCCTTTCCTTTCCTTTCCTTTCCATTCATTTGCATTGTCTTGCCTTTTCCTTTCCTTTCCTTTCCTTTCCTTTCCTTTCCTTTCCTTTCCTTTCCTTTCCTTTCCTTTCTATTCCTTCCTTATCATTTGTGTTGTCTTGCTTTTTCGTTTCCTTTCCTTTCCTTTCCTTTCCTTTCCTTTCCTTTCCTTTCCTTTCCTTTCCTTTCCTTTCCATTCCTTTCATTTGCATTGTCTTGCCTCTTCCTTTCCTTTCCTTTCCTTTCCTTTCCTTTCCTTTCCTTTCCTTTCCTTTCCTTTCCTTTCCTTTCCTTTCCTTGCCTTGCCTTGCCTTGCCTTGCCTTGCCTTGCCTTGCCTTTCCTTTCCTTTGCCTTGCCTTGCCTTTCCTTTGCATTGTCTTGCCTTTTCCTTTCCTTTCCTTTCCTTTCATTTCCTTTCCTTTCCTTTCCTTTCCTTTCCTTTCCTTTCCTTTCCTTTCCTTTCCTTTCCTTTCCTTTCCTTTCCTTTCCTTTCCTTGCCTTTGCATTGTCTTGCCCTTTCCTTTCCTTTCCCTTCCTTTCCTTTGCATTGTCTTGCCCTTTCCTTTCCTTTCCTTTCCTTTCCTTTCCTTTCCTTTCCTTTCCTTTCCTTTCCTTTCCTTTGGATTGTCTTGCCTTTTCCTTTCCTTTCCTTTCCTTTCCTTTCCTTTCCTTTCCTTTCCTTTCCTTTCCTTTCCTTTCCTTTCGATCGTCTTGCCTTTTCCTTTATTTCCTTTCCTTTCCTTTCCTTTCCTTTCCTTTCCTTTCCTTTCCTTTCCTTTCCTTTCCTTTAGCCTTTCATATCTTATGTTTTCCCCTTGTGCACTGACTGCCATTACTCCATCCTGTTTGTGTAGGCATTTTGTCTCAGTGTCTGTCAATTAAATTTTGTAAATTATAAGAGACAAGCCCAATTATCTGTTAACTCAGTGTGATGAGGTAAATGTAAGAGGTTGTTTTAGGGATGTACAGTACCCCATATTGCTGTCTTAAGTGATCCCTCAAGAGTAGTGATCTCAAGAGAATGGACATGACTTTCATTTTAATGTTGAATGTAGCCTTTTACGATCATCTATTCTGTATAAGCTAATAGGCTTCAGCTGCACAACAAGCATCATTAGAGCCAAACTGGAGACAAATTTCCATTCAATGCGTCTCCATGGCCATTATTTCTGAAGTGGAGAAGATTAGACAGTTCACAGGGGTGATCGTTTCTGTTCTGCGAGATATCCTTATCAGCTCTGCACCATCCTTGTGGTGGGTAAAGGGAAATGGCAAAGGGGAGGGGCTTCCCCAATTGGCCTAATACCTTACTGAGCATCTCCCCAAACGCCAGCCTGCCTAACAGTGCTTCTTTGATGTCAATACTAGGAACACAAGGAGGGAATGCTGTCGGAGCAGCAGTCATGAATATATTACGATTCCTCAGTCATTTTTGCTCTGATGGATTGTGGGGACTCAGTAGGGGTTCCTGTTGAAAGCGTGGTGGTGGAGTTTGAGTGAAGGCAGCAATATCATCATTGTTTCTAATTAAGACAGAGAAGATGTGATAAGTGGTGTTTTCCTCTGGTTGGATCCACCATTTGGTGTGTGTGTGGATGTTGGGGATCTACTGTTCTCTCAAGAGAGCTCTGCAAGGAACCAGTTTCCAATAAAGTCCACCAGGGCGCTATCATTGGTCTCTAATTAGTTCCCATATTTTCCCTCGATTCCCACAAGACATCCTTTCAGCTTTTCTGAATACCCTGACAGAAGGTTTTCAAATTAATAATAGAAGCAGATGAAAAATAATCTGTCTAGTATTTGATATTTGGCAGTGCAGACTTGCATAGAGGACACTGGTGTTAAAGGGATAGTTCACCCAAAAATGAAAATTTGATGTTTATCTGCTTACCCCCAATGCATCCAAGATGTAGGTTACTTTGTTTCCTCAGAAAAACACAAACGAAGATTTTTAACGAAAACCGGTGCAGTCTGCCAGCCTTATCATTGACGTTGATGGGCACCAGACCTTTAAAAGTAAACAAAAACATGCACAGACAAATCCAAATTACACCCCGCGGCTCGTGATGATACATTGATGTCCTAAGACACGAAACGATCGGTTTTTGTGAGAAACTGAACAGTATTTATATAAATTTTTAACCTTTGATACACAGCCACGTCCATCAGTCATGTGCACGAGTTTGGCATCAGTCACGTCAAATGAGCACGCGCTCTGGCGTAGAATACGCAAACGTCGTAAGGGGAAATCAGTGAAAAGTCCCGGATGAGTTTGCGCAAACTAACGTAATCTTTTAGCTTTAAATCGGTTTAAACAATCAGGATACGCACAAGTAATTACCATTTTGAATAGCCACTATACACACAATCTCTGTGCACTGTGTAAACAATGAGTGTCGTATACATGCGACAGATCGCTTCCGGCGTTTGCGTATTCTACGCCAGAGCGCGTGCTCATTTGACGTGACTGATGCCAAACTCGTGCACATGACAGATGGACGTGGCTGTGTATCAATGGTAAAAAATGATATAAATACTGTTCAGTTTCTCACAAAAAACGATCGTTTCGTGTCTTAGGACATCAATGTATCATCACGAGCCGCGGGGTGTAATTTGGATTTGTCTGTGCATGTTTTTGTTTACTTTTAAAGGTCTGGTGCCCATCCACGTCAATGATAAGGCTGGCAGACTGCACCGGTTTTCGTTAAAAATCTTTGTTTGTGTTTTTATGAGGAAACAAAGTAACCTACATCTTGGATGCATTGGGGGTAAGCAGATAAACATCAAATTTTCATTTTTGGGTGAACTATCCCTTTAAATGGATAATTCAGTCAAAAAAGTTCTGTCGTCATTTACTTAACCTTCTAAACTTCTAAATTTGGCTTTCCTTTCCTTTCTTGCCATAGCTCTTGTACCTTTCTGGGCATTGAACATTTTAGTTGCATTGCTGCAGGGTTAGAAAGCTCTTGCATTTCATCAAAAAAATCTTAAATTGTGTTCCGAAGATGAACGAAGGTCTTATGGATATGAAACGACATGAGGGTGGGTAGTTAATGACAAAATTTTCATTTTTGGGTGAGCTATCCCTTTAATCATGATCACGATGTCTGCTTCTCTCAATTAATTAAGTTTAATGATCTGTGATACTGGCCTACTGTTTATTTATCCTGAAAATAAGTTTCATTTAACTTATTTTGCATTTTAACTTATAAGCTGTCATGCTTGGGGTTGCCAATTGTGAAGAGTTTAAAGAGCTTTTCTCTCAAATGTATACATTTTTCTCCCCAGTGTTTTACTTAATTTTCTCAGCCTTGCAATCATGTGCATGCAAAAAAGACTGGCAAACATATATAATGGAGCGTAAGAATCTCCCTTGCAATAGTGTAAAACAGCATAAATATTGTACTGATTGCAATTATGGTTATTGAATATATACACTTTTTTGATTGTTTAGTTCACTTCCAAAACAAAAATTAACAGATAATTTACTCACCCTGTTGTCTTCCAAGATGTTTATGTGTTTCTTTCTTCAGTCGTAAAGAAATTGTTTTTTAAGGCAAACATTTCAGGAATTTTCTCCATATAGTGGACTTCAACGGTTCCCTCAAGTTTGAGCTTCCAAAATGTAGTTTAAATGCAGCTTCTAAGGGCTCTAAACGATCCCAGCCGAGGAATAAGGGTCTTATCTGGCAAAACGATCATAATTTTCTTCAATACATTAACATTTATACACTTTTTAACCACAAATGCTCGTCTTGTCTAGCTCTGCGATGCACATGTGCACTCTGTGCACTCCGGTTCAATACAGTTAGGGTATGTCAAAAAACTCCCATCTTGTTTTCTCCTCCAACTTCAAAATCATCCTATATCGCTGCAGAAGTAACAACCAAATGTTTACAAAGTGACCGTGCTAAGATTAAAAAAAAAAAAAAAAAAAAAATTAAAGCTGCAAGCAGCGATGAACGGGCCCTCGCACACGGGCTCACCGCCGACCGGTGGCTTTAGGAACACAGCTAATGGTGGGCAGTATGCTTTTAATACAGCAAAAATAGGAGAAATATGTCAAATTCACTTAAATGTGCCAAATATCCTGCTGCCAGCTGGTGGCGCTATGCCTATAACTGATTATTGGCATGTAGATGTGTTCAGGCTGGCACTTTCATCAAACATATGAAGTTTGGTGCAGATTGACCTTGGTATGTTTGAGTTAGTGAAAGATATGATATATCCTGCTGCCAACAGGTGGCGCTATGATAATATCTGAATATTGGCCTTTAGGTGTCTTCAGGCCAGGACTCTTACCAAACCTCTGAAGTTTGAGGCAGATCAGACATTTTATGGCTGAGTTATTACACTTATGTCCATGGCGAAACATCAAACTTTGTCAGGCCGCCACGGACACGCCCTTTACTGAAACTCAAGATCTTCACAATTTAACATCTCTAAGGCCTCTAGATCAGACTGACCAAATATAATGTTGATTTCATTAAATGTCTAGGAGGAGTTTGCTATAAACCTAATCCCCTGCAAGGACTTCAGATAATGCCAACTGTGAACCAAATGTGAACATTTTCCCTATATTCTGATGATGATGATAAGAACATGTAATTCATGATGATAACAAAATGTTATTATTGCTTGCATTACATTCACCACTTCTGCTTAAATCGTTACCTATCTGTACAATTTGTATGTGGATATTGCTTTGCTGGTGACTCCTGTTATAAGACATCACTCTTAAGCGCTACATAACTAAGAATCAATAAGGAAAACGGTGCACAGTTGGCAAATGCATTCACAGTAACCCTCTGCTAGTTTGGATTTTAAGTTTACAGAATTGAAAGGGTTACACTTTAAAATCAACACAGAGACACATACACACAATATATAAAATGTTGCCATCCAGTTTCATTTGTTAACATTAACTATATTAGTTAACATGAACAATAATTAAATAGCATTTATTAATGTTAATTAATATTAAGCTAAAAAAAGTATTCATATATTGTTTAAAGGTAAATTAGTATCTTTTAGTTTATGTACTGTGAATTAACATGAACATGAACACAGTTCATGTGGGTGTACAGCAATACACAAAGTGCTCTATAAACGCTTAATTCTTTCAAAATATCTTTAAAAATCAAGTTGAGTGTTTTAATGGGGCGATATATATATAACTGATCTTAAAATGATGGTTTTCGGATGTTTTGAACAGATAACAGCAAAGTTTGTTTTGTTGTCAAAGTTTGTCTTGAAATTTTTAATTATTATAATTTTATATTCAATAAATAACACTATGAAAATATTGTCTACAATGAAGATTATTCACTCATGCTTAAAAGTTGTATTTTTCTTAATCTTTTGCTATGTGACTGAATAGGACAAGTTCATGGTACAGTTCAGTAAAAATAAATAAAAAACAACAACTGCAAAATACAAACAATGAAAGATTTAATGACACTTTATATTTTCTCAAAATATCAGACATATTTATGTCGATTACGCTACAGCAATGTGCATCTTCCTCAAAGATGGTCTTAAGCAAAACAGCATGTTCCACTGGTCTCTCTCCCTTACACCCCTCCCCCCTTCAGTCACTCTTCAGTGACTCAATGGTGACTGAACACAGACAGGCACAGGCAGAGTGACAGCAGGTTTCTAATTTCTTTTTTTAATTTTCTTTAATTCATAGAAGCTTGTATAAAATTGATATTTACACCACTTGCTCAGAATGATAAGATCTCTGTGTGAAAAAAGTTGTAAAGAGTTTGGATGCTGCACTTTAAAGATATAAAAAAATTACGGTTATGTTTTTTACTACATCTTTAAAAAATCACCACGTCAACACCGTTCAAGATATCCCAAATTCGCTCGCAATTTAACATCTTCAGAATCTTCTCTTCATGTTAAAAAAGTTTGGTGTGAATACCTTATTTTTCTTAGAAGGAGTGTGAATTTGTTTACAGCCTGATTTTTCCAAAAATCCACATTCAAATCAAAATAGCCGGCTTCCTGTTGGTCTCAGCTAATGAGTTTGATTTAGAAAGTTGTCCAAATTGATGAGATTAATATATGTACAGAGTTTGGTGACTGTAGGAAAAACTAACCCCCCAACTTTTGTCAAAAGATGGCGCTATAGAGTGCCTGCTCCACGTCCATTTATGACCTTTTGCCAGTGTCTAACTATCATTAATATTGATGTGTGTGTTGAGTTTCATGAAATTCTAAGCATGTTAACTGCCTCGAAAAGACAGGAATCTAATTTTAAAGTTTGACATGTTGCCATGGCAACAGCATTCGATTTATCATCGACCCCTTTACATATTCTTATCGGCCGTGTTTTGACATGATTTTGATGAAGTTTAAAGAAAATCGAGTAAAATTAAGAGGCTGATTTCAAAGCATTTTGAAAATGACACACTTCCTGCTGCCAGTTGGTGGCGCTATAACTTTGACTCATAATAGTCACATTTATGGAATCGGCATCATACAACGAACAAACTGGTGAAGTTTCATCAGAATCAGGCAATGTGGTCAACAGTTATTAGACACTTCCTGTTTCTCATTTCTCGCCATAACTTTGTCGCCTTGCCACGGCCAAACCGTTCGAGATATCAAAAATCTCCTCGCAATTTAGCATCCCCAATGTCTTGAGATCATGCTGACCGAGTTTGGTGACAATCCCATGGAATTCCTGGGAGGAGTACGTTAAATTCCAGAGCATGCGCTTTTTAAACAGCCCTAAATATCTCACTTCCTGTCAGGTGGAGCCTATGACATAGAGTACAAAAGTTGTTTGGCTCAGTGAGATCTATATGTGTACCGAGTTTCATATCAATACATGCAAGTATGTGTGCGCAGTACATCAAGTTTTCAAACTGTGTTCCAGGGGGCGCTGTAGAGGCCCTGAACCACGCCCGGGTCCCAGCCTCTTTGGCGTCCTGATGGCCGCAGATTCCAACGTGTGTGCAAATTTTCAAGAGTTTTTGAGTATGTTAAGGCCCCCAAAAGTGCCCGGAAGGTTGAAAAAAAAAAAAAAAATAATAATAATTAAAGCTGCAAGCAGCGATGACCGGGCCCTCGCCATCTGCGCAGTCACCATACCGATAGCATCAGGAAAACGGTGCCCAGTTGGCACATGCATTCACAGTAACCCTTCTTCCAGGGTCGATTTAAAGTTTACCGAATTGAAAGGGTTAATTAAAATCAACACACAGACACATACACATACACACAATATTTAAAATGTTGCCATCCAGTTTAATTTGTTAACATTAACTATATTAGTTAACATGAACAATAATTAAATGGCATTTATTAATGTTAATTAATATTAAGCTAAAGAAAGTATTCATATATTATTAAAAGGTACATTAGTACATTTATTTATATTTGTTAAAAATATTTGTGGGTTCATGTATTTATATTACATTATAAGGGTATTCTTAAGGCATTATAAGGAATGCATAATACATTATAAAAAACCTTATAATATGTTGTATAATCTCATGAGCATTCATAAGAACAGTTTTAATGTATTAGAATTTTTACTTTTTTTATTATAGCTTTTATGAGTATGATTACCTCCTCATAGTTATAATGTATAAGTCTCATATTTTGCCATCTTACTGATGTCACTTTACTTAAAGCATACAAAGATCACTTATAAGTAATAATAATAATAATTCTCAAATAGCCATAAGATCAGGTATCAGATCAGATGAATGTATAATATGATCAGTTTAATTATTTTGATGGTACCCGTTAGACAGCTTTTTATAAGTAACTCTGCAACTGCATGTCAACTAGCAGTAACTATTATTAGTAGTGTGCTGAATATATGCTAACACTGTATTTTGACAGTTCCCCAAAAGACAAACTGATTATAAGTAACTTTGCAAGAACATGAACCTTCTACTTAGCCTAACATTAATCTAAGTCTACACTGTAAGGAGTGTTAGTTGGTGAGATTTAGTTGCTTATAGTCAATAGAATAGAATATAATGTAAAAAATAAATCTAATATGATATAGACCATTACAAATGAAGTAGATTTAATATGGTGTCTATTGTGTGTTATAAATCATAATCTTAAAAGTTATAACCTCTAATATTTAAGTATTATAATGTATGATATTTGTTGTTATGAATATTCATTGGATGATATAATATATTATATTATACGTTTTTTTTATAATGCATTATGCGTTCATTATAATGCCTTAGAAATACCCTTATAACAGGGGCTTCATAGAAAGTGTTACCAAATCAGTGAGAGACAAACAAAACATTTCATAATTTTTCATAAAAAAAATAAAATAATGCTTTTTAGTGTTTATTTTAAAATTATTTAAAAGTATTCTGAAAGTACAGTACATAACAACTGCAAATGAATCTATGCATTCGTTTCTTTGTTGTACATTATGAATGAGCAGAATAGCTTTAGAGGTAAAAATATTCCTTATCATACGAGGACCTCTGGTGTTCATGCCTTGTATTACAGTTTTCATTTCTCTCTTTCACTTCTGGATACTTTTAATGTTTTTGGGGCCTCTGAGCATGATAAAATTTTGATACCAAGCGTATTTTCTAAGAATGATTTGTTCTTCATATATACAAAGTTTTGAAGAGTTGGTATTAGGCACTTTAAAGATATATGAAAATTAATGCTACTTTTTTTACTGTGACTTTAAAAAATCACCACATCAACACCATTCAAGATATCCCAAATCCGCTCACAATTTAGCATTTTGAGTATATTCTTATCATGTTGACAAAGTTTGGTGTGAACTTCTTGTTTCTGCTTTGTTTAGTATGATTTTATTTACAGCCTGAATTTTCCAAAAATCCACATTCAAATAAAAATAGCTAACTTCCTGTTTATTATAGCTAATGAGTGTTAATTAGAAAGTTGTCCGGATTGATGAGAGCAATATACGTACCAAGTTTGGTGACTGTAGGCAAAACTAAACCCCCAACTTTTGTCAAAAGGTGGCGCTATAGAGTGCCTCCTCCACGCCCATTTATAGGCTTTTATCAGTGTCTAAATATCATTAATACAGATGTGTGTGTTGAGTTTCATGAAATTCCAAGTATTTTAAGTGGCTCGAAAACACAAAAAACTAAAGTTAAAGTTTGACACATTGCCATGGCAACATGATAAAAGTTATCGATAATGCCCTTCACAGATTCTCATCAGCCGTGTTTCGACATTATTGGGATGAAGTTTAAAGCAAATTGAGTAAAATTAAGAGGCTGATTTAAAAGCATTTAGAAAACGTTGCGCTTTCTGCTGCCAGTTGGTGGCGCTATAACTTTGACTCATAATAGTCACATCTCTGTGACTGGCATCATACGTTGAACAAACTGCTGAAGTTTGGTCAAAATCAGACAAAGTGTGTTAAAGTTATTAGACACTTCCTGTTTCTCATTTCTCGCCATAATTTTGTCGCCCCGCCACGGCCAAACCGTTTGAAATATCAAAATTCCCCTGGCAATTTTGTTTCCCCAATGTCTTGAGATCATGCTGACCGAGTTTGGAGGCCATCGGTGGAAAGGCCTTGAAGGAGTATTTCAAATTCCATTGCATGCGCTTTTTAGACATCCCTGAATAGCTGACTTCCTGTTGGGCGAAGGACGGACTTTGAGCATTAGAGTTGTTCGGCTCGATGAGGTCTATATGTGTATGAATTTTGATAAATATAGGTCAACCGGTGTGTGCTCCAGAGTCCCTCAAAAGTTGAAATTTTTAACGCTGTGCCACGCCCCCCCCAGGTGACCCCCCCATGTCAAAGTTTGTCCGGCCCTGATGGCCGCAGGTTCCAATGCGTGTGCAAAGTTTCAAGAGTTTTCGTGTATGTTAAGGACCCCGAAATCCCCCAAAACATTGATGAAATAATAATAATAATAATAATAATAATCCTTAGAAAAACAATAGGGCCTTCGCCCATTCTGGGCTCGGGCCCTAATTAAAGCTGCAAGCAGCGATGACCGGGCCCTCGCCGACTGTGCAGTCGCCATCCCGATAGCATCAGGAAAACGGTGCCCAGTTGGCACATGCATTCACAGTAACCCTTTGGACTAACCCTAACTGTCTCTCCTCCTCTCTGACTCTTTCTCTTACCACCCATCCCCCCTCCTTACACTCAGCCACTTACCACACAAACAAGAGTGCAGAGCAGAGTGAGATCAGATATGTTTTTTTTTTTTCTTTCATTCATGGAGCTTTTTATAATTATGAAATGAACTGTGTTTGATCAGAATGAATAGTTATTTGTATGAAAAAAGTTTCAAAGAGTTAGGATGCTGCACTTTAAATATATAATAAATCATTGAAAATTGAAAATGGAAAATGAAATTCTAAGCACGCTATCTGCCTCAAAAACACAGGAAAAAAATATTTGGATGTATTTTTTATTTTTATTTATTTGCCATGGCAACAGCATTTGATGCATCAGGGACGCCTTTACAGACTCTCATCGGCCGTGTTTTTACATTATTCTGATGAAGTTTGAAGAAAATTGAGTACAAATATATTGTTTGTTGTTCGTTCGTGTTTGTTAGTGCATTAACCATTGTTAACAAAAGAGACCCTATTTTAAATAGTTACCATGTTTTATGATCTACAACCATTTTTAAATATTATTTTAATGATCTATAAGCATCTGTGAAATAATTATAAACAAATATATTAAAAATAAATACATATTAACTTACTTGATGTATTTGTTTCTTCTGCTAATTAAATGAACTGAGCAGTAAAGTGTCATACTTATAAGATTTTTTATCATATCAGTGAGAGTGTGTGTATATCATTTTTCCTTTAAAGATTAAAAAAAAGATTTTAATGCTCTTTAAGCATTTATATAAAATAATTATGTAAAAGTACACTGACAGTACAGTACATATCAACTGATTCTATGCATTATGGTCATTCTTATACACTGAGAATGAGCTAAATAGCATTAGAGGCAAACGATTCCTTATCTTATGAGGACCTCTAGTGTTCATTCCTGGTATTAGAGCCTTAAAATGAAAAACATATATTGCACTTTTATAATGTTTTTGGGGCCTCTGAGCATGATAACATTTTGAAACTACTCAGATTCCCTAAGAATTTCTTGTTCTTTATATGTAAAAAGTTTTGATGAGTTAGAATAATGCAATTTAAAGATATGTGAAGATTACTCTTAATCTTTTTTACTGTTACTTTCATAAATCACCACATCAACACCATTCAAGATATCCCAAAGCCGTTCACAATTTAGCATCTTCAGTATCTTGGCATCATGTTGACAAAGTTTGGTGTGAGATGTCTGATTCTGCTATGAGTGATATGAATTTATTCACAGCTATATTTAAAAACACAGGAAACAAATGTTAAAGTTTGACACGTTGCCATGGCAACAGCGTTTGATGTATCAAGGACCCCTTCACAGATTCTCATCGGCCGTGTTTTGATATTATTCTGATGAAGTTTGAAGCAAATTGAGTAAAATTAAGAGGTTGATTTAAAAGCGTTTTGCAAGCAACACACTTCCTGCTGCCAGTTGGTGGCGCTATAACTTTGACTCATAATAGTCACATCTCTGTGATCGGTATCATACGACGAACAAACTGCTAAAGTTTGGTCAAAATCAGACAAAGTATGTCAAAGTTATAAGACATTTCCTGTTTCTCATTTCTCGCCATAATTTGTCGCCTTGCCACGGCCAAACCGTTCGAGATACCAAAAATCCCCTGGCAATTTTGCATTCCCAATATCTTGAGATCATGCTGACCGAGTTTGGTGGCCATCGGTGGAAAGGTCTAGGAGGAGTATTTCAAATTCCACAGCTTGATTTTTCCAAAAATCCACATTCAAATAAAAATAGCCAACTTCCTGTTTATTATAGCTAATGAGTGTTAATTAGAAAGTTGTCCGGCTTGATGAGACCAATATATGTACCGAGTTTGGTGACTGTAGGCAAAACTAAACCCCCAACTTTTGTCAAAAGGTGGCGCTATAGAGTGCCTCCTCCACGCCCATTTATGGGCTTTTATCAGTGTCTAAATATCATTAATACAGATGTGTGTGTTGAGTTTCATGAAATTCCAAGTATTTTAAGTGGCTCGAAAACACAAAAAACTAAAGTTAAAGTTTGACACGTTGCCATGGCAACATGATAAAAGTTATCGATAATGCCCTTCACAGATTCTCATCGGCCGTGTTTCGACATTATTGGAATGAAGTTTCAAGCAAATTGAGTAAAATTAAGAGGCTGATTTAAAAGCATTTAGAAAACATTGCGCTTTCTGCTGCCAGTTGGTGGCGCTATAACTTTAACTCATAATAGTCACATCTCTGTGATTGGCATCAGATGATGAACAAACTGCTGAAGTTTGGTCAAAATCAGACAAAGTGTGTTAAAGTTATTAGACACTTCCTGTTTCTCATTTCTCGCCATAACTTTGTCACCCCGCCACGGCCAAACCGTTTGAAATATCAAAATTCCCCTGGCAATTTTGCGTCCCCAATGTCTTGAGATCATGCTGACCGAGTTTGGTGGCCATCGGTGGATACACCTAGGAGGAGTATATCAAATTCCATTGCATGCGCTTTTTAGACATCCCTCAATAGCTGACTTCCTGTTGGGCGAAGCACTGACTTTGAGCATGAAAGTTGTTCGGCCCAATGGGGTCTATATGTGTATCAATTTTGATAAATGTAGGTCAACCGGTGTGTGCTCCACAGTCCCTCAAAAGTAAAAATTTTTAACACTGTGCCACGCCCCCCCCAGGTGACCCCCCCATGTCAAAGTTTGTCCGGCCCTGATGGCCGCAGGTTCCAATGTGTGTGCAAAGTTTCAAGAGTTTTCGTGTATGTTAAGGGCCCCGAAATGACCCAAAACATTGATGAAATAATAATAATAATAATAATAATAATAATAATAATCCTTAGAAAAACAATAGGGCCTTCGCCCATTCTGGGCTCGGGCCCTAATAATTAAAGCTGCGAGCAGCGATGAACGGGCCCTCGCACCCGGGCTCACCGCCGACCGGTGGCTTCAGGAAAACAGCAAACGGTGGGCAGTATGCTTTTAATACAGTAAATATAGAAAAAATATGTCATAAGTCATTTAAATGTGCCAAACTTGCCGCTGCCAGCTGGTGGCGCTATGCCTATAACTGATTATTGGCATGTAGATGTGTTCAGGCCAGCACTATTATCAAACATATGAAGTTTGGTGCAGATTGACCTTGGTATGTTTGAGTTAGTGAAATATATGAGATATCCTGCTGCCAACAGGTGGCGCTATGATAATATCTGAATATTGGTCTTTAGGTGTCTTCAGGCCAGGACTCTTACCAAACCTGTGAAGTT
Organism: Garra rufa; assembly: GCF_049309525.1. Classification (NCBI taxonomy): domain Eukaryota; kingdom Metazoa; phylum Chordata; class Actinopteri; order Cypriniformes; family Cyprinidae; genus Garra; species Garra rufa. The sequence goes on along the minus strand of NC_133371.1, from coordinate 21,687,725 downwards.
TGAGGCAGATCGGACATTTTCAGGCTAAGTTATAACCACTTCCATGTCTATGCAGAAACATCAAACTTTGTCAGGCCACCACGGACTTGCCCTTTAATGAAAACTCAAGATCTTCACAATTTAACATCTCTACGGCCTCAAGATCAGACTGACCAAATATAATGTTGATTTAATTAAATGCAATCAATGCAAGGACTTCAAATAGATGCCAACTGTGAACCAGTATGCTACAAATAAGAACATGTAATTCATGATGATAGCAAAATGTTATTATTGCTTCCTTTATATCCACCACTTCTGCTTAAATGTCATTGTTACCTATCTGTACAATTTTTGTATAATATATTTTTGTATAAAATCAATTGTTGTCATAACTAAGAATCAATAAGGAAGACGGTGCCCAGTTGGCACATGCATTCACAGTAACCATCTGCTAGTTTGGATTTTAAGTTTACAGAATTGAAAGGGTTACACTTTAAAATCAACACACAGACACATACACACAAAATATAAAATGTTGCCATCCAGTTTCATTTGTTAAAATTAACTATATCAGTTAACATGACCAATAAATAAATAGCATTTATTAATGTTAATTAATATTAAGCTAAAAAAAAGTATTCATATAAAGTTTATGTACAGTGAATTAACATGAACATGAACACAGTTCATGTGGGTGTACAGCAATACACAATAAAGTGCTCTATAAACGCTTCATTCTTTCAAAATATCTTTAAAAATCAGGTTGAGTATTTTAACGGGGTGATATATATATTTATAACTGTTCTTAAAATTATGGTTTTCAGATGTTTTGAAGAGATAACAGTAACTTTTGTTTTGTTGTCAAAGTTTGTCATAATTTTTTATTATTATTATTTTATATTCAATAAATAACACTATGTAAATATTGTCTATCAATGAAGATAAATTGATCATGCTAAAAAGTTGTATTTTTTTTAAATCTTTTGCTATGTGACTGAATAGGACAAGTTCATGGTACAGTTAAGTAAAAAATAAATAAAAAACAACAACTGCAAAATACGAACAATGAAAGACAAAGTGACCCTTTATATTTTCTCAAAATATCAGACTCTCAAAGATCAGACATATTTATGTAATTAAAATACATATGTGCATTTTTTGTTCAAAGATGGTCTGTAGGATGGCTCTCTACTCTGTCACCCTCTCTGCCTCTCACCCCTCCCCCCTGCAATAATGAGCTTCTCTGTGCCTGACTGAACGCACACACATACTTAAGAGACATTCACCAGAGTGACAGCAGGTTTCTGAGTTATTTTTTTAATTTTCTTTAATTCATTGAAGCTTGTATAAAATTTATATTTCCAGCACTTGCTCAGAATGATTAGATCTCTGTGTGAAAAAAGTTTTAAAGAGTTTGGATGCTGCACTTTAAAGATATAAAAAAATAGGGTTATGTTTTTTACTATATCTTTAAAAAGTCACCACGTCAACACCATTCGAGATATCCAAAATCCGCTCGCAATTTAACATCTTCAGAATCTTCTCTTCATGTTAAAAAAGTTTGGTGTGAACAGCTGGTTGTTCTTAGGAGTAGTGTGAATTTGTTTACTACCTGATTTTTCAAAAAATCCACCTTCAAATCAAAATAGCCGGCTTTCTGTTGGTCTTAGCTAATGAGTTTGATTTAGAAAGTTGTCCAGATTGATGAGAACAATATATGTACAGAGTTTGGTGACTGTAGGAAAAACTAACCCCCCAACTTTTGTCAAAAGATGGCGCTATAGAGTGCCTGCTCCACGCCCATTTATGACCTTTTGCCAGTGTCTAACTATCATTAATATTGATGTGTGTGTTGAGTTTCATGAAATTCTAAGCATGTTAACTGCCTCGAAAAGACAGGAATCTAATTTTAAAGTTTGACATGTTGCCATGGCAACAGCATTCGATTTATCATCGACCCCTTTACATATTCTTATCGGCCGTGTTTTGACATGATTTTGATGAAGTTTAAAGAAAATCGAGTAAAATTAAGAGGCTGATATCAAAGCATTTTGAAAATGACACACTTCCTGCTGCCAGTTGGTGGCGCTATAACTTTGACTCATAATAGTCACATTTATGGAATCGGCATCATACAACGAACAAACTGGTGAAGTTTCATCAGAATCAGGCAATGTGGTCAACAGTTATTAGACACTTCCTGTTTCTCATTTCTCGCCATAACTTTGTCGCCTTGCCACGGCCAAACCGTTCGAGATATCAAAAATCTCCTCGCAATTTAGCGTCCCCAATGTCTTGAGATCATGCTGACCGAGTTTGGTGACAATCCCATGGAATTCCTGGGAGGAGTACGTTAAATTCCAGAGCATGCGCTTTTTAAACAGCCCTAAATATCTCACTTCCTGTCAGGTGGAGCCTATGACATAGAGTACAAAAGTTGTTTGGCTCAGTGAGATCTATATGTGTACCGAGTTTCATATCAATACATGCAAGTATGTGTGCGCAGTACATCAAGTTTTCAAACTGTGTTCCAGGGGGCGCTGTAGAGGCCCTGAACCACGCCCGGGTCCCAGCCTCTTTGGCGTCCTGATGGCCGCAGATTCCGACGTGTGTGCAAATTTTCAAGAGTTTTTGAGTATGTTAAGGCCCCCAAAAGTGCCCGGAAGGTTGAAAAAAAAAAAAAAAAAAAAAAAAATAAAAAAAATTAAAGCTGCAAGCAGCGATGACCGGACCCTCGCCATATGCGCAGTCACCATCCCGATAGCATCAGGAAAACGGTGCCCAGTTGGCACATGCATTCACAGTAACCCTCTGCCAGTTTGTATTTAAAGTTTACAGAATTGAAAGGGTTAATTAAAATATTATAAGACCTCAGGGTCTTCTCACTCTCTCCTGCACAGTATTTTCATTTTTTCTTTTTTATTGGATTTGCAAAGCTGTATTTTAAATGTTATATGTGCAAATAAACTTTCAACTTTCAACACACAGACACATACACACAATATTTAAAATTTTGCAATCCAGTTTAATTTGTTAACATTAACTATATTAGTTAACATGAACAATAATTAAATAGCATTTATTAATGTTAATTAATATTAAGCTTAAAAAAAGTATTCATATATTATTAAAAGGTACATTAGTACATTTATTTGTATTTGTTAAAAATATTTGTGGGTTCATTTATTAATAATACATTATAGGGGTATTCTTAAGGCATTATAATGAATGCATAATAAATTATAAAAAACCTTATAATATGTTGTATCATCTCATGAGCATTCATAAGAACAGTTTTAATGTATTATAATTTTTACTTTTTTTTATTATAGCTTTTATGAGTATGATTACCTCCTCATAGTTATAATGTATAAGTCTCATATTTTGCCATCTTACTGATGTCACTTTACTTAAAGCATACAAAGATCACTTATAAGTAATAATAATAATAATTCTCAAATAGCCATAAGATCAGGTATCAGATCAGATGAATGTATAATATGATCAGTTTAATTATTTTGATGGTACCCGTTAGACAGCTTTTTATAAGTAACTCTGCAACTGCATGTCAGCTAGCAGTAATTATTATTTGTTGTGGTAAATATATGCTAACACTGTATTTAGACAGTTCCCCAAAAGACAAACTGATTATAAGTAACTTTGCAAGAACATGAACCTTCTACTTAGCCTAACATTAAACTAAGTCTACACTGTAAGGAGTGTTAGTTGGTGCGAGTTAGTTGTTAATAGTCAATAGAATAGAATATAATGTAAAAAATAAATCTAATATGATATAGTCCATTACAAATGAAGTAGGTTTAAAATGGTGTCTACTGTATGTTATAAATAATCATAATCTTAAAAGTTATAACCTCTAATATTTAAGTATTATAATGTATGATAATTGTTGTTATGAATATTCATTGGATGATATAATATATTATACGTTTTTTTATAATGCATTATGCGTTCATTATAATGCCTTAGAAATACCCTTATAATAGGGGCTTCATAGAAAGTGTTACCAAATCAGTGAGAGACAAACAAAACATTTCATAATTTTTCATTAAAAAAATAACTAATTTTTTTATGCTTTTTAGTGTTTATTTTAAAATTATGTAAAAGTATTCTGACAGTACAGTACATAACAACTCCAAATAAATCTATGCATTCGTTTCTTTGTTGCACATTGAGAATGAACAGAATAGGATTAGAGGTAAAAATATTCCTTATCATACGAGGACCTCTGGTGTTCATCCCTTGTATTACAGTCTTCATTTCTCCCTCTCTCACTTCTGGATACTTTTAATGTTATTGGGGCCTCTGAGCATGATACAATTTTGATACCAAGCGTATTTTCTAAGAATGATTTGTTCTTCATACATACAAAGTTTTGAAGAGTTGGTATTAGGCACTTTAAAGATATAGAAAAATTAATGCAACTTTTTTTACTGTGACTTTTAAAAAAATCACCACATCAACACCGTTCAAGATATCCAAAATCCGCTCACAATTTAGCATTTTGAGTATATTCTTATCATGTTGACAAAGTTTGGTGTGAACTTCCTGTTTCTGCTTTGTTTAGTATGATTTTATTTACAGCCTGATTTTTCCAAAAATCCACATTCAAATAAAAATAGCCAACTTTCTGTTTATTATAGTTAATGAGTGTTAATTAGAAAGTTGTCCGGCTTGATGAGACCAATATATGTACCAAGTTTGGTCACTGTAGGCAAAACTAAACCCCCAACTTTTGTCAAAAGGTGGCGCTATAGAGTGCCTCCTCCACGCCCATTTATGGGCTTTTATCAGTGTCTAAATATCATTAATACAGATGTGTGTGTTGATTTTCATGAAATTCCAAGTATTTTAAGTGGCTCTAAAACACAAAAAACTAAAGTTAAAGTTTGACAAGTTGCTATGGCAACATGATAAAAGTTATCGATAATGCCCTTCACAGATTCTCATCGGCCGTGTGTTCGACATTATTGGGATGAAGTTTGAAGCAAATTGAGTAAAATTAAGAGGCTGATTTAAAAGCATTTAGAAAACGTTGCGCTTTCTGCTGCCAGTTGGTGGCGCTATAACTTTAACTCATAATAGTCACATTTCTGTGATTGGCATCAGACGATGAACAAACTGCTGAAGTTTGGTCAAAATCAGACAAAGTGTGTTAAAGTTATTAGACACTTCCTGTTTCTCATTTCTCGCCATAACTTTGTCGCCCCGCCACGGCCAAACCGTTCGAAATATCAAAATTCCCCTGGCAATTTTGCGTCCCCAATGTCTTGAGATCATGCTGACCGAGTTTGGTGGCCATCGGTGGATACACCTATGAGGAGTATATCAAATTCCATTGCATGCGCTTTTTAGACATCCCTGAATAGCTGACTTCCTGTTGGGCGAAGCACTGACTTTGAGCATGAAAGTTGTTCGGCCCGATGAGGTCTATATGTGTATGAATTTTGATAAATGTAGGTAAACCGGTGTGTGCTCCAGAGTCCCTCAAAAGTAAAAATTTTTAACGCTGTGCCACACCCCCCCCAGGTGACCCCCCCATGTCAAAGTTTGTCCGGCCCTGATGGCCGCAGGTTCCAATGTGTGTGCAAAGTTTCAAGAGTTTTCGTGTATGTTAAGGGCCCCGAAATGACCCAAAACATTGATGAAATAATAATAATAATAATAATCCTTAGAAAAACAATAGGGCCTTCGCCCATTCTGGGCTCGGGCCCTAATAATAACCCTTAGAAGAACAATAGGGCCTTCGCCCTTTTGGGCTCGGGCCCTAATTAAAGCTGCAAGCAGCGTTGACCGGGCCCTCGCCGTCTGGCAGTCGCCATCACGATAGCATCAGGAAAACAGTGCCCAGTTGGCACATGCATTCACAATAACCCTTTGGACTAACCCTAACTGTCTCTCCTCCTGTCTGACTCTTTCTCTTACCACCCATCCCACCTCCTTACACTCAGCCACTTACCACAAAAACACACACATAGAGTGCAGAGCAGAGTGAGATCAGATTTGTTTTTTAATTTTCTTTCATTCGTGGAGTTTTGCATAATTATGAAATAAACTGTGTTTAATCATAATGAATAGTTATTTGTATGAAAAAAGTTTCAAAGAGTTAGGATGCTGCACTTTAAATATATAATAAATCATTGAAAATTGAAAATGGAAAATAAAATTCTAGGCACGCTATCTGCCTCAAAAACACAGGAAACAAATATTTGAATGTATTTTGTATTTTTATTTATTTGCCATGGCAACAGCATTTGATGCATCAGGGACGACTTTACAGACTCTCATCGGCCGTGTTTTTACATCATTCTGATGAAATTTGAAGAAAATCCAGTACAAATATATTGTTCGTTGTTCGTTCGTGTGTTAGTTCATTAAAATGTTAACAAAAGAGACCCTATTTTAAATAGTTACCATGTTTTATGATCTACATCCATTTTTAAATATTATTTTAATGATCTAGAAGCATCTGTGAAATAATTATAAACAAATATATTAAAAATAAATACATATTAACTTAGTTGATGTATTTGTTTCTCATTCTAATTAAGTGAACTGAGCAGTATAGTGTCATACTTATAAGATTTTTTATTCTATCAGTGAGATTGTATATATGTATATAAATCATATAATTTTTCCTTAAAAGATTAAAAAAAGATTTTAATGCTCTTTAAGCACCTATACAAAATAATTATGTAAAAGTACACTGACAGTACAGTCTATATCAACTGATTCTATGGATTATTTTCATTCTTATACACTGAGAATGAGCTAAATAGCATTAGAGGTCAAACGATTCCTTATCTTATGAGGACCTCTAGTGTTCATCCCTGGTATTAGAGCTTTAATCTGACAAATTTATGTGACACTTTTAATGTTTTTGGGGCCTCTGAGCATGATAACATTTTGAAACTACACGTATTTCCTAAGAATTTCTTGTTCTTTATATGTAAAAAGTTTTGATGAGTTAGAATAATGCAATTTAAAGATATATGAAAATAACTCTTCATCTTTTTTATTGTTACTTTCATAAATCACCACATCAACACCGTTCAAGATATCCCAAAGCCGTTCACAATTTAACATCTTCAGTATCTTGGCATCATGTTGACAAAGTTTGGTGTGAACTGTCTGATTCTGCTATGAGTGATATGAATTTATTCACAGCTATATTTAAAAACACAGGAAACAAATGTTAAAGTTTGACATGTTGCCATGGCAACAGCATTTGATGTATCAAGGACCCCTTCACAGATTCTCATCGGCCGTGTTTTGATATTATTCTGATGAAGTTTGAAGCAAATTGAGTAAAATTAAGAGGTTGATTTAAAAGCGTTTTGCAAGTAACACACTTCCTGCTGCCAGTTGGTGGCGCTATAGCTTTGACTCATAATAGTCACATCTCTGTGATCGGTATCATACGACAAACAAACTGCTTAAGTTTGGTCAAAATCAGATAAAGTGTGTCAAAATTATTAGACATTTCCTGTTTCTCATTTCTCGCCATAATTTGTCGCCCTGCCACGGCCAAACCGTTCGAGATACCAAAAATCCCCTGGCAATTTTGCATTCCCAATATCTTGAGATCATACTGACCGAGTTTGGTGGCCATCGGTGGAAAGGTCTAGGAGGAGTATTTCAAATTCCACAGCTTGATTTTTCCAAAAATCCATATTCAAATAAAAATAGCTGACTTCCTGTTGGTCGTAGCTAATAGGTGTAAATTAGAAAGTTGTCCGGCTTGATGAGTCCAATATATGTACCGAGTTTGTTGACTGTAGGACAAAGTAACCCCCCAACTTTTGTCAAAAGGTGGCGCTATGGAGCACCTGCTCCACGCCCATTTATGGGCTTTTATCAGTGTTTAACTGTCATTAATACAGATGTGTGTGTTGAGTTTCATGAAATTCTAAGCATTTTAAGTGGCTCAAAAACACAAAAAACTAAAGTTAAAGTTTGACACGTTGCCATGGCAACATGATAAAAGTTATGGATAACGCCCTTCACAGATTCTTATCGGTCATGTTTTGACATTATTGGGATGAAGTTTGAAGCAAATTGAGTAAAATTAAGAGTCTTAGATTAAAGCGTTTCAAAAACGTCACGCCTTCTGCTGCCAGTTGGTGGCGCTATAACTTTGACTCATAATAGTCCCATCTCTGTGATCGGCATCAGACGATGAACAAACTGCTGAAGTTTGGTCAAAATCAGACAAAGTATGTCAAAGTTATTAGGCACTTCCTGTTTCTCATTTCTCGCCATAAATTTGTCGCCCCGCCACGGTCAAACCGTTTGAGATATCAAAAATCCCCTGGCAATTTTGCGTCCCCAATGTCTTGAGATCATGCTGACCGAGTTTGGTGGCCATCGGTGGAAAGGCCTAGTAGGAGTATTTCAAATTCCATTGCATGCACTTTTTAGACATCCCTGAATAGCCGACTTCCTGTTTGGCGAAGCACGGACTATGAGTGTGAAATTTGTTCGGCCCGATGAGGTCTATATGTGTATGAATTTTGGTGACTGTAGGTCAACCGTTGTGCGCTCCAGAGCCCTTCAATAGTCGCAATTTTTAACGCTGTGCCATGCCCCCCCCAGGTGACCCCCCCATGTCAAAGTCTGTCCGGCCCTGATGGCCGCAGGTTCCAATGTGTGTGCAAAGTTTCAAGAGTTTTCGTGTATGTTAAGGCCCCCGAAATCCCCCAAAACATTGAAAAAAAAAAATAAATAATAATAATTAAAGCTGCAAGCAGCGTTGACCGGGCCCTCGCCGTCTGGCAGTCGCCATCCCGATAGCATCAGGAAAACGGTGCCCAGTTGGCACATGCATTCACAGTAACCCTTTGGACTAACCCTAACTGTCTCTCCTCCTGTCTGACTCTTTCTCTTACCACCCATCCCACCTCCTTACACTCAGCCACTTACCACACAAACACACACATAGAGTGCAGAGCAGAGTGAGATCAGATTTGTTTTTTAATTTTCTTTCATTCGTGGAGTTTTGTATAATTATGAAATGAACTGTGTTTAATCAGAATGAATATTTATTTGTATGAAAAAAGTTTCAAAGAGTTAGGATGCTGCACTTTAAATATATAATAAATCATTGAAAATTGAAAATGGAAAATAAAATTCTAGGCACGCTATCTGCCTCAAAAACACAGGAAACAAATATTTGAATGTATTTTGTATTTTTATTTATTTGCCATGGCAACAGCATTTGATGCATCAGGGACGCCTTTACAGACTCTCATCGGCCGTGTTTTTACATCATTCTGATGAAGTTTGAAGAAAATAGAGTACAAATATATTGTTCGTTGTTCGTTCGTGTGTTAGTTCATTAACCAATGTTAACAAAAGAGACCCTATTTTAAATAGTTACCATGTTTTATGATCTACATCCATTTTTAAATATTATTTTAATGATCTATAAGCATCTGTGAAATAATTATAAACAAATATATTAAAAATAAATACATATTAACTTAGTTGATGTATTTGTTTCTCATTCTAATTAAGTGAACTGAGCAGTATAGTGTCATACTTATAAGATTTTTTATTCTATCAGTGAGATTGTATATATCTATATAAATCATATAATTTTTCCTTAAAAGATTAAAAAAAGATTTTAATGCTCTTTAAGCACCTATACAAAATAATTATGTAAAAGTACACTGACAGTACAGTACATATCAATTGATTCTATGGATTATTGTCATTATTATACACTGACAATGAGCTAAATAGCATTAGAGGTCAAACGATTCCTTATCTTATGAGGACCTCTAGTGTTCATCCCTGGTATTAGAGCTTTAATCTGACAAATTTATGTGACACTTTTAATGTTTTTGGGGCCTCTGAGCATGATAACATTTTGAAACTACACGTATTTCCTAAGAATTTCTTGTTCTTTATATGTAAAAAGTTTTGATGAGTTAGAATAATGCAATTTAAAGATATATGAAAATAACTCTTCATCTTTTTTATTGTTACTTTCATAAATCACCACATCAACACCGTTCAAGATGTCCCAAAGCCGTTCACAATTTAACATCTTCAGTATCTTGGCATCATGTTGACAAAGTTTGGTGTGAACTGTCTGATTCTGCTATGAGTGATATGAATTTATTCACAGCTATATTTAAAAACACAGGAAACAAATGTTAAAGTTTGACATGTTGCCATGGCAACAGCATTTGATGTATCAAGGACCCCTTCACAGATTCTCATCGGCCGTGTTTTGATATTATTCTGATGAAGTTTGAAGCAAATTGAGTAAAATTAAGAGGTTGATTTAAAAGCGTTTTGCAAGCAACACACTTCCTGCTGCCAGTTGGTGGCGCTATAACTTTGACTCATAATAGTCACATCTCTGTGATCGGTATCATATGACGAACAAACTGCTTAAGTTTGGTCAAAATCAGATAAAGTGTGTCAAAATTATTAGACATTTCCTGTTTCTCATTTCTCGCCATAATTTGTCGCCCTGCCACGGCCAAACCATTCGAGATACCAAAAATCCCCTGGCAATTTTGCATTCCCAATATCTTGAGATCATGCTGACCGAGTTTGGTGGCCATCGGTGGAAAGGTCTAGGAGGAGTATTTCAAATTCCACAGCTTGATTTTTCCAAAAATCTATATTTAAATAAAAATAGCTGACTTCCTGTTGGTCGTAGCTAATGGGTGTAAATTAGAAAGTTGTCCGGCTTGATGAGTCCAATATATGTACCGAGTTTGGTGACTGTAGGACAAAGTAACCCCCCAACTTTTGTCAAAAGGTGGCGCTATGGAGCGCCTGCTCCACGCCCATTTATGGGCTTTTATCAGTGTTTAACTGTCATTAATACAGATGTGTGTGTTGAGTTTCATGAAATTCTAAGCATTTTAAGTGGCTCAAAAACACAAAAAACTAAAGTTAAAGTTTGACATGTTGCCATGGCAACATGATAAAAGTTATGGATAACGCCCTTCACAGATTCTTATCGGTCGTGTTTTGACATTATTGGGATGAAGTTTGAAGCAAATTGAGTATAATTAAGAGGCTGAGTTTAAAGCGTTTCAAAAACGTCACGCTTTCTGCTGCCAGTTGGTGGCGCTATAACTTTGACTCATAATAGTCACATCTCTGTGATCGGCATCAGACGATGAACAAACTGCTGAAGTTTGGTCAAAATCAGACAAAGTATGTCAAAGTTATTAGGCACTTCCTGTTTCTCATTTCTCGCCATAAATTTGTCGCCCCGTCACGGTCAAACCGTTCGAGATATCAAAAATCCCCTGGCAATTTTGCGTCCCCAATGTCTTGAGATCATGCTGACCGAGTTTGGTGGCCATCGGTGGAAAGGCCTAGTAGGAGTATTTCAAATTCCATTGCATGCACTTTTTAGACATCCCTGAATAGCCGACTTCCTGTTTGGCGAAGCACGGACTATGAGTGTGAAATTTGTTCGGCCCGATGAGGTCTATATGTGTATGAATTTTGGTGACTGTAGGTCAACCGTTGTGCGTTCCAGAGCCCTTCAAAAGTCGCAATTTTTAACGCTGTGCCATGCCCCCCCCAGGTGACCCCCCCATGTCAAAGTCTGTCCGGCCCTGATGGCCGCAGGTTCCAATGTGTGTGCAAAGTTTCAAGAGTTTTCGTGTATGTTAAGGCCCCCGAAATCCCCCAAAACATTGAAAAAAAAAAAAAAATAATAATAATAATAATAATAATCCTTAGAAAAACAATAGGGCCTTCGCCCTTTTGGGCTCGGGCCCTAATAAGAACCCTTAGAAGAACAATAGGGCCTTCGCCCTTTTGGGCTCGGGCCCTAAAAATAAAAAAAATAAGAATCCTTAGAAGAACAATAGGGCCTTCGCCCTTTTGGGCTCGGGCCCTAATAATAATAATTAAAGCTGCAAGCAGCGTTGACCGGGCCCTCGCCGTCTGGCAGTCGCCATCCCGATAGCATCAGGAAAACGGTGCCCAGTTGGCACATGCATTCACAATAACCCTTTGGACTAACCCTAACTGTCTCTCCTCCTGTCTGACTCTTTCTCTTACCACCCATCCCACCTCCTTACACTCAGCCACTTACCACACAAACACACACATAGAGTGCAGAGCAGAGTGAGATCAGATTTGTTTTTTAAATTTCTTTCATTCGTGGAGTTTTGTATAATTACGAAATGAACTGTGTTTAATCATAATGAATAGTTATTTGTATGAAAAAAGTTTCAAAGAGTTAGGATGCTGCACTTTAAATATATAATAAATCATTGAAAATTGAAAATGGAAAATAAAATTCTAGGCACGCTATCTGCCTCAAAAACACAGGGAAACAAATATTTGAATGTATTTTGTATTTTTATTTATTTGCCATGGCAACAGCATTTGATGCATCAGGGACGCCTTTACAGACTCTCATCGGCCGTGTTTTTACATCATTCTGATGAAGTTTGAAGAAAATCGAGTACAAATATATTGTTCGTTGTTCGTTCGTGTGTTAGTACATTAACCAATGTTAACAAAAGAGACCCTATTTTAAATAGTTACCATGTTTTATGATCTACATCCATTTTTAAATATTATTTTAATGATCTATAAGCATCTGTGAAATAATTATAAACAAACATATTAAAAATAAATACATATTAACTTAGTTGATGTATTTGTTTCTCATTCTAATTAAGTGAACTGAGCAGTATAGTGTCATACTTATAAGATTTTTTATCCTATCAGTGAGATTGTATATATGTATATAAATCATATAATTTTTCCTTAAAAGATTAAAAAAAGATTTTAATGCTCTTTAAGCACCTATACAAAATAATTATGTAAAAGTACATTGACAGTACAGTCTATATCAACTGATTCTATGGATTATTTTCATTCTTATACACTGAGAATGAGCTAAATAGCATTAGAGGTCAAACATTTCCTTATCTTATGAGGACCTCTAGTGTTCATCCCTGGTATTAGAGCTTTAATCTGACAAATTTATGTGACACTTTTAATGTTTTTGGGGCCTCTGAGCATGATAACATTTTGAAACTACACGTATTTCCTAAGAATTTCTTGTTCTTTATATGTAAAAAGTTTTGATGAGTAAGAATAATGCAATTTAAAGATATATGAAAATAACTCTTCATCTTTTTTATTGTTACTTTCATAAATCACCACATCAACACCGTTCAAGATGTCCCAAAGCCGTTCACAATTTAACATCTTCAGTATCTTGGCATCATGTTGACAAAGTTTGGTGTGAACTGTCTGATTCTGCTATGAGTGATATGAATTTATTCACAGCTATATTTAAAAACACAGGAAACAAATGTTAAAGTTTGACATGTTGCCATGGCAACAGCATTTGATGTATCAAGGACCCCTTCACAGATTCTCATCGGCCGTGTTTTGATATTATTCTGATGAAGTTTGAAGCAATTTGAGTAAAATTAAGAGGTTGATTTAAAAGCGTTTTGCAAGCAACACACTTCCTGCTGCCAGTTGGTGGCGCTATAACTTTGACTCATAATAGTCACATCTCTGTGATCGGTATCATACGACGAATAAACTGCTTAAGTTTGGTCAAAATCAGATAAAGTGTGTCAAAATTATTAGACATTTCCTGTTTCTCATTTCTCGCCATAATTTGTCGCCCTGCCACGGCCAAACCGTTCGAGATACCAAAAATCCCTTGGCAATTTTGCATTCCCAATATCTTGAGATCATGCTGACCGAGTTTGGTGGCCATCGGTGGAAAGGTCTAGGAGGAGTATTTCAAATTCCACAGCTTGATTTTTCCAAAAATCCATATTTAAATAAAAATAGCTGACTTCCTGTTGGTCGTAGCTAATGGGTGTAAATTAGAAAGTTGTCCGGCTTGATGAGTCCAATATATGTACCGAGTTTGGTGACTGTAGGACAAAGTTACCCCCCAACTTTTGTCAAAAGGTGGCGCTATGGAGCGCCTGCTCCACGCCCATTTATGGGCTTTTATCAGTGTTTAACTGTCATTAATACAGATGTGTGTGTTGAGTTTCATGAAATTCTAAGCATTTTAAGTGGCTCAAAAACACAAAAAACTAAAGTTAAAGTTTGACACGTTGCCATGGCAACATGATAAAAGTTATGGATAACGCCCTTCACAGATTCTTATCGGTCGTGTTTTGACATTATTGGGATGAAGTTTGAAGCAAATTGAGCAAAATTAAGAGGCTGAGTTTAAAGTGTTTCAAAAACGTCACGCTTTCTGCTGCCAGTTGGTGGCGCTATAACTTTGACTCATAATAGTCACATCTCTGTGATCGGCATCAGACGATGAACAAACTGCTGAAGTTTGGTCAAAATCAGACAAAGTATGTCAAAGTTATTAGGCACTTCCTGTTTCTCATTTCTCGCCATAAATTTGTCGCCCCGTCACGGTCAAACCGTTCGAGATATCAAAAATCCCCTGGCAATTTTGCGTCCCCAATGTCTTGAGATCATGCTGACCGAGTTTGGTGGCCATCGGTGGAAAGGCCTAGTAGGAGTATTTCAAATTCCATTGCATGCACTTTTTAGACATCCCTGAATAGCCGACTTCCTGTTTGGCGAAGCACGGACTATGAGTGTGAAATTTGTTCGGCCCGATGAGGTCTATATGTGTATGAATTTTGGTGACTGTAGGTCAACCGTTGTGCGCTCCAGAGCCCTTCAAAAGTCGCAATTTTTAACGCTGTGCCATGCCCCCCCCAGGTGACCCCCCCATGTCAAAGTCTGTCCAGCCCTGATGGCCGCAGGTTCCAATGTGTGTGCAAAGTTTCAAGAGTTTTCGTGTATGTTAAGGCCCCCGAAATCCCCCAAAACATTGAAAAAAAAAAAATAATAATAATAATAATAATTAAAGCTGCGAGCAGCGATGAACGGGCCCTCGCACCCGGGCTCACCGCTGACCGGTGGCTTCAGGAAATCAGCAAACGGTGGGCAGTATGCTTTTAATACAGTAAATATAGAAAAAATCTGTCATAAGTCATTTAAATGTGCCAAACTTGCTGCTGAAAGATGGTGGCGCTATTGCCTGTAACTAATTATTGGCATGTAGATGTGTTCAGGCCATCACTATTATCAAACATATGAAGTTTGGTGCAGATTGACCTTGGTATGTTTGAGTTAGTGAAAGATATGATATATCCTGCTGCCAACAAGTGGCGCTATGATAATATCTGAATATTGGTCTTTAGGTGTCTTCAGGCCAGGACTCTTACCAAACCTGTGAATTTTGTGGCAGATCAGACATTTTATGGCTAAGTTATAACAACTCAATGAAAACTCAAGATCTTCACAATTTAACATCTCTAAGGCCTCAAGATCAGACTGACCAAATATAATGTTGATTTAATTAAATGCAATCAATGCAAGGACTTCAGATAATGCCAACTGTGAACCAATATGCTAAATTTTCCCTATACTCTGATGATGATGATAAGAACATGATTCATGATGATAACAAAATGTTATTATTGCTTGCTTTACGTCCACCACTTCTGCTTAAATGTCATCGTTACCTATCTGTACAATTTTTGTGTGGATATTGCTTTGCAGGTGACTCCTCCTGTTATAAGACATCACTCTTAAGCGCTACATAACTAAGAATCAATAAGGAAGACGGTGCCCAGTTGGCACATGCATTCACAGTAACCCTCTGCTAGTTTGGATTTAAAGTTTACAGAATTGAAAGGGTTAGACTTTAAAATCAACACACAGACACATACACACAAAATATAAAATGTTGCCATTCAGTTTTATTCGTTAGCATTAACTATATTAGTTAACATGACCAATAAATAAATAGCATTTATTAATGTTAATTAATATTAAGCGAAAAAAGTATTCATATATAATTTATGTACTGTGAATTAACATGAACATGCACACAGTTCATGTGGGTGTACAGCAATACACAATAAAGTGCTCTATAAACGCTTCATTCTTTCAAAATATCTTTAAAAACAAGTTGAGTATTGAAAGGGGCGATATATATATATATATATATATATATATATATATATATATATATATATATCTCATCTTAAAATTTTTTAATTTTCAGATGTTTTGAACAGATAACAGCAAAGCTTGTTTTGTTGTCCAAGTTTGTCTTGAAGTTGTTAATTTAAATTTTATATTCAATAAATAACACTATGAAAATAAATGTCTATCAATGAAGATAAATCGCTAATGCTAAAAGTATAATTTTTCTTAATCTTTTGCTATGTGACTGAATAGGACAAGTTCATGGTATAGTTCAGTAAAAAAATAAAAAAATAAAAAAACAACAACTGCAAAATACAAACAATGAAAGACTTAGTGACCCTTTATATTTTCTCAAAATATCAGACTCTCAAAGATCAGACGTATTTATTTCGATTACACTATATATATATATATGTGCATTTCTCAAAGATGGTCTATAAGCAAGATAGCATGTTTCACTTTCTACCCCTCTCTCCCTCTCTGCCTCTCACCCCTCCCCCCTGCAATAATGAGCTTCTCTGTGCCTGACTCAACGCACACACATACTGTAGAGACATTCACCAGAGTGACAGCAGGTTTCTGAGTTCTTTTTTAAATTTTCTTTAATTCATAGAAGCTTGTATACATTTTTTATTTGCAGCACTTGCTCAGAATGATTAGATCTCTGTGTGAAAAAAGTTTTAAAGAGTTTGGATGCTGCACTTTAAAGATATAAAAATATTTTTTACTATATCTTTAAAAAATCACCACGTCCACACCGTTCAAGATATCCAAAATCCAGTCGCAATTTAACATCTTCAGAATCTTCTCTTCATGTTAAAAAAGTTTGGTGTGAACAGCTGGTTGTTCTTAGAAGTAGTGTGCATTTGTTTACAGCCTGATTTTTCCAAAGATCCACATTCAAATCAAAATAGCCGGCTTCCTGTTGGTCTCAGCTAATGAGTTTGATTTAGAAAGTTGTCCAAATTGATGAGATTAATATATGTACAGAGTTTGGTGACTGTAGGAAAAACTAACCCCCCAACTTTTGTCAAAAGATGGCGCTATAGAGTGCCTGCTCCACGCCCATTTATGACCTTTTGCCAGTGTCTAACTATCATTAATATTGATGTGTGTGTTGAGTTTCATGAAATTCTAAGCATGTTAACTGCCTCGAAAAGACAGGAATCTAATTTTAAAGTTTGACATGTTGCCATGGCAACAGCATTCGATTTATCATCGACCCCTTTACATATTCTTATCGGCCGTGTTTTGACATGATTTTGATGAAGTTTAAAGAAAATCGAGTAAAATTAAGAGGCTGATTTCAAAGCATTTTGAAAATGACACACTTCCTGCTGCCAGTTGGTGGCGCTATAACTTTGACTCATAATAGTCACATTTATGGAATCGGCATCATACAACGAACAAACTGGTGAAGTTTCATCAGAATCAGGCAATGTGGTCAACAGTTATTAGACACTTCCTGTTTCTCATTTCTCGCCATAACTTTGTCGCCTTGCCACGGCCAAACCGTTCGAGATATCAAAAATCTCCTCGCAATTTAGCATCCCCAATGTCTTGAGATCATGCTGACCGAGTTTGGTGACAATCCCATGGAATTCCTGGGAGGAGTACGTTAAATTCCAGAGCATGCACTTTTTAAACAGCCCTAAATATCTCACTTCCTGTCAGGTGGAGCCTATGACATAGAGTACAAAAGTTGTTTGGCTCAGTGAGATCTATATGTGTACCGAGTTTCATATCAATACATGTAAGTATGTGTGCGCAGTACATCAAGTTTTCAAACTGTGTTCCAGGGGGCGCTGTAGAGGCCCTGAACCACGCCCGGGTCCCAGCCTCTTTGGCGTCCTGATGGCCGCAGATTCCGACGTGTGTGCAAATTTTCAAGAGTTTTTGAGTATGTTAAGGCCCCCAAAAGTGCCCGGAAGGTTGAAAAAAAGAAAAAAAAAAAAAAAAAAAAAATAATAACCCTTAGAAGAACAATAGGGCCTTCGCCCTTTTGGGCTCGGGCCCTAATAATCCTTAGAAAAACAATAGGGCCTTCGCCCTTTTGGGCTCGGGCCCTAATAATCCTTAGAAAAACAATAGGGCCTTCGCCCTTTTGGGCTCGGGCCCTAATAACCCTTAGAAGAACAATAGGGCCTTCGCCCTTTTGGGCTCGGGCCCTAAAAAAAAAACAACAACGATGTAAGACGATTTTGAGGTTGGACGAGAAAATGAGATGGGAGTTTTTCGACATACCCTTGCTGTCTTGAACCGGAGCACATAGAGTTTGCATGCGCATCACAGAGCTAAACAAGCATTTGTGGTTAAAAAGTGTATAAGTAAGGGGTAATTGATGATGGGTCATTGAATTCTTAGAAAATAATGCACACCAAGGCGTTGTGGCGGTTTCAACAGACCAAAATCAATTATTCCGCATACACTATGGTTACCACACCTCAAGACATCGATCAGATGAAATATTTTAAGGCATTCATCTGGTTTTTCTCTTTAAAATGCTATTGTGAGTAGGATTAATTTCTTACATCATTACATTTCTTAAATTTTTATATTGTTGCTTCGTTGTTAATTCCAAAATGTCACTTTAGACCTAGTAACGGCACTTCAGCCATTGATAGCAGACTAATGCAGTTAATGATAAAGTTTAGACAGACAGACAGACAGAGGGAAAGCAAGAGAGAACAAGAGAGATTAAGCTCTTGAATTACCTCTCTGAGCCTGCGTCTCTCAAGTGTTCAGCGGCAACATCTCTACTAATAGTGAAACTTTAAGTTTATTTTTTTTCAGGGACAGCGCCATTGTTCCCTCGCTTGTGAGAAATATCATGTAGTTTTTAAGCTGTTAATCGTCAGAGCGGCGCTAACAACATTAGCATGTATGATAACGTGTGTGCAAACTGTATGTGTGTGCGTTTGTGACGGAGAGAGCGTGGGCGATATAGAGTATGTGCTTTCCTACATAAAACATAATTTTGTGGCAAAAACATGGAACTAATCTGTTGTTTTTATCCTGTTGTTTACTGTATTTATTAGTTTGGCCAGTGTCGTTGTGGGCTTTGGTTATTTTTCTGTTTTAGGCTATTAGAACTTTTGAAATAATTGAAATTGTGTGGCGTAGTGATATAGACATGTAATGCGGTCAAGAACTGCCTGGAACTACGTTTGCCGTGCGTATCCCAGAAAATAATGCACACCTTAGAGCATTCGTCAGCCAATCAGATTCAAGCATTCAATGCCTCATAGTATAAGAAAATGAAATGAAAGAAAAAAATGAAAGAAATTGACCAATTTTTTCACTAGATAAGACACTTATTCCTCTGCTGGGATCGTTTGAAGTTCTTTGAAGCTGCATTTAAACTGAATTTTGGAAGTTCAAACTCATGGCCACTATAAGGGAAAAAATTTCCTCAAAAAACATAATTTTGACTGAAGAAAAAAGACATGAACATCTTGTATGACAACAGGGTGAGTAAATTATCTGTAAATTTTTGTAAAAATATTAGTAAACTAATCCTTTCAAATGATTTGCAATTAGTAGAAATTTCATATTTTCATCTTTGAGAGAAGTTTCTTGTTTTTCGTAATGTAGAAAGTGTGTTTATTTATTTAATAAATACAATGAATCAGGAAACTGAGGTCAAATAAACCCTGCATGACAGTGCAGTAACTCTGATCAAATGCAAAATTAAATTTTTCAAATAAAAAAAATCAGTTATGATTAATTATCATTATAATTTTTTGGAGCAAAATAATCGTGATTATCAATTTCACCATTATCATGCAGCCCCACTGTATATGTTTCTCTTGTCAAATAACCAATTAAAAAAAAATCATATGTAAAGAAACCCAGCAGACTATTTATTCACAGCAGATGTCATAATACGGGGAGTGGAGCACTCAGATTCTCCCGCAAAGATATCGTCCATTTAATCTTTCCCCTTTTCTAACCTCAAAAGAGTCTTTGGAGTCAAAAGAGTTTAAATGCCACATTACAGGCCTTCTGCCTGCTGCGTCTGAGATGGACGTTTTCCTGCATCTGACCAGCAGTCAGGACACATAGGTCAAAAACCAGTGCCACGGACTAATACAATTTCATATGTGGATGAATACATCTTCACTCTAGCATGTGCAGCACAGAAGAGCGAGAGAAAACGAGGACACCGAGAACTTGAAGATGTGAAGACGTCAGAGAAATGCATTCATATTGCAAATTGTGACACTAAATGATTTATAGTGGATGTTCAGCTGATATCATGAGGAGTGGAGGAGTTTTCAATAAATTAGTGGCTTCCCCTCCAATTCCACATTATTCAAAGCATTGGACCTCAGAGAGAACCACCCACACTTGGAAGTTAAAAGTTTTTCAAAGAGCTCACTTTAGATCTGTCCTTTTAAAGTAACGTCTTTCTCAAACCACAATGGCTTCTACACACTCTGCTATGTTTTTTTTTTATGCATCCTATGCACCACGTGTCCTTTTGAATACAAAAAACTCTGATTTTCTGGGATGGCACTCAGTTTTACTCATGTTATGTCATACCATTAATATTATCTGCTTTCTCTTCCATCTCCATTACTTATGCTCCTCACTTTGACCCTCCAGGACAAAAACACATCTGTTCAAAGCCCCACCATCATCCACATTTCCCCTGCAACAGTACATTAGCTATTCTGTGTAAATCCCTGCTCGGTACTGCTTTCTACTGTCACAAAGGTTCAAAGGCTCCGTGTGAATAGCTGGCGGGATAGAAGATAGATGACCAAAGAGAGGGTGGAGTGAGAGGTTCTGGGTAAAGAAGTGGGCGTTAGATGTGGACACTAAGAGAGAGATTGCGGCTTGCACTTTCAAGGGATAGAAGCAAGACAGAGTTCTTCAGGGATGACACTCAGTTTCGAGCGGTCACCTTTATGTTTTGATGGCATGGGACCTCTCTTCCTGACTTCAGAGCGCTCGGCCATGGCCAATGTGGCGTCTCTTTTGGCACGTAGGTTCTACCATGTTGGAGGCAGCGTGGCGGTGCCACAAAAGTGTCGTTTGGCGTATATAGGTGAGACGTTTCTTGTAAAAGTAAATGTGTGTGTGGGGAATGCACATTGTATTGGTCATCAGCTTTTTTTTGTATCATTCATTATTGGATATTTAATTGTTTGTGCTAATTTAAGCTATTTTTGCAATTGGGTTACCTTTGCCATCATATAACAGTTTATCTTATCTAAAAAATACAGTATTATCACTGTTAAAGTGAATATCATTTTTGGAAAGTAATCTCCTATGCTCATTCAAGATTCATTTATTTGATAAAAACTAAAAATACAGCAAGTATTTCTAAAAAAAAAATCAACAGTAATAAAAGTTGAAATTATAAAA